>NW_024704753.1:1785644-2205644 GCF_018977255.1 Callorhinchus milii
TAAGCTACGTATGACTATCACTTGGACAGCTCAAAATTGGCTAAGATTCAATTGTTTTTAACAAATTAAAAGATTTTATTAGATGAATAATATTAATCCTTGCATTTGATTTAGCGCCTTATCACGTCTTCGAGACGTCTCAAAGGGTGTCACAGAATATACTGTAAAGTGTAGTGACGGTGTGTTTTTATGGACAAAACTACTAACACTAAGCTTTACCCATTCTTCTCGAGCACATAGAAGTGTTCCCCCGTACCTGCTTGTTCGCTTTGAGTACAGTCCTTAGTGTTGCTATTTGTTCTCTCTTGGTACTCAGCAGGGACTTGAGTTTCAGAATCTCTTCCATAAACACTTCTTTGTCCTTGTCCGCCACTGGCCCCAGTTCATGGGTTGCAACTCGCTGCCTGGACAGTTCTGTTGATCGATCCACTGCTTTCTGCAAGTGGCTGATCTGGTCACGGATGATGGCAACCAGGTTGTAAATGTTCATGGGCTCCTTGCGTGGATCGCTGGAGACTGGCGACGCCAAGGGTGAAACTGGGGAGGCTGAATGATCACCGTGACCATTCTCAATTTTTCCCATCTCTGCTGGGAAAATTCCCTTAGTCAGCAGAACTGGCGACCTTCTCCCTCTCGCCTCTGGGCTACTGCGAACACCTTTGCCTTCCTTGTAATAGTCCAGGATCACCCTGTTGGGCGTCTCATTGTTGCACATACACACATGGTTGTACAGGTTAGCGAGTTCCTCACTGAAAGTGACCAGCTCATCTTGAGCCACAGTTAGGCTCCCTTGTGTTCCTTCGGCCACTTCGCTTACTTTCTTCAGCTCCTTTTCCAGGCAGACAACCTGATCTCGATCTTGCTTGTTGGCTTTCTCCAATATCCCTAGTTTTTCTGTCAAGATTTGCGACTCGTTTTCGTGCTTGGCCTTCTCTGCCTCATATTTGTCCTCGGATTCGGAATACTTGGTCTTCAGGTTTTTCAGTTCTTCCTTAAGGTCAGTGACTTCAGCGACTGCTACTTTGTACTTGCACTCCAGGATCTCAGGGCCATTGATGTCCACCTCATAGTAATCCCCTTCTTCGTGACTGTCTCGCTCTTTTTCATTGTCGAGTGCGGTCTGACGTTCTTTGCTAGCCTGGAGTTTCTTCATGGCGGTGACATGTTCCGTGAGTCTACCAACCTTTTCATGCTGTTCTGACAAAGCTCCCCGTGTATGTTCCAGCTGCTTTTGAGATTCCTGGAGATTGGTGAGCAGTGAATTCTTATCTCTTTCCATCTGAAATGCATCGTTTGAAAAGAACAGATCTTAAAACTTCTGGTGCTTTGCAGAAAACTAAACTTCAATAAATACAGAGCATTTTGAAGCAGTATTAGAGTATTAAGGCTGCAGAAACTCGACAATAAATCTAAGGAACAATGTGAATAAAAAATGTCAACCTTTAAAAAAAAAGAACTGCTTTGGCCAATTATGCCAACTAAAAATGGAATACATTATAAATATTTCAATCAATATCAAAAATAGCTTCCATTTTTCTTACACCAATAGTTAAGGTAAAGTTAAGCAATCAAGTTTGCTCGTCTTAACTTCTGAATGATGCATTGTGCCGAGAGCACTAACAGATTGTTGGAGAGCAACTGATTTAACATTGTTTGTCACCGTACCTGCATAAGCTGCTGTTTCAGCTTCTGTATTTCAGAAATGTTCAGTTCACTAAGCAGATCGGACACCAAGCTTGGTGCTGGCTTGAACGTATCATTTTTCTTGGGTGTGGACATCTTGTTGTCACCGTTCATTTTGCTGAAGCTATTGTGATCATAACCATTGACCATTTCGTCATTGTTTGGTTCATTGCAGTCGTCACTGAACTTCAACCCGTCCAGCGAGATGTTCAGTTGGCTGTTGTACATGGAGTCGCTGATGTTCATGTAGTGGGACAGCTCCTTGCGCAGGCTGTTCTTCTGCTCACGCTCAGTCTTCAGGGTCTCCAAGGATTCCTCGAGCTGTCGTTCTGCTATCTCTTTCAGCCTGATGGCATCTTCCAATTGGCTGTTGAGGAACTCCGTTTCCTCCTCGAGTCGCTTAATTTCATGCTTGAGCCCTTCAAATTCAACCTACAACAAACCAAAGTTACAAATCAATTCCATAATATTGGAACTGCATTTTCTGTGCATGACAAGCGAGGTATTTTAACCTATTAGATAAAGTTAATGGCAGAAAGCAAGCTCCGGAAAAGCCCCACTAGCATCACAGCAGCATTTTCCTATGCAATAAGGAACAACTTCAGACTTAAAAATAGGTAGTGGAAATAGCTGAAAATCTCTAACAAACTATTACAAATTGTGCACACCGTGAAACGAATGTGATGCTTTCAACTTCAGTCAGTGTTTTGTAGTTATTTCTTTACCTATTAAGGTTGTGTTATTTGGTTTAAGGGAGCAGTTTAAGGACTCCAATGACACTGCTTTACAGGTTGACAAAAAGCACGACTCGTTCACCCTTTGCTGTCTCCCCCTCTATTTGACCTGGCATTATTCTTCAACAAGCTCAAAGTCTAGGTCTCTGTACTCAGAATTGAGGGAGGCTGTAAACATTGAACAGACTGAAAGTTATTATACTGTGCCATTTCTATCCCTGTTTGAATTGTAGCAAATACAAGGATTATTATTATAGTCCTTTCATTTCATGTGGAGGTTAGATTTACAACTCAGACATACAATTTAATGTACATCTGCTGTGCAGGCAGAATGGTTAACAAATAATAAAATACTGCTCTTTTAACCTGCACATTTACGGAATTATTTTGAAGTCGATGTTACAGTCTAGTACAAAGAGATTCTGTACACATAGCCAAGAATTAAGAATATTTTTGTACAAGATGAGAGACAGGATTTTCTGAAATTTAGATCAATTTGGTGGTCATTTCTGTGCCACCTTCAATCAGTGTCACTATATTGCAGAGGAGAAACCATAGTTAACAGCCAGTCTGATGTACGGACACACCTGCATGTTTTCCTGACCTGCAATTTGTTGTTGTTGATCTATTAACTTGCAGTATTTTAACGAGCATTTCCTCTTGAGAGAAGGATAGCTATTTTTATAACAGTATTTGTATATGAGGTTTTAATTTACTTTGTTTAGACTGTAAATTAAATTGTGTAGAACAAAAAATCTGGCAACTCTTCAAAAGGTAATTGTCTACACATTTCAAATCCATCCTCAGCAAAACTGATTTCCACTCAGTGAAAAACAACTTAAAATGACCCTCGATTTAATACTTTAGCAGGGGAAACCTGAACCTCAATAATCCAGATTCAAGTTGCAGTTTATTCGTAATATTTACTTCCAGCTGAAAGGATCAAGTGATTGACTAATGGTTTCAAAAGGGAAAAGGCAAAGAAAATAATCACAAGTCAGGGCGGCCTCAGGCCTTTGATCTCTGTGGGGAACATACATCCTGTTCAAAAACACCAACACCACCAAGGTTTGTAATTGGTATTTTGCGACGCCTGTGATTGCGGAGAACATTTAAAACTGGCATTAAAAATGAAGGTAGAGCAAAGCTGGAAACCTTTCTCTCTTCAATTATTTTTTATTGATATTCTGGTAAATATCAGCTTCGTTGCAACTTCTAACAATACCTAGTTGACACTGAACATTTCCAATGGTCGTATGGCTTCAAATTGACTCCCAGGGCCAAACAAACCGCCCACTCCAATTAAACTTAATGGAGTCGCTATGGATGTGAACAGCTACTCATGTAAACTGAGATGGGTCTCAGAACTGTATCAAAAGCAAAGATATTTTTTGAAAAGGGGAAGTAATGATTTGGAATCATTTTCCTTTTTGAAGGAAAAGCACCTTCTGCACTTGTATGCCCCTTCGAAAACTTGTCTGCCTCCACTTTTCCATTACGCTACCTACAGTGTTAAATATGGGAAGGATGACTTACTATTGATGCCTGTTCGGACTTTGTAGAAGAAAAACAAATTAAAAGAACTACATTAAAAAAATGTGATATTCCATTCCCCCTGTGTACGCATATATATATATACATGTACGCCAATTCCCAATGCCATTCACTCCCGTTTATGCATCACTTTATGCTGAGAGTAGGTAAAATTCTGAATGCATAATACAGGGATAACCTTATTCCTCACCTGGCTTTGTTTAAGGACTGATACTTGTTTCTGGAGGCAGATGTTTTCCTCTTCGAGTTCAGTGTAATCTTGCAGAAGCCGTGTCTCACGGAATTTGTATTCTTTAATATCATCACGAAGACGATTTCTCTGCAGCTCCACAACCTGATTGTTCTGGAACAAAAAAATAAAAACACATTAGTTCGGATGCAATTTCTTATTTGTTGACAACAGTAGCTGTAGGTGTGCATGTGTGTCCGTTTTTATTATGGTCATCATGCACAAGGCGTTTACAATAATGAGAATTCACAAACTAGACAATTCCCTCCAACAGAAGAAATATGCGGAATTACTGCAGCCACAAATAAAAGCTAAAACTGAAAGGTAAATTACCCAATTTATTTCACCATAGACGTATTGCGGGCAGCCACTTAATTTCCAGTCCAAAAAATACCCAGTCAATTTGTGCATCCATTTTACTTTTAACAATGCTGTACACAAGGAACCAACTACAACTGCGGTTCATCAGATTAGAATAAATATATCTGCTTAGGTGAGCAGCGAGAACAGTAATTTGGGAGCAGACTGGTACAATAGTCTACAGTAAGAGCACACCTCCCTGGTGGCTGTATTATTGTATTGTGTTACCGCAGCGAAACAAAAGGGAACAATGAAACAGCAGAGCCGAAACCTTATCTGACAAACTTCCTCCTACATCAGAAGCCGCAGTCAATGAGCGCTTACAATTTTCTAACAGAGCTGCAGTTGCATGCTATTAGCAAGGTGACAGAACACGAGACAAATGTCTTTTCCTGTAGGGTCTGCCTGGCTAGTGATTTATTTCCCCTCAATTGCATTAAAATGGCCGTGTGCCGTCAAGGATTTGCAGCGGTAGTATGTGACTGCAGCTGCGAGCAGCCCGAGTGATCAGAGGCTTAATTTGATTCTACGTCAGACATGTGCAATTTTTTTTCCCAGTATCACTAAAATCATTGACCATTTCTACTCTCGACAGCAGCTGCCTTCAAACAGATAAAGATATTCTGTATTTTACTTTACAAAATCAAGCAAATTTTCCGGAGAAGAAAGATCACGAGGGGGCTCGGTTTTCCCGTTAAAGGTTAAACGAATGATTAAACGGATCACGTGGAACAACACACAGCCCGTTATAACAACAGCCGAGCTGCATCCACCTGGCTATTTTGTAAGAATAATCCGCTAGTGTGTAAAACGTGAGGGTTTTACAGAGAGATGCAGGATACGCAGCTCAACGATGCTTAAGCAGAGTTGTCCAAAAATGAAGAATGCTTCGGCAAGCCTGAACAAGTGAGCACCAAAACATTTCAACCGTGGTTTTCATTGTCGACTCTGTCTAACAAGCCTTGCCGTGGAGTCTGCCAGGAGACGTCAACAGCAAATTGTAATTATATAGCGCCTTTCATGTCGGGAGGACGGGAGATGGGAAACTGGGTTTGGTCGTGATGCCTACATATTGCACAGCGTCTGGCACTGGAATGAACAATGCCAAATTAATGGAGGATTAGAATCCCCGTAACTGGGCCTGAACATGAACTAAACCCTCCTGAAGAGGTAAGTGGGTGGGGTGGCGAAGGGAGGGTGGAAAAAAAAACGATTGTAAAGAAAGGTTTGGAGGTGATGCAGCTCAGTGGAGAGCTGAGCATCGAGAAGCGAGTCCCAGTTCGTATTCAGCTGAGTTGCCAAATGTGACTGCAAGATTTCAGCAGGCGGAGACGAGGTGTGTCCCATATTAATGGAAAGCCAATATCAGCAGTACCACTGGAGACTTACCCATTACAAATAATCACACACGTCAGAAAATACAAGCTTCAAATAAATTAGGTACAATGGGATTTTCTTGCCCTTATTTTAGAGAGGGAATGATGTACAACGGTGAGCTTAGTGGTATTATCTTCATTTCAAACGGCATTTTATTTTTGCTAACGTATTGATATTCCGCTTAGGATTGAAAAGCAAGACTGAATAAATATATCATTAAATTTTCCAACTGGCAGTAATACCACAACCCTGAAAAATTCCAAAATTCAAATAATTCCACACTAATTCTGTGCAGCAGGTTTACTAAGCAATGTGAGAGATTACAAAACGTGGTCCTTTTGGTAATCAATTTATTCAGACAGACAGGGCAAGATTCACAACGTTTTTATGCAGAGGAAATACTTCATTTAAGACTGCATTGCTGCAATTTTCCATATGGGATCAACGAGGCTGCTTCTAAACAAGATCCCGTACTCGGATGTTTTCATGTGAACATTTAGTTCAGGATTACATACATGTTGAAACGTATTCATTTAAGAAGCTGCATCTCAAAGTACAGTACATTGAAACATAAAATTTGAAATACATGGTCACTGCAAGTTTTTTTTGTGTGTGGGGGGAGAAGAAAGAAGATTATTGCTTTTTCAAAATTATTCCAAGCAATTCTCTCTGCGTGCAAACAGATGTAGTTGCAAAACATCAATCAGTGAAATCTGATTTTCTACAATCAACTTATAATTGAGCAAACAAAAGCGATACCAGTTAAGATAATGCAATTAACCAATGAAGTATCTTCAAACATTAACACAAGCTACTTCGTAACTAGTACCAAAGAAAACTGATTCAGCCAAAGTATTGGTTTGATTCATAAATCCAGCCTTTGCATTACAATGTGATGCCTCAGATTTTCATTTAAAGCAGCCTGACATTTAGCAATCAACATGAAAGGTAATGTCTGTGCTTTAATCTCCTTTGAAGTAGGTGTGCCAACTGTTCCACAATTTCTCAGCATTCTGAATTAATGTTCCAGCACTTAGACAAGGTGTGGTGTCCAGTCGATCACACGCAAACACAGTTACTAAATATTTAGACTAATTACATCCACTCTTTCAAGTAACTTCTTTTGATAGATAATCAGCAAAGTCAGCATTTATGGTGACTGTAATGGTAAATTGTGATTAAAGCATGCGTCAACACGCAAGGACTCTTTCTCCCAGGCTACGTTGCACCAGATTCATTTTGGTTTGATCGGTTTTATTAAAGCATTTAGGTTTTATTGCTCTGAACGCCAGAGGAAAACATTCTGAATGAGAACACTAATGGTTCCTTTTCACACTGGGAATGTGGAATAAACTGCACGATTTATGAAGCTAATAAATGTTGAAAGAAGAACTAGCTGCCGAAGTGTGCCCTGTAATTATTTGATTTGCAACACTGTGCCTTCCCTGAAAATTGTATGCCCCGTGCAACATTTTGCCAATAAAGCCCATCAACTGGCAAATATGAACAAAAATTGGTTATTTTCCTTTTTTTTTAAACAGAAAAGGGATATTTTCCTCACTACTCTTGAAAAGTGAAAATGGAAGAAACCAAGTCAGCACATTTTTTTCTTGTAGAAAATGTCAACAATGGATGTTTGTATTGCAACCACATAAACCACAGTCAAACCCTTTTGACTGCTATCAAATTTCTAAATCGAATTAAAAATCATACTGAATAAATTCCACCTGTTTGGTAGGCAATCCGAAATGCAGCATTCACATCGCTTACTCTTCAAACACTGAATTAAATCCGTAGTGGTTTAAAAATACGTCTAACCTCATCTTACTTGCTAATGAAACACTTCGAAATATAGCTAGCTACCTGGGAATATAGTTCTCGTTATACGGTTGATTGCTCTTTGCTCTTCCTAACAGTAGACTGTAATTATTTAATAGCACATTTGCTAACTTTACTGCTCCCCCACCGAAGAAAGACTGAGGAATCCTACACCCTGTGTAACCTCTACCAAGAAAGATAAGACATTCGATCGCCGCCCAAATCTAAAGCAATAGCTTTTCTCCACATCTGATGTACAGAGACAACACTTTAATTCTGTGTAGAAAAAAAAGCTGGTGGCAAGGGAGGAGGCAAGCAGGCCGCAGTTATTTTTGCTCTCCTGCTGGAGAAAGTGTTCCCGGCACCACCTAAATAGTTACGCCCGATTTTATTTCATCAGTTGCTTATGGCAGTGCTCCGTCCGGTGTGAATATGTAGCATTGAACCTGGAATCAATTTGATTGCATGTACACTGCATGTTTTTCTACATCTCCATACAACAGGAGTGGGGGGGGGGGGGGGGAGAAACACAGCTTGCCATCAGAAAAGTGTTCTTTTAAGCTTGCGGCCTTCAAAACTATTTTCTCGTTCCTAAATCTCAGACTTTTACAGACAGATGGTGGCCATTTGCTGTCACAGCTGCAACATATCAAACTTGATACCAAGGCTTTGAACACATTTTCACATACAGAGTAATTGAATCGGGGCTCCAGAATGAGCTGAGATCTCTAGAACAAGGCCTTAATACCAAAGTCTTGAAGTGTAACTGAGTTGTGAAGATTAATGATTGAATTGTATGCAAAATGCTGTCAATCTATTAATAGTGAGCTTGCCAGTAACTGACTTAAGTCGCTGATCAATTGGTGGAATCAATTGTAATTTTATATTAAAAAGAATTGAGAGTTTAAGCATGAAAGCGATTTGGAATCCAGCTAATTAAATGTGGAGAATAGTTTAAAATGAGTCTAACCAAAAACAATTAAAAAATTATCAAGATTTACACATGTTCAGAGAGCACAATGAACATGTACAAAACATTGTGTGTGTCTGCCCTTCCTGAGGTGTTGATCAAAAGCTTTCTGAACAGATTAAGGTAATTCATGGCTGCATTGAATTTCTGGCCAAAAAAACTAACACATTTTTCAAGGTCAGGCCAAATCCTCACACAATCACTTGTTCACTCCATATAAAAGGCACTGCACAATACACATTCTTCTTGAAATGACTTGTTCATTACATATAAAAAGATACTGGACAATACATATTCTTCTTGAAACTGCTCACATGACGCGCCCTTCAATATAAAGTGAAAATGACACTTTTTTTTCCTGCTTGCAACAGAAAATATGACAAATTTGGCAAACCATGAAAAACAGCCAGGCTCCACCCATTTCAAAATCCTCCAAGAATGTTTCTAATCTGGTGATTTCATTGCCAGGTTTTCTTTCTAATTAAAAGAACGAATGTGCAATTGTTTTAGTGATAAAAATGACCGACTTCAGTAATTGGATTCATTTTTCTACTGTGATTTTCTTTTGAACACAGATACTTGCCACATCTGAAACAACTTCAAGATGGTCTTAGTGAATCATATATCCCAATGGATATCGGTCTCCTTCCCCCAACCCCCCCGACGGTTCCATAACATTAGAAACATATCAAGACCTACCCCAGATTTGAGCCCACACAGCACTCTATTTAATCATGGGGGCATTAGAACAGCGATTGATCCATTCTCATCTTGTATCCACACATGGTATATTCCAGCAAGGGTCATTGGGTGATTTATTTTTGTTCCCCAGCTTGGCCTTCCTTAATCTGCGTGGCTCAGTGCCACACATGCAATTCATTTACCCATCAGGGAGTTAGTTATCCACATGAATTTTTAATCTCTTGAGAAGCAGCAACGCCTGTTAATGAATCCACCTCTGAATAGGTCTAATCACAGTCTGTTGGACACTCACCAAAAGAAGGAAAAAATAACTTGAATAATTAAAATGAAACATGTGCTATATCATTTGAGGCTGTGAGAAAATAATGCTGGGGAACAACGATCAACTTATATAGCTGGTCACCTTATCAGGATTTTAATATTTCATCAGATTCCACTCACAAAGTGAAAAAGCTAACGGTGTTATACCAGGGACCGGAATGGCTTGGGGCATCCTCCGAGCAGGAAAGGCCCACAGCAAGCTAAAGCACAACACGCTGCCAAGCTAATTGGCTCTTGCATATGGCAGTGATATCCTGCGAATAATTCCCTCAAAAAATATTAATTCTGGTTGAATGTTTTAAAACTTTACAATGCACTTTAACTTACAAAATACATTCAGTACACTTTACAGTAAAATCCTGTGAAGTGCACCGAGACATATTCTCAACAGCTATCAGTCACCGATTTTATTTGGTGGATTGTTGGCCAGGACACTTCATTTTGAACAGTGACATGGGATTCAATGTCCAATCGAACAGGCAGACGGGATCTCGGTTTAACGACTCACCCGAAGGACAGAACCTCCGACATACAACGCCCCCCACACAGCACTGCATTGGAGCATCAGTTTAGATTGTGTTCTTTCAAGTCCCGACGCGGGGCTTCAACCCACAACCTTCTGAGAGTGCTACATCTAGGTCAGGCTAACACAATGAATATCAAAAAGAACATGGCAAATTATGTGAATCATTACCATTTTCATATATGAATTGTTCAAAATCTGACAAAAAAAACATTCCTGGTTACCCAACTTGATTAATAGGAATTATTTCAAGAAAATCTCAGTACTTAAATCGTATTCACTCATAAGATAAACAATAATAATAATCCTTGCGTTTGATATTATAATAGTGAACCATTAGTTCAGGACTATATCCCTTGGTCCCTTCGTTCCATAGCTATAGATTTCTGCTGAGAAATCTAACCTTGCATCAGTTACCATGGTTCTCAAATTGAAATGGGATTTTCAAGAAACACAGCATTTCTTCCAGTAAAATCTATAGTCAATAAATGGTTTGTGCCCCGAGACATTCCCATCAATTATCTGCCAGACTGTTCAAAACATCCAAATGAAGAACATGAAATAGGATAACCTCCCCACCCTTAGGGAGCTTCAGTAAAACAGGGAGGTGTGCCCATGGCCGACAGCTCAAAGCTAACAAGGATCCCACGAAAAGGCCAACTTTTCACTGAAATAAAAGGTTGCAAGCTTATCAACCTACCGCAATAAACGAGCAACAAAACTATTCCGTTCATATAAACAAGCCGAAGGTAAGAAAATGACACAGTCAACCAGCAATATGTCCGTATAGAAACTGATCCATTTACATTGGAGTAGATGGAAATTGTAAAAAGATAAGACAGCCTAGTCATCCACAGCTGAAACTGAAATTCATGACCTCGTTTCTTGCCAGTACCTTCCCCAATGGCCAGGAAAGTCTCTATTCGGGGTTTTCTGCAAACAATTAACTGATAAAGGAAGCAAAATTCGAGTCAAATGGCAAAATGCCATCTTCTGAAGAAACAACCTGTCCAGACATATCCCTGCAGCATTTCTAACACGCTTTTTGCATTATTGCTTGTTGGGCTGAACAGAAAGCAAGCTGCAGCTGTGCTCATTTGTCCAGACATCTTTTCAAAGGTCTAACCAGAAATACTTCATCAACCTGGATTCACCAGCAATTCTTTAAATGCACGGGGATAGGTCAAATGGAAGGGGCAAAGCTTCGGAGAGCAGAGCTTCTAAACGAAAACCCACAGATTGCACAGATGTAGTTACCCAACCATGTAAACAAAGAACTGACAAGTATTGCCTGGAGTAAAATGAAACACTCAGCTTTTATTAGTCTAAAAAGCTGAGATGCATAAAATGATAATTTTCAGAATATTCAGCAAATATGCCAGAGTTTGGGCTGACAGAACCAGATTCTGTGTAACTTCTAAGACAAAACATAACTGCAAACGGAGCATCACCTCCTCGATGGTTCATTTCTCATGTTACTTCACTATACAGATTGGGGAGGGGGGAAAGTTAGAAATTATAACAACCAAAGTTAGGTAGACAGCAGGTTCAGGCAAACATTACACAAGCTATAATAATTTTCATATTAATCCTTGCACTTGAATGTAGCACATATCACATTGGGAGGATATCTCAAAGAGCTTCACAGGATTTACTATAAAGTGTTTTGACTGTGTATTTTGCAGGTGTACGTGGCAGTCAATTTGCACGTGGCAATACAGCCGAACAGTGAAATGACCAATTTTATCTGGAGGATCGTTGGTCAGGACACGCGGAGAAATTCCCTTCACTAGAAGAGATAGTGAGTTGGAGAATGATTAATGAGATAATATGGGGTACGGTGTGTAAATACTCCAGTACAGATGCAAACAAGAAACTTGAACCCACTAATTTATTGGGTCTTGGTTATCATTTTCTTCTATTAAAATCGACAAATGTTACAGACATTTGGTCTACTTTTGGTTTTGAGGTCTCTGCCTTAAATAAAGACTGTTTCTCCCATGGAGCGATTTAATGCTATCTCAAAAAGGCCCGACTGTATTGACCATTTTATAGTGTTAAAGAACCATTGTTAATGAGTCGCCAGCCTTGCGCAAATGATTGAGAGGCCGCAATGTTGAACGGATTGATGTCCAGACTGAAAAAAATGGAAGAATCAAAGGTCTTGAACAGATGGGAGAGAAAGAGGAGCTGGTAAAAGACACTAAACTAATGTACTTTAATGCATGTAAAGCAACACTCGAAATGTCTTCTGGAAAAGCTTTATCTTTTTTTTAAATGCCAAAGAGCATAGAGGAAACCAGTAATGGCATCAGATTGGCATTATCGTTCAGATTATATTTTAGTGAAATCTATCAGTCAGCTTTCGTGAACTTTGCCTCCATGCTTTATAACATTATAAATTGCTGGTTGAATTACCTTGTTAATCAATACATAAAGGGCACATACATACATACACACAGACAATCATCCCCCAGCTCCACAATACTTTGTGAATACAGTAATTAAACCCAAATTCATATTTTTTTAAAAAAATGGATGATTCACCATCCACCTAGTAACAATCAAAACACACTAAACTAAACACCACTTTGGCGTGTTTTAAGCGTTTGGAAGGAGATGCGTCACTAATGTAGCTTTCTAACCCTAATCCAATCCCAATGAAGAGAGAGGCCAGGAAGCTGATTACTAACTTGCCTCTCAGTGGGAGGCTGGCACTTAGTGCAGCGAGACCAAAAGGGGATACAATTATTCCTGTATTATGGTCCGATTAAATTTGCTGCTCTTTTGTGCTCAAGTGTTTCTGAAATTGGTGGGCCACATAGTGTTAAAATCAGGCGATTTGTTAAGAGCAGATTTAGAACACAACAATATTGTTTTTATTTAGTCGGGTAGAGCAATTGTCATAACTTTGACTGTTTGCGATGCTTCATTATTATTTGCCTCCAACGTTATACAGCTTTCTCAAGCAACGGAAACCATCTGTATTGGATTCTATTACGCATGCAAAAAGAATGTTCTGTTAAATCAGTGGGTGTGTTCCTGTGCTGCTTTTGGACGATTATGGCTACCCTCACTTTTTCCACAGCAAATTCACATACGTCTTTCTCTTTGGGAAACCCAATTCTGACTTTTAATTAACATCAAAAAAAGGAAATAATCAATTGACTTGAAAGCAAACCTCATAGGAAAGTTGCACGCAAACTTACAATATTCATTCAAATAAATAATGCAAAAGAAATGTTTTTAATTAATAGAACTAAGAGTTTATTTTACCTCCTTCAGCTCCTGTGTGATAGAAGAGAGACGTTCATTCTCGGAATGAGCATTCGTGAGCACATTCTTCATCTGTTTCACCTCCGTTTGCAACTCTAGGATCTTCCCCATGTAATACGCTTCCTTCGAAGCCGACTCCTGAATCAGTGACTCTTCACGGCTCTCTCCATCGGCTGCTACCTTCTTGTGGTTGCTGTAAGCCTGGCCGAAGGCCTAAAACAATGACAAAATTCAAGGCAGTGAGTGTCGGGACTGAATGGTCAATGGTAAATCAGGTAATCTTACATACCGTACATTTCATATGGCTAATCATTCCAATGGCTACTAACTGCATCATGAAAAATAATTCAAAATCGGTATTCCTCAAAACTACAGCCTACAATCAAAGTATACTTATCTACAACAACAAATTTCATTTATCTAGCTCCTTTCATGCCTAACCTCTTTACCAGCAAAACATAAGTTTCCTTCATTTCACTAATATTGATGGTGGCAGTTTTATCGAGGCCGTCTCAAATTGCTTATCTATGCAATTCATGGACAGACACTGTAGGGAGCACAGTTTGAGCCTTTCATGTCAGGAGGACATCCCAGAGTAGGGCAAGGAATCACGATTAAGATTATTGAAAGGACATACTTGCAAGTTAATGACCAGCTTGATGCATTCAGCTTCCTCGCACAAAATAACACAAGAATTCCTCTTAAAGCCAAACCATATGATTCACAAACATCTACTTGCAGCATTTTAGAAATTTTAAAAAAATTACCCTACCAGTAAGAAAATAAACTGTACTTAAATTATTGCGATTTATAAATTGATTCCAGTTGGATATTTTGACTAATTGACAGCCATTTCCAACAGAAATTACTGTCAGGATTGACAGTGGCTGAAATCTCATAGTTTTAAAGCTGAAGTAAAGAAATTCAGATTCCTTTCATAGCCAGTAACATTGTAGAAATACCACTGATAAATGATTGAGTGCCCATCTGTGTATCACCCAATCAGGACAGATGTTCAATCCTTATCAGATCACAATCTCCATACAAAGACTATCCGACAATCATGGGGCCAACATCAATCACAAAACTCAGGCTGATTCCAAAGATGGACTCATGGGAAATTAAACCTAATCACGTTTCAGACAAAAGTAGACTGCCATCTGTCCAAATTGGGAAATCTTCCAATCCCACAGGACATATTATACTTGAAAGCCCGATATTTGAACTCTCAAAATTAGTCAGGAGAGGTTTCTAAACATGAATTAGTTTTTTTGATCATTTTACAATGAATTTTGAGAATCTAAAAATGTTACAGGTTATAAAATACTTGGTATATTCCAACAAGTTGATGTTTAGTCTCCAAGATAACGCAGTCATAAGAGTGTGCGGTGCAGCATGAAAGATTTGAGACATTATTTTCTACACGTTCCCTAGTGGGGAAGGGAGAGAAGGGAAGGGATCTCTACTCAAGCATTAACACTGCCTTAAGGCACAGGATGGAAACCTAGTCCCAAGCCTCTACCACTGCTGCCAACCATAAATTCCATTAACCTAGAAACCCCCCCCCCTCCATCCCCCACTACCCCTGGGATAAATGGAATTTCCATACACTGTATACCCAAGCATTCGTGGCTTAGAAAACACATCGATTTTATAATCAAATAAGAAATCTCCTTCATTTTAGCACAAGCTGGAGTCAAATCCTCAAGCGAAGGAAAAATACCAAAAATATTTTCAGATCCTCAGAGAATGTAGTTTTGTTTTAAAAATATACTATAAAGAGACCGCATGAATTATTCTTTTGAAGACATGATAAGGCGCTACATCAGATGCAAGGATTATTATCATTATCAACCAACTGCAAAACCCAATTCTTACTTTTCTAATCGCTTTAGTTTACATTTGCACTAAATAATCTACAATCATGTGACCAACTTGCAACTGACAACACACTTCAACAGAGGTACAGTTCCCAACATTTGTCTGAGACATTTGCTTATGCTGTGCCTTTGGCAGCCGATTGCTGCAAAAATTGCAGAAATGTTTTGCCAAATGTCTGCTCTCAACAGACCTAAGTAACCCATTTGAAACTCACTGACTTCTCCAAGAACTTCACACAATGAGTCACTCGGAAGCGAAGTAGCAGTTGTGTGTCCAAACGTGGCAAATAATCAGAACCAGCAGTAAATGAATTCCAAATTCACACAAAAAGTAATGAATTCCAAATTTCAATCGGTTTGGGTGAGTTTGCATGAGACCAGGGTATTGATTGAAGAACTCGCTCTTCAAAATGGACATCTTTAATGTCAATCTGAATCGTCAGAACGGGCAAAGCAGGACTCCGGCATCTCTACCAATGGTGTGTTGCACTGGAGTATCAGACTACTTTATGAGCTCTGTAGGGGGCACGAACTCACAACCTTCTGCCCCTGAGGCAAACGTGCTGCCAACTGACCTAAATTGACAGCTGCTATCAGTCTGACTACTTCTAACGGCTTCTTGGACTCCAAAAAGGCTTTTTGTGAAAATTCCACTTTTTTTTTTCGCAAACATCACAGTGCCAAGTCTGTACTTATAAATGTTCAGAGATCCATAAAAAAAATTCTCAGCATGCTTACTTTCAAAGGCAATTTGGAGTCTGATGAAAAAAGGCCACTTATAATAAATTCCGAGTGACCATTTTGGTTAACCAAAGGCCACCTCGTCCCGACTTTTACCTACAGTGAATGGTTCACGCAAAACCAAAGCCCTATGGTACTGCTGCAAATAATAAAAGGATTTAACCTAGCCATTCAGTTTGGGTACTGATATGGTTTTCATTATAAGAATAGTATTGAAGTTGAAGGCAACAAAGGCAAACCAGATCTCAACATATCCATTTCATGAAATACATATGAAATCTGATGGAAGAGATTTCTGGAAGTTTTACAAAATTCAATGTTTTTTGGATTACTCAGACACACCTGTGGTTTACATGCACATTTTACAGATTAATTACGGATGTCAATTATGCAACCGAGAATCGGATAACGCATCTGCAAATTGCTCAGTTGACGAGTTCTAATTCGTTAACAAGAAGAAACTCACCTAGGATTAAAGAGAATGTGCCAGTACTTTACAGCACAATTAATTAAAAAGACAGGGAAAGATGGATTGCTAGATTTTAGGAACTCAATACTGCATTTGCAATGAAACTTTATTTCGATGAGCTCTGACAGTCTCAGCAAGCTCCCGGACAAAGACACAACGGGTCACTTTCCACAACACTTGCGTAACACTTACACTTCTTGGCAATCTGATTTAGGAGCTGCATTGATCAGAGCTATGGAGATATCCACAAGACAAACCATTCAAATTTCCTGACTATCAGCATTGTGAATATGAGTAATAATGTAGGAGAGAATTAGAAGCTCTGGCACAAAATTGCCTTCAGAAACACACCCACGTCTAATTATCAATAAGATTTACACCTCAAAGTTTTATTAATCTTGAAGAACACAGAGATCACAAGGATTGAAACTGGAAACAATTACCTAAGATTTATATGTATTAATACTCCCATTTTATTTCATTACACTGTTTGAAATATGCTATTATATACTTTTCATATGCTACTATATACTTGCTGACATTTAACCCGGTTTCTCCCCCCCCCAGCTAACAGGTGATTCTAATCAGGCATTTTTAAACCACCTAATGCAAACCATCAGTTTTACAACCAACACCAGCTTTGCAACCTAAACACCAGTCTAAACATGAAGAAACTATGTAAAGCTCAGAATAACTTTACACACACACACCCTGCTTTCCCTTGGATTTGCTTCAAATTTCAAGCTCCTGCGTAGAGGCAAAAAAATAAGTAAATGTGGCAGATATTAAAGGCCCATTTTCATCTATTGATATAAAATGATACAGATGCTGTTCTATACCTGCACTTCAATGTACAACACCGTGGCATTTTACTCAACTTTGAGAAGTATCAAATTACCTCTCAGTTATTGGCATTTCAGCTTTCTATGTCATTTAAACTTCACCTAGAAACGAGGAGTTCCAAACAAAATGAACATACACATTCATTCAAAGTAGTCACTTAGAGACGGTTATTATCCGAGTCAAGAGGTGAATGGCAGTGTTTTAGGCCACAATGAATGGTCCAACTGTACTATCCAATTAATTTACAATAGCTCCAGTATAAGTAAGCTGCTGGCTGCATGGTTCAAAGTAAAAGAATGCATAAATCATGGATCACAGATTTGGTCAGTTTAATATCTGAGCTTGAAAACATACTATAAAGGTATTCGGTTACAGAACAGTAAGAGCTGCAGTGCCCCACAGTTGCATTTTAAACTAATACAAAGCAAAAATGAGTCTTAGTGAGTAGTGAATGAAAATAAACATTGACTGAAAAGATAGTAGAGCTAGGTTTATGAATGCTAAGGTAAGAGACAGCAAACAAAGTTATTTTCTCTCTCTCAAGACAGCACAGGGCATTAACAGATAAAGTCTCAGACAAAATTTGAATTTCAAATCAGAAGAGGAAGTTATTTAAAGCATTACTAGTTTCAATAGTTTAAAGCAAATCTATTTTACAAACATCTCATCTTATGTCATACAATTCTCCACACAAATGACCAGTGTCCTTCCCGTCTCATTCCAGTCTGTTATTTGTGTAAAAATAATCCACAAGATTTTTGTGGCAGGCTGAGAGAAGGGAAGTGTGGGGCGAACAGAAAGACGGGCACTGTGAGGGGAGCGATAGGACCTGCACTGTCTGCGTGGCTGAGGGAGAGCAGCTAATACTGCGAGGAGAGAGATTGTACTGACATTGTCTCCTCATACAAGGAACTAAAACATTACTGTTCCTGAAAAAGCTCCAGTCCAACATGAAACACTGCCGTCAGGAGAAGAGAGAGAAAATTAAGGGAGAGAGAGAAAGCAGTCCTTTCTCGACTTCAGCTGACACGGATCCCTAATGGTATACAATGCTTTACATTGGAACGCTCGGCAATGTGAGCAGGAACAAGGTTAACAAAGCCAAAGCAGTCCTTTTCTGGACAAAAAAAACTGAACCCAAAGGAACTAAGCGCACAGAATCAAAACAACGAGAGGTCAATGTCATTTCCTGTATCCATGCATCAGCTGCATTGTACAGTCAGGGACAAATTAACCTGGGTTACATCAAATGGAGCTGTTACAAGCGAGCGGACTCAGGTTTAATTCCCGGGCGTGGCGAAATGTTAGGCAGGTTTCCTTACTCCACACGCCTACATGGGAGTAAGCAGGAACCCGCTTATTAGGCGATTACCGGATCATTTCTCCGGGGGTAATAATCCCTTCAAAGAAATATATAATAATAAATTGGTCACTCAATTCACGACGGTTTGTGGGACGCTACTGTGCGTAATTGTTTGCCACGTTTCACCCATATCAATTCAATACAATCAATTCACTTTAGAGTATATTCTGTGAAGCGCTTTAGACACCACCAAGACTTGATAAGGTGCTATATTATTATTAGAACGTGATAATAATCAGTCAAATGTGGAATTTTAGGTATCAATTTACATAAATGTACTGCTGAACTGATGCTGAATTTCAATTTTCTGACCAAATAAAGTATCATAGGCTCAAAAGATTGCAAATAACTTCAACCACCAATAGCAAATTGACAATTTGTGACTACTGGAGTGTTCCTATTTCGGGAGAATTTTCAGCGTTATAATTTATATGACAAGTTCACTGTGATGTAACACCGTGCAGTTCTACCTGCTCTGCGTTCTCCAGTATGTAATGACCCGCTTACAAGTGCCGTTTACTTCATGAGGACAGTACTTGCTTTCAACAGTTAGCATTCTGCTCCGAACAGAATACTTCCTTCCAGTTTAATGAAGAATTGCACAGTTCTGTAAAGTAGTTGTCAGCATTTCAAGTTTGTATCCTTGTGTCTTCAAAGTAATTAGGCTGACGGTGCTGTAGTAGGATCTGCAATGAATGGACCAATACTGGTTCTCACAAGAACATGAGCTATTGTGGAAAACTTCCACTGTAATCCCCAAATTTCTGGCAGAAACTCAAAAACTCTGCAGATTACCAAAGCAACTGAAGATGCAAATAATGACATAAGAAATACCCTTTACAATAAGCACTTGTTTCAAGTTTGAAACAGTTTGAATTATATTCATTTATACTGGGCATTTTCACAGTGGTGGGTGGTGGGGCAGATTCAGTTCATTATACAGTGCTACCTGTATTCGCCCACAAATTCACATTACAGTATATTCTGTGAGGCGTTTTGAGATGCCTTGAAGATGTGATAAAGCGCTGTATCAAATGCAAGATTATTATTATTACCTGCTGGAAGGCGCACGTCTGTAAAAATGTTGAGTAACGATAGATCTGGGTCAGATTCCATTCCTGTGCTCTTGTAAACGCAAGTTATTCTTAATATTTATATAGAGCCACTCATTCAGGGTAGCGTCACAGAGTGCCATACCATCTCATTGTCTCCCAATACTACCTGAACCCACAGATGAACAATCGTCACATTTTATAACACTGAAGAAGGATAATCAGTGTTTGTATTCAACTGTGAGGTGGACTTTCAGGACAGAAAATTGGAGGAGAAAAAATTTGTGCAATTTCCATAGTATCAATTTTCACTGGATTATGAACTTGCATTTTCCTCTACCCTGAAAATTCAAGGCTTTTTGTGCCCAAGGCTTAGCAAAAAAGCTAGTTCTACAGAATCAAACCAGCCAACTCAGTAGCCCATTCAGCAGCTTATAATTTGCTAACTTCCTACTACCCCTCCACCAAGTTAGAAAGTTTCAAACAGAGGTTCTGTCATAGTACCTTCCACATGGATAACAATCAAGCTAGCATATTGTATCAGCAGAAATACATAGGGAAAAATAAACCCACGTTTTTGTTCAAATGTTTAAGGGTAGAGAAAAACTAGTTATGTCTATTACATTTTTAATGCAATTACTTCTGAACATACTCATTTAGCATATGGAAACCGGTTGACATGCTCTGTTTTACACCGTCAAGCTCAAGTTAGTCTTTCAAAACAATACACCTCACATTTTACTGCCTGAATTCTCAGCCCTCGCTGTACAAAACAGAAACAACATAGGAAATGGAGACTCTTTAGAACATCCCATGAGTCACGACCACGTTTCAATTAGACAAAATATGCAGAATCTGTACTGCTCCAAGGTCTCATGACAGTCCTGAAATACTGAAAAATAAATTAACAGTACTATAAAGTCAATCTGCCCCCACTGCCCTACGGGGTAGTTTAAGTCATTTCTCATTACATGCATGAATAGCTATAAAATAAAAGCTCAGCAGCTCTCCCTCTCTAGCGCTGTGCTAGGTACATTTCACTAAACATTAATATTCTTTCAAAGAGAGAAAAATGTTTAGACAATACAATCTGGTCATCCAACTGTGGTCAAATTTGTCGAACTATTAGATCAGTCAACATGGATTTTTGTTTCGAATATACGTAGTTTAATAGTAATAATAATAAGAATAATGAGAATAATCCTTGCATTTGATATAGCACTTATCAAGTCATTGAGATGGCTCAACGACTTGATACGTTATGTATACTGCAATCTGCTTGACAGACAAAGTGTGTTGGGTTTCCACCTACATTTCCAGAGGTAAACCAAATACAGTATATTCAGTCAGAAAGTGAGGTAGATACAGGAACAGATGGGTGCTTTACAGTCAGTTAGGTGGTTTCCAAATTCGAACAAAAATCATTGCACCTCTGCTCTGTGGCAATCCACACAAAATACTGCAAAGGCCCTTTTCAATAATATGGTTATCCTAGTGTGTATTCCACATTTACCAGTCCAAATTCTAGGCCATTGTAGCCACTAATGAATTCACTATCCTCACAAACAGTGATCAGGACAGTAAACAATGATGATTCTTCTGTATGTGGTTTTCCAATTGTAAAGAAATTTAAAACAATCTTCGGAAATTGCCTGTTGATCGTGAAAGTCATATCCCAACACTATGTTATAATATTACCTTCTGTCAACGTCAGCAGCGAAATTGAAACCTATAGTCTATTCAGCATCAGCAAATATTACCTGAATAAAGCTACGTGCCGATGCATAAAAGATCTTTCAGAAATACTGAATTAAAAATGTAGACTATTACAATGCAATCATTTTATAAATTTAATGGAACAGTTACATGTATAAAAGCCCCTCTTCATTAGGACACTAGACCTTTGCTTGCACTTTATTTCTAGATTACATTTTTGTTCAGTAGTACATTTATACTGAAGCACGGGCCTCACTGCAACACAGAAGCCCCAATTCAATATTACGTACAGTCAGAGCAAGACTCTTTTAGAAAATGCCCATCTTAAAGCACTCTCTTGCCCACTTTAGAAACCTCTTTCAAAGATTGCTACAGACAAACACATCATAAAGGATTGTTTTCTGCCTCCAACACTCAGACCCTGGTGTGGCATTGAACAGATGTGGTAAGATACAATCTGAGCTTCACAAAGCCCAGACTGTGCTTTACACAGGGCAATCCAGTGACAAAGGAAATTTATGGATTGAGTCTGATGAGCTCAGTGCCCAGATTTAGCCGAGAGGAAGTTGTGAGATGCACAAGCCTTCCTTCAAAACACAACCAATGGCATATTTCCCAAACCATTACATCACCACCAAGGCCTCTTTATTTTATTGTGACAAAGCACATTAGTGAAACAGTGAATAATCAACGCAAATAATCAGAAAAATAAAATCACTCTCTTTTGCAGAACAATTACAAACTATACGGAGATGTGAAAAAATAAGCTGAGCTGTAACTACCCTCCACATAATTTGCAGGCTTTGAAAGTCGATAGGAAATGTCAAGCCCGCGCTGTCAGTATATCTGCAGTAAACTGTGAGTCCCTGCCGAGACCAGCCCTGCCCTCACATCTCTCTCTAACGATCCTGATCTCAAAGCAGCTTGGCTCGTCCCTAAAGAAGCACAAAGCCATAAAAAGTCTGCCAAAAGGGTTAGAAACCCTGGACCATACTCAGCAGGTTTCCAATAATAATAGTAGTAGTAGTAGTAGTCAAAAGGAATTCTCAAATTATCTACCAATTAACATTTACTTTTACTGACTAATCTAAACTGTATGTTATAAGCCGTTAACACTACAAATTGTAGCTCCTGAGAGCGTTAAACGTGATGAGTCCTTTTACACATACAAAAAGGATTGTTTTTAGAAGAGAAATCAGAAAACACAACAATTCATAAAACCCTCTATTTGTTTGGACACATTCCCGAGTAGCAAATCGTTTCAGTAAAATGGGGATTCATTCTTCTACAGTGGAATCAGTAAAGGATTTGGCTCTCATTCACTCCCTTTTTAAAAAACAGATTAACAGTTAATTGTGGGGAACAAAAAGCTGAAAAGCTTTTCCAAAAAAAAGGACAGACACTTTGGCACAACTGCACGTTTCATATCAGAAAGGCACCAGCTGAAACAACCACCTATCAGACAGTCAGGTCACAATTTCTGCTCACAGAAGGTTTCATCACAGGCACGTAGATGGTAATTATTCATATTCAGGCTTCATCAACCCAGCTGCTACCTCTTTTGCATCTCCTACACAACAGCCAGTGAAAGCTACAAAACCTCATTCATCAATATGCAGATCAGAAAGCTGTCTATGTCAGTACATTATAACATGCAAAACACTAAGCACTGCAGAATCTGGTCGTAGGATTCAATATACTTGCACTCAAAAAAATGTCGTTATCAATAATGTAGAAAATCATTTTCACTGAATTGTACTTTAAAGTAGATTTTCAATACTAGAAATAATAATAATCCTTGCATTTGATATAGTACCTTATCATGTCGTTGAGACATCTCAAAGCGCTTCACAGAATATCCTGTAGAGTGGATTGACTATATTTTGTGGGCAAAACCATTTAGTGTATTAAATTTACTGATTACAACTAAATACAGCTTTTACAACGTTTCCACCCATTGCATCGGTTTCCTCTGAACAATTGGTTATTATCACAAAGGACCAAAACGGAACAATTTAAATAATTCGGAGTGCAAAAAATACAATGCGAGTAAAACGTACATGAGCTGTGTACAATTCAAAATGACGACATCTTGCTGCAACGGAATCCATATTGACATTCACACGCATAGTTGTCAATAAAGTAGCCAAGAATCAATGTTTCACTGTGTTATGCGGAGATATGAAAATATTAGCTGAGCTGTAGGTACCCTCCACATAATTTTGCAGACTTCAAAGGTCAGTAGGAAATGTATAGAGGCAAAATGTATAGAGGCAAAATTCGGAAGCTTTAAAAGGACTATTGTCATATAAACCAGATCTGGGTCTTGCACAACCTAGAAACCAGAGACTTGACATATCCAGAACTGGCTCATTGGTACAGTTACTTTAGTAAATTTTGCTTTTTTAAAAAAAATGTTCCCCCGGCCTATCCCACCGTTGTCCTCAGCCTCTCTGCCTCCACCCTCTGGAACTCCATCCCACATTCCCTTCGCCTCACTCCCTCCCTTGCCTCCTTCAAGCACGCCTCATACCCTTCTCTTCAACCGTGCTTTCGGCCACCCTCCTACTTCCCTGATGCCAACCCTTGCCCCCCCCCACTCTCCTCGCTCGGGTCCTAATCCTGTCTGTTTAGCACCTCGGGACGTCCTCCTGACGTGAAAGGCCTTTTACAAATGTAATTTTGTATTATATAAACCGATCCAAAAAATTAGTATTTTATTTGTCGTGAGAAAAGGATATTAGCATTACAACACGATAGGGAAGATAAAATGCATGATAATTCCCTGTCCTAACAGGAAAGGTATTTAACTGAGATAATAAAATCCCGAGAAATAGCCTCTAATAACCCTTGGTATATAACAGTCTTAGGTTGGGAGCACAATGAAAATTTGTTTCTGATTAAGTCTCAGGCTCATTGTACAGAGATAAGGTCAACAACCACCACTAAAGTCAAGGATTATACTGAGCGAGACACAAGACTGAATGAAGCCAGCTAGACACACCTCAATCACTGAGTCAATATGCCTACTGGAGTAGGTGGGACATCAAGTTTGGATAACAGAAAGGGAAAAATGCCAGGGAGAAAGAAGCATAAAACCCCCAAATGCTAAAACAAATAAAAAGTGAGGGCATTCAGCCACCTGCTCAGAATTCCAACAGTAAACAGGATAATTCGGGATTCCATGGCTTAGATTAATATAACGTGTTAACTCTTTGTTGTAGTTTTAATTGGCAATATGGTTCATGAACATCCAATAAAAGGAAGTGAGCTTCCTTGTCTCATGAAACTTTAGGCACAGAATTGTGTGTATTTACAATGTACCCCACATGCACAATATTCTAGTCTGTTCCGTTTTGAAAAACAAGATACTTGAGAAGCTTTCTATAGCTCTATTCGCACCGCCCTCTCACCACACTAAATTTTAAGTGCATCAGAATTCAAGTGTTCAGCTCTATAAAATACACTAGTGAAAACAAACTACCATAAACCATTTTGAGAGACACGTATAACATAACCAACAATAATCTGCAGTCTCTACACACGCTTACTCAAAATGTAAAGGGAATCTATTGCTTAGACTCTCTTGAAAAATAATTGCATTGTACACAGGCATTATTGTTAGCTAACTTAACAGCTAACTGCCTTCCAGCTGTCACATAATATGAAACATGCTCCGAGGTCTTGACCTAGAATTTTTTAAATCCTTGTGAATAGAGAGGCCTAATTAACCCACACATGGAAGAGAAGCTGTGTGAAGCTCCCAGGCAACTTTCACTCACATTGACCAGATTCTCCATGTAACTGAGCGAACTCACAGTCTTGCTGCAAATGTAATTTTGTTGTCTCACCTGAACAAAAAGAACATCTGTCTCACGAATTATGACGAAAGCATCAGTAAACTGTGTTGATCCTTGGAATGGGCTAAGTTAGTAGTTAAAGCAAATACAGTAGTTTATGCACTTAATTTTAATAATGTATTTCTGTCCCAGACAGAATTCCTGATTTTTTTTAAAAGAAAAGAACACAATCTCTAAATTATAAGTGGCACAGTTTTCCTTTCTCAAACATTTGTTAAATTGCTGACAATAAATTAAACAAAAGCATTTGTGGAATGTTTATTAACATAACAAATCTTAATTATACTGCAAAAACATAAACCTGTGATTTTTTTTTCCATCTCATCTAATTTGTGAAATTTACTGACAACCTACACCACAGATCTATACTTAGTTCAGTCTCAATATTAAATTCCTTTAAAATCCTTCCTGAATCAGACTACCTTAATCCACAGACAGAAGTACTGTACATGAATGAGCTTTAGTGTGGATTATATAGTCTGCCACTGAATCATCTTCCATGAAGGCCGATAATTCTTTTCCAATCAACTCACACAACACACTACCTAAAGCAACGCATAGACAGGCATCAATTTAGCTTCAGCTTCAAAGCTTTAAATAACACACTACGTAGGATGCGTTTGAAGATTGAAAGCTACCAGAAACAAACGATACTTGCTTCAAAATAATCAAGAATTCCTCGATAGTATTTTTGCTGAATTGAAGCACTAGCTAGGTTTGTCCTCTACTTAGCATTCATGTCATACCCTCAGATAACCTCAAATGTGTAACCTCAGGCTCCACTTCAAGCCAACGTAGACAGCTGGATACCCAGCGAAATCTCAAATCATTGTAGGGATCAAGTGCAGGCATTTTCTGGAATATTTTAAATAGCTTGGTTGTTAGTATGTGGTAGAGAAATAAATAGAAGGAATAGATTTTTCTTAAAAAAGGCTATATCTGATTTTATGAATATTCAAGAATTTCACTCCATAGGTAAGAATGTCAGTTTTTTTTAATATGGGTAACAGTTTGTTAAGAAAATGTATGTGGGTCTCTGACAGCTCTGGCAAATACACACAGGAAAGAAAATAGGGAGGGGGGGGAGAAAGAGAAAACAGATAGGTACAGACTGGCAAACCCAAGCCTTGGCTATCATTGGGTTTGCACTGGAGTACAGTACTCCTGTAATTTAACCAGCTAAAGCCCCGATTTGCTCAGTCCCATTCACACTACCTGTTAATCCACTTTAATAAGCTAATTTATGCATTTTAAAGCCAAATGACGGCAGAATTTGCATCAATCCTAAATACCAGCTAAAGTAAGCCTCTTTGCCAAAGCATACGAGTGTCCCAATATATTACTAAAGGTGCAGTAATATGCTTCATTATTCACATGGCTTACTTGAGACCATTGGATCCAGTCTGACAGCAAGCAGCCTGTGATCGCAGGCACACCCGGATAGATGCCTGACAGCCCAGGCACAAAGAAACTCCGCATTGCTGGATCAGCAATTACCTTGGATTAACAGGAGTGTTTATAAGTCTTCCAGAAGTAACGATTATATAATATTTTGCAGGTTGTACACTTTCTTGCGTAACACAATGATATGCAAAAAAAAAAGTGCATCAAGACAACACCGAAATGATCTATCCCTTGGTTGTCCCTCCACGAAGAGGCTTTACGTAGCCTGGAAAACAAAAATATTCAGGAGCCAAATCTTTGATTTATTTATTTTTGATATCTCATTGTGCAAAGCAGTTGCAGCACAATGTTATTTCTGAATAGACCTCGAGCAGCCAGTTCTACCCCACAGCACAATCAACGCAAACAGCACTGCTGATCGCCATTGTTCACGGTCTCGTGCCTTTTTCCCCAGCGAGTTCTCATGGTAACCCAAGACCCAGGAATGTCGCCACATTTCCCACCGAGGCTCAGCTGTAGCTGACTTTCCCTTTAAAGCTTAAAGAGCCACACATTGCGGCTTTAAAGCACCTACAATGGACGAGAACAAAATGCACCCACAGAATTGAATCACTCCACTCTATTTGGACCTGTCCTAATTAAATCATATTCAAAATGTCTCTGATCTTTTCTCTAAATATGAAGAGGAACTTGAATTGTTCATATATATGACACAATATATATATATTGTATATATAATATATATATATTCTGTCAATTAAATTAAATTAACACCCACCTTTTCGTACCTTACAAAATAGAGATCACACAGATTCTACATGACAAAGGAGTTTCACAGAAGGACTCCACTTCTAAACCCTTCTGTCCTTAAACTAATGTTTGGTCCCTTAACTATTAATATGACTTATTTAATGAGAATAATTCTTGCATTGGATATAGTGCTTCATCGCATCATCAAAATGTCTCAAAGGGCTTCACAGGATTTACCATAAAGTATAGTGATAGTATTTCCAGTCAAACTATTTAGTGATTAGTGAGAAATTACTTATTGTGGATATTGCATAACCAAAATATGATGAATGCAGAAGCAATCTTGCATCTGAGCAAATGCAATCTGTTCAAATACTGCAAGTAAAGAGCATTTTTGCTAACACTGGGTTATTTAGAAATGCAAGAAATTTGATTTACAGTAGTTGTCACATCAAAGTATTTCAAAAGATGAAAGGGAAAGTAGTTCACGGGATACGACTGAACATTTAACTCAAACCAAAACTGGTTGTACCAACATAATTACAAGCAGCCCCGCATACTGAACAATCTGCCATTTGTTACTCTCTCCCTATATATTTTGAACTGCTGTAACATTGTACCACTAAATGCTTTCGCCATCAAATATCCACCCATTTACCCGCTACTTTCTCCAGGAGGGAAGAAACCCAACAAACGTTCTTGGCATTCCAACATTTCAAATACAATGGTCGACTGTAATTCCTCAGTCTGACCAGTCACTGTGGGAGGGGACAGGTGGATTCACCATTTGTTAGTTCAAATATTAAGTGACAAATAGCTTGGGGATATTAAGTGATACTGTATAAATTAGTTAACCATGCAATCAAAGCTGTGGTTGAACGTCAGCCCATCTGTGCCAATTCTGATTAAAGTGTAATCAATTTATAGCAAAGCGGTGATAAACTGTGTAGACATTTCAAATATGTAAATATGAGAAAACAGTTTTAAAGTATAAAGTGAACTGTTGCTGAGAGTTCAAAAGGTTTGTGGAAATAGAGGTAACATGCTCAGTGGATTGACTTCTTCTGCAGTGCATTAAAATGCTGTGACACTAAGTATTTGGAAGCCAGCTCAGGCCCATGATCTTCCACACAATGATCTAATCTGAACCATCCTGCTTGGGAAGGATGCCAAATAGGGGCCCGGGACTTTCCAAACGGGGGGAACTCGCAAAAATTCTCAATGTCAGAAGACAAATCATCCAATAACACGTGTCAGTTACAGTGCTGGACAGCTTGGGGCAAGTCCCCTGCTTTCTTGACCCCATACGGAGTGGGAACGTACCCTAAAGAAGCTTTGTATAATGTTTCGGGGCGGGAGAGAAGCGTGGGGAGAGAAGAAATGAGAACACATGTACACATTTGCAGAACATCTCACTCAACAAGCTCACAACCCCCATATTCGAAATGTATAACCCACCCAACTACCCAGATTAGACACTGCTCATGAGAAATTCATTGCAAGTGGGGGACTGTGAATCCAAACCATGACAATGTACGAGGGAAAGCAATCCATGATCGAGAGCTGGGGGTTGGGGGGGTGGGGGGGGGTGGGGGGAGAGTGGTAGCAGGAAAATGTCCAGGACACGCATGAAGGATGGGTTTGAGGGGCTTCAGGTTTGAGGGTGGGGCGATCATTGCTTTCAGAAAGGGGGTGGGTAGTCCAGTAGAATGTGAAAGCACACAATTATTGTAATTTCAAAGGTTTTTTAAGCCCAGGAATAAGAGGAGACAATCAATCTCGGCAGAGATTTTTATGCATAGGCACACAATAGACAGGAAAATTTTACGCACAGCCTGAAAACACAGTGCAGGTGAAGATTTTTTTAAACACACACACACACACACATATACAGGCCGAGTGATGCTAGACAATAAGTAGGGAGATTCTTGTGTATGTACTGAAAGGAAGACAATGATATGTAAAGAATGTTTATGCACAGCTGAGTTAATATAGGTGAAGATCTTACACCCAGAATGAAAGGAATACAATTATCTGTAAAGGAGTCATTAGATAGGAAGAATTCTGTTTCCCAAGGCTCAAAGGAGACAGGAGAGGTATTTTTTTTCACAGCTTAAAGGAGACAAAGGAATATTTTTATGCCAAGGCTGAATGAGACATGAGAGGCATATTTCTGTGCCCAAGTTGAAAGGAGACGTGAGAGAATAATATTTTTTTCACAGCTTAAAGGAGACAGAAGAATATTTTTGTGCCCAGGCTGAAAGGAGACACGGAGAGGAATACTTCTTTATTCATCTTCACGAGATGAATACAGGGAGAGACAGAAGAATGTCGTTATTTATTTATTTGTTTTATTTTGACAGTCAGAGGCCAAAAAGCAGACTCGTGAAGTGATGAAATAATCGCACGGTTTAAAAAAAAAGGGCAGCTTTAAAAGGGGAGACATTGGGAGAGGAATATTTTGGGGTCGAAAGGAGACGTGAGAGAGAGAGACAGAGAGAGAGGGGAATATTTTTGATGGCTTAAAAAAGAAAGGGGGGGCGGATGATGAATGAATGTGTGTATGTGCTTTTTTTTTCGCGGTCAAGACTTGAGAAGGAGACATCAGAGAAGGGAAGAATTCTTTTTACAGCCGAAAGGAGACAGTGGTGGTGGTGGTGGGAGTGGTGGGGGGGGTGACATGTTTGTGCTCAGGCTGTGGGGGCTGGATGTCCAGGGTGGAGGGGGGGGATAGGGTAGGGTATAAGGGGGGGTAGGGTATGGGGGGGTAGGGTATAAGCGGGGTGGGTATAAGGGGGTAGGGTATAAGGGGGGGAGGGTATAAGGGGGTGGGTGGGGAGGGGGGTATAAGGGGGATAGGGTATAAGGGGCGGGTGGGGAGGGGGGTTGGGTATAAGGGGGGGTGGGGAGGAGTAGGGTATGGGGGGGTGGGGAGGGGTAGGGTATGGGGGGTGGGGAGGGGTTGGGTATGGGGGTGTGTGGAGGGGTAGGGTATGGGGGGGGTGGGGAGGGTATAAGGGTGTGGGGGGATGTGGGGGGGGGGGGGGGGTGGGGAGGGTATAAGGGGTGTGGGGATGTGGGGGGGGGTGGGGAGGGTATAAGGGGTGCGGGGGGGGGGGTGGGGGTTGCCCCTCACCTCTCTCAGCTGCTCCAGCTCCTGTTTGACCGTCTCGCACTCGCCCTCCAGCTCCTCGTACTGCAGTTTGAGCGTCTGCTTCTCCTCCAGCACCGCCAGCCCGTACTCGGCCGCCTGGATCTTCTCCCGGGTCGTCTGGCTCAGCTCCCGGCTCAGCCGCTCCAGCTGCCCGCGCAGGCACTCCCCGCCCCCGCCCCCGGCCCCGGCCTCAGCCTCAGCCCCACCGGCACCGGCACCGGCGTCGACGTCCACGGCCACGGCCACCCCGGCCGGCGCCGGCATCGCGTCCATTCGGGTGTCGGGGGCGAACTCGGGAGAGAGAGAGAGGAGTGGAAGGAGTGAGAGGGCAGTGAGTGAGGGAGTGAGTGAGAGAGAGAGAGGGGAAGGTGTGCAGTGTCACCTCAGCAGTCGGTTAGAGCTGCTCGAGGCCGCGCATCGCTCCCCCTCTCTCTCCCCCGCCCTCAGGCACAGGGCGGCGACGGGAGGAACCGACTGCTTCTCCCCCTCTCTCTCTCTCTCTCTCCCCTCTCGTCGTCGTCGTCGTCTTCTCCTCTCTCCTTCTCTCTTCTCCTTCACCGCTTCCTTCCTTCCTTCCCTCTCTCTCTCTCCCTCTCTCCCCCCCTCTCCCTGTCCTTATTTCTCTTCACTTCTTTAATCTTTTTCTTTCGCTCCTTCCTTCTATTCTTTGCTCTGTATTTTTTTTTGGGGGGGGGTTGTTGTTTCTCCTCTCTCTCTCTTATTTACCCTCTGTTACACTCTGTCTCTCTCTCTCTTCTCTCTGTGTCTGTCTGTCAGACGGGCGGCGGTGTCTCCGACCCTCTCACGGCGCCGCCATTGTCCAACCGCCACCCGGCTTGACGTCACCAGCCGCCGCGTGCCGGCAGCGGACCACGCCCACCCGGCCACAGGCCACGCCCACCCGGCCACAGGCCACGCCCACCCGGCCACAGACCACGCCCGCCCGGCCACAGACAACGCCCACTTAGCCACAGACCACGCCCACTCAACCACAGGCCGCGCCCGCCCAGCCACAGGCCACGCCCACTCAGCCACAGGCCACGCCCACCCGGCCACGGGCCACGCCCGCTCAGCCACGGGCCACGCCCACCCGGTCACGGACCACGCCGACCCAGCCACAGGCCGCGCCCGCTCAGCCACAGGCCACGCCCACCCGGCCACGGGCCACGCCCGCTCAGCCACAGGCCGCGCCCACCTGGTCACGGACCACGCCGACCCAGCCACAGGCCGCGCCCGCTCAGCCACAGGCCACGCCCACCCGGTCACGGACCACGCCGACCCAGCCACGGGCCTCGCCCGCTCAGCCACAGGCCGCGCCCACCCGGTCACGGACCACGCCCGCCCCCACCCGTCCACGGACGGCACCCGCCGACCGCCCTCATACAGCCGCCAACGATCCTGAGATTCCCCACACTACTCCCCCTGTCACAGAGCTCTGCCGACAAATTCAACCCCGGCCACGCAGCCCGATGGCGATGGCGATGGCGGTCCTATAGGCGGAAAAGAAATACACGTATCATTCACTGCATCTTATCTCTGGGCCGCCCTGCTTTTGTGCGTTGATTTAATATTCAAACATCTGAGATTCTTCAAAAGGAAAGAAAGTGAACCTTTTGCATAGCATAATTATCCGTGGATGTGCATTCCAGTGAGCTATCACCCGTCTCAGTCCCTCACCTTTGTCAGATGCCTTGGAATAATTAATACTGTGCTCGTGTATTTTTGCATTCAGCTTCAATTGCTTGATGGAAGCAATCATATGGTAAATTTGATGCAAGTGCCAGATTTCTTCCTTATATAGTCAGTTTCTCAGCGGTGTTGTCAGTGAGTGGTTTATATAAAAGTTGTGTCTGCGCTTCGGAAGAGAATGGGGGTGGGGAGGGGAGAGCGCAAGAGAAAGGGTTAGATGGAGTATGTTGGAAACGGTTCAGATCATCGCAGCCTGGAAATTTCGACGTGGAAAAGCACTCAAAGAAAGCTGTGAACGAACAAGGGACGCAAAAATATTTTTTTAATATGTGAAATTTAAAAAAAAAAAACCCGAATTGCTGAATTTAGCCAGAAAATCACAGTTTAATGAGTCAACGCTTTCTTCCAAAAAGTATACATCATCTTAGTCGATCACGATAGGATATGACTCACTTGAAATGCCTGGACTGCAATACAATAAGCAGTTGTAGCTTTCAAATCAAAATTACTGCCATCATTGTTATTCGAGGTTTACTAATCCTAAGCGCTCTGAGACGCCGTCCGGCGTGGAGGGCGCTATATAAATCCAAGTTGTTGTTGTTTACACGTGTCTGTGTGGTGGGGGTGGGGGTGGGGGTGGAGTGAGGTGTTTCAGTATTGCTTTGGTCATAATCCCTTCAACGATTACAAATAAAGAAATAATTTGGCCGCTCATTTCCACGACTGTTTGTGGGACGCAATTGGCTGCCGCGTTTCGCCCACAAAGTATAGTCAATTCACTTTACAGTATATTCTACGAAGCGCATTCAAACAGCTCAACGAGGCGATAAGGCGCTGTATCAGAGAGACAAAAAAGTGTTCTGAAATGTGGCTTTCTGTGGCTGTTGTCAGTTCTCACCGAGTTTCCTAAGCCTTGAATTGATCCAACGTTAGGTCAAGTTTTTTTTTGTTAAACAAGTCAAGTGGGCAAGGTTTTTGGGTGGTCTTTGTGCCAGTCCATGTCATGGAAAACCGCAAGTCCCAGAATACTTTTATGCTCCCTCCCCTCACGCGCACACATTAAGGATTTTCTGACTCCAGCATTTCCATTGGTTGCTATTATTTCGAAAGTTTCCGGACAGAAAACACCGCGTTTCCCTGTTTGTTGCCTTCTTTGAAAAAGCTGTTTCCTTAGCAACAATCAGCCTCCGGGTAGATATTTATTTTGGCTGCTGTGCAGCCCTGATTCCCATCGCATCCCATCCCATCTCTCCCAATGCTCGTCCCTGACTGTTGTCTCTTACTTTCTTCCACAAACTGGCAAGAAAATTCTGAACCAATCGATGAATAAAATACCGGTTACTCCTAAAAACAAATCAATAAAATAATAATAATTTGGTCACTCAATCCACCACTGTTTGTGGGACACCGCTGTGTGCAATTGGCTGCCTCCTTTCGCCCACAAAATACACGGTCGCCGCACTTTGCAGTATATCCCGTGAAGCATTTTGAGACGTCTCAACGACATGATAAGGCGCTCTATCAAATGCAACGATTATTACTCCTAAAGGTGGTTCAAGGGCAGTTGATAAAAATGCATTGAGCCACAGTCGCTGGAGGGAAAATCGTATCAATTACAGGCAAGAAGGGAGTATCGATCCATCCGGTCTGCTCGGTGAATCTCCAACAAAGATCTCGTCCAGATAAGATCGATCTGAAACCTCTTTCGCTGGCAGGAATGTGTCTGTCGTTGGCTTTTTAAACCCCGTTCCTCGGCTAATGTTTACGCCTTACACTCGCCAGGTGTCGGCTTACCCAGCGTTAGCCAGGAAACTGAGTGGAGGAACAGAAGCCTCTTCGCCGAGGGAGAGCTAGAATGCGCAGGGCTTCACTCCAACCAGTTGCTCTTTGCACGACGTTAGTTAAGGGGGAGCGTGAAGGTATTCGTAGCTGCCAGGCCACACAGGTAACTGGAGTCTCACACTGCACCATTACGTTTAAAGGGACAAATATGTTATTAAACAATGTAATGATAAAGCCTGGCTAATCAAACTCAATCGCATTCAAAATCAATCCCCCCCCCCCCCCCGACACACACACACACACACAATTTTTTTTATCAGGCCACAATGTGACTTAGCTTCAACAAGGATCAACTCAGAGTCCTGTGGTTCAGTGTTTCGAGTGCTCACCTCGCAGGCGAGAGGACCCAGGTTCGATTCCCGGGGCAGAGCGAAACCTTAGGCATTTTCTTTACTCCACACGCCTCTGTTTAGCGAGCAGTAAGTAGGAATCCAGTTGTTAGTTGACTGACGGATCACTTTCCGGGGGTAATAATACCTCCCAGAAAAAATATTGGGTTAACCCAATCCACGACTGTTTGTGGGACACTGCTGTGCGCAATTGGCTGCTGCATTTTGCCCAGAAAATATACAGTCAATTGATTTTACAATATATTCTGTGAAGCGCTTTGGGACGTCTCAACGACACGATAAGGCGCTCTATGAAATGCAAGGATTATTATTATTATTAACTTCATTAAGATCAAATCCCATCGATAGTGAAACAACTGTTAGGCGTAAATTTTCAGCCGATGTCATTTCAGTTCAAGCCCCGTTACCATTCGACTCTTTGCTGCGATCACTATTTTTTGTTGTTAAATATCATATCATGAGCAGAATGGTTGTGCAAAACTGTGCGAAAGCACAATGGAACCTGTTGATCTGTTCCCTCCACCCCCACTTTCCCACTTGCATTGACCTCCCCCCTCTCCGCCCCCCCCCCCACCCCCACCACTCTCCCCCCACACTGCGGCATTGGGGATAGAGAGACTCAACATCCCCAGGGTGTGCAGAGTGGAACAAGCGAGCTGTTTGTTCCAGAGCCGCACACTGAAATCATTCAGCCTCACAGTTGTGACGCACGTTTTGCTTTTGACAAATAACAATACTGTAAATCCCACAAAAGATAGACGTCGGAAAAAGCTCCGCAAACTAAAACCGTTCAGGTTAAAAGTGAACGCGTTTAGATGGGCAAACGCGGCAGCTAATCCGTGCCCTAGAAGCAACAATGAGACCAGAAGCCGACAAATCTCCAACAATCCCCCAAATAAAACTGGTCACTCGTTTGGGGCTGTTGGGTGGGACATCGCTCTACGCATTTGCCGACGAATACACAGTCGCCACATTTTTACAGTAAATCCTTTTGAAGCGCTTTGAGACGTTATTTTGACGTGATAAGGCACTATACCAAAATGCAGGGATTATTATTATTATTATGTTCCTAAAAATTTGAACTCGGGGGTAAATTTTGATGAGATTATAAATCAGGAAAACCGGGAAAATACACGTATACACACACGCGCGCGCGTATAGTTAACCGCAGAGGTAAAGCGTGTACATTTTCAATGACAATAACGGACGATCCTGAACGCTCTGAGTTGGCGAGAGTTAGTGAAATCCGGTTGACGGACTGAGTGAGCCCTTTTTCCCTTCCTGTGCCCCGGGTTCGGGATCTTGCTTTTAATGATTCCAGCGAACAATGTGAGCACCCGCTATGGGGGCTGAGCAGCAAAGCTGATGTGTATCCGAAATGTTGCTTGTTAATTTCCAAGGGAAACGACGTCCCAAGGTAATCAATGTGCCTGTGGCCTCGAAATTCCACCTCGCCTTAGCCCGCGAGACTATTTTATCTTGAAGACGTACGTTAAACATGCGCAGAATTGTGGAAAAGTCTTAGAATGTCATTTTCTTTGTGACCAGGAAACAAGAGTTTGTAAATGAAGGAATTTGTGCCCGATCCTGCGATTTCTTAGACCCTCAAGACACATTTTCTGCTTTGCCAGATCAGGTCAGGCTGAGACTGGGTTCAATTTCCAGCCTCTCACGACTCATGAGTGGCGGACGAGTGGAGTGAGTTATCCAGCACAGATAGCAGTGTGTCGGCCCCTAGGATCTGGTCACTCTCACACTGATATTCCGCAGGTTTGTTCAAAAGCGACCAGTTCCCAAATTGGCAGCCGATTTGTAGGAACTTTCCACATTTCTGCACATCTCAAATTGTAGCCCATGAAGACAATACGTACTACGTGCGGTCAGACAGAGAGAAAGGGGAATGGTGATGGGAGTGAGAGACGGTTAGAGGGATGGAGAGAAGGTTAGAGGGATGGAGTGAAGGTTAGAGGGATGGAGTGAAGGCTAGAGGGATGGAGAGAAGGTTAGAGGGATTGAGAGAAGGTTAGAGGGATGGAGAGAAGGTTAGAGGGATGGAGAGAAGGTTAGAGGGATGGAGTGAAGGTGAGAAGGAGGGAGTGAAGTTTAGAGGGATGGAGTGAAGGTTAGAGAGGGATGGAGAGAAGGTTAGAGGGATGAAGAGAAGGTTAGAGGGATGGAGTGAAGGTGAGAAGGAGGGAGTGAAGTTTAGAGGGATGGAGTGAAGGTTAGAGAGGGATGGAGTGAAGGTTAGAGGGATGGAGAGAAGGTTAGAGGGATTGAGAGAAGGTTAGAGGGATGGAGAGAAGGTTAGAGGGATGGAGAGAAGGTTAGAGGGATGGAGTGAAGGTGAGAAGGAGGGAGTGAAGTTTAGAGGGATGGAGTGAAGGTTAGAGAGGGATGGAGTGAAGGTTAGAGGGATGGAGAGAAGGTTAGAGGGATGGAGAGAAGGTTAGAGGGATGGAGTGAAGGTTAGAGGGATGGAGAGAAGGTTAGAGGGATGGAGAGAAGGTTAGAGGGATGGAGAGAAGGTTAGAGGGATGGAGTGAAGGTTAGAGGGATGGAGTGAAGATTAGAGGGATGGAGAGAAGGTTAGAGGGATGGAAAGGTGAATGAGATTTCCGAAATCCGAATGATTCCCTATTGTTTAATAATTTTGGCATTTGATACAGCGCCTCATCGCGTCGTCGAGATGTCTCAAAGCGCTTCAGAGGACGCAGATGGTAAAGTGAATTGACTTGTGTATTTTGTGGGCGAAACGACTGTTTTGCAGAGGCTGTGAGTGTAGCTGCTGAGCTAACCTTTCTGACGTTAGTCACCACAGTAACGGAGAGATGGGGGACTGGGGGACGGGACGGATGGAGGGGTGGAGAAGAGAGAGAGAGAAACAAGCCGTGAGTAAAAGAACCAATTAGCTCTGCAAAAACCCGTCTGCAATCAGCGTATCACAGCCCACGCGCGTGAGTCAGTTAACGTTCCCGTCCTGTGACAGTTTGTTAGCATACGTGTAACCTGCTCGTGTGACCGGTGTCGGCAAACATGCTTAACCGACGTGGCTTTGTCACTGGGCCGGCTTAAGCAAGTGCCGTCAAACAACAAGAACCTGCATTTATTTAACGCCCTTCACGCAGGGTAGAGTCCTGGAGCGCTTGACAGCGGCGGAGTCTGACAGCGAGCCAGGGGGAGAGGGGTGGACGGGGTGGATCAAAAAGGAAGGTATTTAGGTAGGAATCGAAGGCGGGGAGGGAGGGAGGGAGCAAGGCGGAGGGATTGAGGGATTAAAACATCGATGCTCTCACTTCACCTGCGCTGAGTCTCAATGGAAAAGACCAGAAAATACGTCAATAAAATACAAGCCTCCCTCCCCATGGAGTGACTGTAAAGTCAGCAGTCTTCGCTCTCCAGCATTCATCTAAACTCCGACTGCAGATAACACCAGTGGTTTCTTATTGCAGCTTAGCTCTCTCATTACTCCACTCTGATCTCTTATTACTCGGGCTGTGTGCCTTGTAAATCTATTTGGGGATTTTTTTTTCGTCTCTCCCTTGTGTGTGGTTGGTTTTTTTTTTTCGTTTTGCGTTGCCAGCGAATCTCGTTCGACAGCAATAACAATTAATCCTTGCATTTGATACAGCGCCTTATCACGTCGCTAAGAGGTCTCAAGTCGCTCTTGATAATGTTCACACCAGGTCTGTGATTTATAATAATGGTAATAATCCGTACATTTGATATAGGGGCTTTCGCTCCGAGTCTGTGCCTTGATGTGCTTCACCGAATATACCGTAAAGTGCGGCAACTGTGCACTTTTGGTCGATGAACGCAGCAGCGGATTTGTGTAGAGCAATGTCCCACAAACAGCCATGAAATAAATAAATGACCAATTTTCCCAAGGGGGGAGGGTGGGGGGCAGGGGCGAGCAATTGTTGGGTAGGGACACTGGGAAAGAGAAGCTCCCTTCTCTTTCCCAATAGTGGCATCGAATGGGACTTTACCATCGGTGGCCGGGCTTTCAGCCTCTCTGCCTCCACACTCGGGAACTCCATCTTACAGTCCCTTCGCCTCGCTTCCTCCCTCGCATCCTTCAAGGCCGGTCTCAAGACCCTTCTCTTCGACCGTGCCTTTGGTCTCCCTCCCACCTCTCTGCCTTCCCTCACCCCTACACCACCCCTCCCCACTGCTCGGGCCCCGACAGCTGACTGTTCATCGCTTCGGGACGTCCTCCCAACGTGAAAGGCGCTCTACAAATGTAATTTTGTTGTTGTTTTAACGACCATTTTAACAGGCACAGGCAGGACCTTGGTTTAACATCTCATCTGAAACATGGCACCTCTGACAATGCAGCGCCCCCCCCCCCCCCCCCCCCCAGCCCCCCAAGCAATCCTCTCGAAGGGCTTAGTCTAGCCTGTGAGAGTTCAAAATGGATTAAACCCACAACACTATGACTCTACCACTGAGCCAGGCTGACACGCGAAATTTCGTAGCAGAAAAGAAGTCTCCTGGAAACAAGACAGTGGTTTTGCTTTCTGGAGAATCGATAGGGTTGCGTTAGTAACGGACCACTGAAATGTCCTTCCTCTCGGCAGACAGCTCCGCGGCAAAGTATTGACTCTCATTCTATTTCTGTTCAGTAAAATGTCATCCTGTGATATGCCTCACAGTGTATCATTTTGCAGCCACAGACGTCTGCTGGGCACTTAAAGCCGCACAGATTACACAGCCCGGCTGTTTTTTGTCGTCCAGAAAAGAAACGAGTCTGCAGACGACTGCATCGAGAATACTTTACCAACCGAGCCAAGGCCAAGCCCAAAGCTTGGCTACCTTTGGTAGCTCTCTGGTTGCTGGTACTGGAAGGTTGTGAGCTCACCGTCAAAGGTCGACTCTCCAGTGCAGTGCTGCCCCGTTCCTTCGGATGAGACATTAAATATTAATAATAATCCTTGCCTTTGATATAGCGTCTTATCATGTCGTTGAGATATCTCAAACGCTTCGCAGGATATACTGTAAAGTGAATTGACTGTAATATTTTGAGAGCGAAATGCGGCAGCCAATTGCGCACAGCGGTGTCCCGCATACAGTCGTGGATTGAGTGACTAAATTTTTTTTTTTTTTTTGAAGGGTTTACCACCTCCAGAAAACGTTTTGCCAATCGAATAACATCCAACTTATAGCTAGGTAATCAGGGGCGTGGTGTGGAGTAAGAACGCTTACCTAAGGTTTCACCCTGTCTGGGAATCGAAACCGAGTCCTGTCCTCTCGCTTGCGAGGCAAGGGCTCTAACCACTGAGCTACAGGACTCTACAAACCAAGGTTCCTGCCTGTGCCTGTGCAGCTGGATGTGAATGATCTCATGACACTATTGAAAAAGAGAAGGGAGTTTCTCCCCTGATGTGCTGATCGTCAAGATATGTGTCTACAAAATTTGCAGCCGTTGCACTTGACATCAATTATCTGTGAAGCTTCGAGGCATTGTGACATTACCAATGTTGGATCAAAGGTGAAGGTTATTTTTTCGTTACTCACAACGGCTAACAGAACATTCAGACCCTAGTCAGCCTGATTTCAAGTGAACATAGGTAGACGGTGCATTGGACTGACTGGCCTTGTGGAGACATTGACAGAATAAAAACAAGACATCCCTGGGAACGCCCAACAGGTCGATCGCCACCTGAAGGGGTTAATGTTTTCAGGTGTGACCCGAACTCCAGCAGCTCTGAAAGGTTTACACTGAAAGGTTCACTGCCAAACATTGACCGTCCACACCTTGGGACGTGCTCCCGAGGCGAAAGGCACCGTACACGTCATGTTGGTGGCGTCGTTGTTTAGGCTGGAAAGACGTTGCTGTGTGATGAAGGAGGAGAAGGGCAAGGAAGGAAAGTCTTGGGGTTGGGGGGCGGGGGTTGGACATTTGACACCGCTAACCATGACTGCACGCATGAGAAAGCACCAACGGGTTGTTTACAGATTATGAACCTTGTTGGAGTGCAGTACATCAGACAACATATCAGATGGGAACCAGATGTACGGGCAAGCCTCAACATGCTGGGCTTCTGCTGCCTGTCTCATGTCTGAGCTCCGCTGAAAGGCTCCTATCTCAGCTTACCTTGCTCTAGTGTGCAGTCACCTCAACGCCCATTTTAGAAACAAAGGAACCAGAGGAGGCCATTCAGCCCCTCGAGCCTCACCTGCCGTTCCATTAGATCATTTTACAGCCTTTCGCAGATCATCTCAGACACATAAACTGCCTCGTGTATGCACGTGCACGTGTTTGGTGGCGGTGGGCGGTGAGCGAGAGGTTAGAAGCGGAGTGAGCGAGGAGTAATTGATGGGGTGGAGAAGGAAGTGAGGGAAGGAGGGAGGGATAAAGAGTTGAGTGAGAGGGTGAGTGACTGAGTGGTGGAGGGAGGGAGGGAGGGAGGGAGGGGGAAAAAGAAAGTTTGCGCCAATTCCCCTGACATTGTGCCCATGTTTACGCACAGCGACTTGGTTGGTTGCTAACCTTCTCAAGGCTCAGACATTCCGCAGCTCTTTCTGGCAGCTCGTTCGTGATTTAATTTAAGACGGGGCCAGCTGTTTCACAGGCTCGCTGGTGGTTGACTCTTGTGTTGCATGGTAACTGTGGGGGGAAGCGGGTCATTTCCTTTCCTGAAGTTTTTACGAAGGTCGTTAGGATGATCAATGGTCTCATAATTCACGGGCGAGTGAGGCACGACTGGCTGTGATGCGGGACAATTGTGTTCAGCCACAAACGCCGTGTGTGTGTGTGTTCGTGTGAAACAAGAGTCGCGCTGTGTTTTTATTTGGGTGGGGCGGGGGGTGGTGGAGAGGTGGGTAAGGCCTTGCACTTCACAAGAAGCCATGTGGTCTGGTAACAGAGGTTTCATTTTAATTGCTCCCCAAAAGAAACCGGTTCATTGGGTTTCTTTCTCCCCCTCCATCCGACTCGCCCGCCCCGTTGTGCCCTTCGAGGTCTGCACGAGGAGAACTGCTTTCACTCGGAAGGCGCTCTGGCGGGGCTTTGCCACGCGTAAGCCTGCGTTTGCCGACAAATACACAGCCACTACACGTGACTGCAATTCCCTGTGAAACACGTAATGTGAAAGGTGCTCCATCAACTGTAAGGATTAGTATTATTAATAAGAGCTTCGAGATGGTTCAATGCTATAGACAATGTCCCAGAGGCAAGAATTACTCTTCTTCTTGTACGATAATGGACAAAGTCCCATGTAGATGCGCCTGAAATTTTCCATGGTTACACTGCATGACCGAACGGAATTTAGGGATGTCCTTCGGTTAAGGGATTTTAAGAACCGCAAACAACTCCGAGCTTCCAAACTAAGCCCAGGTTTGACCAATTTTACAGAATTCCACACCAGCTTCAATTTTATGACGAAACAGGCTGAAGGCTGAGACCATGGGAAAGTTTGGGGGCTCCGATTTCTAAACTGCAATGAAATTGCAAACGTCCCTTCAGTCTTGGCCCACACAACTTGCTTGATTTATTTGCTTTCCGAAGACGGGAGAGGACTTGGGAGGAAAAGACTCTGTAAATGTGGTTTCTTCCAAGGTTTTCGTGAACCCGAGGAGTAAATATTGTTCTTTTAGCCCCGTGTGCTTTGGTTTGGGAAATGGCCGTACTTGCGTACACCGGATCTTTTTGTGTGTGTGTGTGTGCAGGGGTGGGGGGGTTTAGTATTAGTGCTGACTGGTTGCGATGCAGGACAATTGTCAAACACTCTGTCCGAAGGAAGAAAAAGTCGCCTTAGTGGTGCTTTTATCTCGATCAATACACAACTGATGAGCTGGCCTAGAGGTACACACGGAAGCCTTGATCGCGGCACTAATTGGGGGCCAGTCCTGCGCCCAATAGGAAATGCCGTGGACCAGTTTGGCCGAATTTCTCTGTAAATTTGACGAAACAAAAATTTGTCGTCATCTTTGGGCTGGGCTGCGTTTATAGCCAGCCGTCACACGCGCGTCACTGCGCACGCTTCACGCCTGACAAACAAGCATATGCTCAACCCGCTGCTGGATTCACAGACCCTAAAACAGCAGGACTCTTGCTGTGTGACAGAGAAGGGCTCCGTAATTACCACCGAGGGGCAAGTTAGCCGCAGAATGATTTAATGCCTCTTTGCAAGTCGCACAATGCAGTGCCATCTGGCGATCAAACATAGGGATGTCAATTTCCCAGCAAATGTGCATTTATTGTTTCTGTTAATCTGGGTCCAGTTTTAGTCTTGATTTTTAAATCACTGAATTCCGTTTCGTCACCACGGGCAAGCAGGATGCATCCCTCCAGAGACGAGAGAGCGAGAGCAAGCGAGAGAGAGAGAGAGAGCGTTCCATTCCAACAATCTATCGCTGGAATTTCCATGCGTCAGTCAGGTAGGAAGCACGGAAATCTCAAGCTTGGTTTTTGGAGACTCTTAAGCGACGGTGGTGGGTTTCCGCACGCGTCAGCACCCACCCGGCTGGTCCAAACAATGCCTAATGTTTTCAGTAGCTGAGCGGCGTGACGTTCATTTCTTTCCAACCTTCCACATCTGTTTTAATAATAATAATCTTCGCTCGTGATACAGCGCCTTATACCGGAGCGCTTCACCGAGGTTCTGCGCAGTGGAGTGACTATATTCGTAGGCAAACGCGGCAGCCAGTCTACGCCTCCGCAAACAGCCATGAAGTCTTTTGTTACCACCCAACCCCCCCCCCCCCTTACCCACCCCCCCAACAAAAGATTTCTTAACAACACTTCAACCCAAGAACATTCAAGCCCAAACTAGCAGCTCCCTCTGCCGGCCGCCCTGCTTTACTACACCAGTCCATTCACACATTAATAATAATAATAATCCTCGCATTTGATATAGCGCTTTTCACGTCTTCTCGATGTCCCAAAGCGCTTCACAGAATATGCTGTAAAGTGAATTGACCGTATATTTGTGGGCGAAACGCGGCGGCCGATTGCGCACAGCAGCGTCTGTCCCACAAACAGTCGTGGATTGAAAATGATCAATTTATTATTGTTTTTTTGGGGGAGGATTATTAGGGACTCATTAAGGACTCCCCCAGCTGTTTGCATTGATAACGGTGTTAGCTGGTGACAGTTTGCCAATTTTCCATTTAATCTTGAATTTTGGGCCTTGAATAAATTTACGGTTTATGCGCTCAGGTCCCCTTTTTCAGCCCCACACACAGTTTGGCTCAGTATCTACACTCGGTAACTGCTCCTCGCTGTCCTGAGCACATCCAGATGTCCCAATGCCTCTTCCTACAATCTCCTTAAAACATCTAATAACATTAACATATCAATCAGCCTAATTGCAATTAAGCTTCCGGACACTCTGGTCATTAACACAACTACTCACAGCAACACATTAGGCCAATCAGTAATCCTCTTCATTGTTTGGTGACCTCTTCCTCTCCTTTGGCTTTCCATCAGAGTTCAGTGTCACCTCCACCTGATGTTGGGGTGTCACCTGGCAATTTATTAGAGAGAATGAGAACGGGCCATAACTTTGTGCCTCTCGCGTTTCTTTTACGGAAGATCAAAACAGTTAAAAAATTGTGATGGAAGACACTGACGGTGGCAGAGAAAAAGAAATTCTATTGGAAAACCCATGGACTATTGATTGGACTTAGTGATCGCTTAGAAATTCTCATAGTCCTGGCCAAATCTGACCACCTGGTCCCAAACTAGGGCAGGCAATGATCTTCCCTGCGGCTCCCATCTCCAGAAGCAACTTGATGGTTGTCAAAGAGTTGGGTGTTCTACGGTGAGTGCTGATTGGAAACACACCGTGGTCAAAGCCACCAACTACACTTATTGTCGAGACAGAGTCACCAACACTCGCTCTGGAAAAAGTGACCTTGCGCTAATGAACAAAGTGACCGACCTACTGGAGGTACAATAAAAGGAAACTTGGTGGCACTGTTGGAAGTCATCCTGTTCACGTGGGTTTGTAGAGCATAAAGAGTTTTCTTTGAAACATAATTGTCTCTAAAACCAGAGCACGTATGGTCGTAGCAATAAGGTACATTGTGGGGTGTGATTTCACTCCAATTTCACCCTTGATTTCTCGCTATCTTCTGCCACAAAGTGATCCAGGAGACAACCTCATCATAGACTAGACTATTGGATCAAGGCAGATCTTTTAATCCTACTCCCCACTTTTTCTCAATACCCCTCAATGCTCTTTATTTCGCACGTGTCTATACGTCTCCTTTTAAACAACCCGCACAAGAGTACCAACGCAGGACACTGCTGAGCCTGCAACCTCCTCTCTTCAACGCTGCAATTCTCTTTGGTTGACCTTACATAGTCACTTTACTGTAAAATCCTGTGAAGCGCTTTGAGACATCTCGACATGATAAGGCACTGCATCACACAAAAGGATTATTGAGACGAAGGCGCTGTATGTACAAGTGCGAAGTGTTGAAACAACATGCCTTGTGTGTTGATAAATTTACAAGCCTTTGCGTGTGTAAACACGATGGCTTAGCTGAGACTTTGTAGCTGAGTTTGGTTGAGATAAGGTTGCAGACGGGTTCCGTAATCTGTCTACGCTGCAGCTCGGTTACTATTTCAGTCACCCGAGTTTGTATCAGACATCAACACGCAGGCTGATAAACCACCCGGCTCACCGGCTCAAAAATAAAACCCAGGGTTTAAACAGCGGTGGATCTCAGGGTTGGGAAATATCTGTGGTGCTCTTTGCTCCACCGAACAGGGAATCACTGCAACTTCCGCCCGCACTTCCTTAGCGCCTTTCAATTCATTAGGACGGGCAACGTGAGGCATTTCACGCAGCACGACGGGAGCGGGTGGTGGGGGAGAAGAGAGAAGAAGGGATTACCAAGCAGGGAGGTGAGGAGGAAATAGATGCATCGTGGAAAATCCAGCAAGTTAATTTACAAACCGTTAAACCGTTAGCCCGTTGACGCGGGCTGATGACTCGTCACCCCCTTGTCCGCAAAAATTCTACTCCGCCTCGGCGAAACCTCCGCCGGTTTGAGTCGCGGTAAAAGCCACCCACAGACCACACCACGTTTCGGGGGGATGTTTTGCCACAGAGCGTTTCACCTTTATTGGAATCTCACACGTTAAGAGAGGCGGAAACGACGCGGTTTCCGAAGGCCGGCTGACCCCGGTCCGCGTCACCCGTACAATTCCGTGACGCCGGCCGGGACCGGATCTGAGCCGGAGCTGCCAGCACGGACGCCAGCGCAGCAGGTGCTCGGGCTCACTTCCCGCACCTCACGGCTTTGACGATAGCCTTGGCGTTGATGCCGAACTTCTCCAGCAGCTCGGAGGACTTGCCGCTGCGTGGCACGCCCTGCACCGCCAGCCGCTGCACCAGGATACCGGGCTCCATGGCCACCGCGGCACAGACCGCCTCCCCCAGTCCGCCTGCAGACAAGCACAAGTCAGAGGTCAGAACACCGGACACACCTCGCAACAGCAAGCCGACCGGACCAGGACCGTAGTCCGATGGGAGTACGATTTACAAAGGCTTTTTTAAAAAAAAATCCACAAACTTCCTCTGTTAATTTTAACTGATTTAACTGGAGAACTCTGTGATTGTTGAGTCGCAAATCTCAAGTTGGCCAAGTCTGGGGTGGGGTGGGGTGGGGGAAGAGAGGGGGGAAAATGGGGAACCAGGTTGGCCGCTATTGTGTTAAGAGCCAGAAAGGTCAGGGCGTATGGGTTCCAGTTACGAGCTTTGTTCTGCCATCCGCAATCCTGCCTCTCCATCAGAGACATGGCGGCTCGAGCCGCACTCATAACCTAGACTGAGGCTCCAGTGCAGTGGCAGCTCCATCATAATCCCACGTGCCATCCTTTGAATGAGACGTTAAAACAAGGTCCCGTCTGTCTACCTATTACAGTGGTTCAAGTGCACCCTATCGGAGTTGATGGAACCACATACACAGCCCCCCACACTCACCAACAAACACACCCACACACCCCCAACCTCACACACCCCAACAAACACACCCACACACGCCGAGGACGCTCTCTAAACCTTACCCTCGTGATAGTGATCCTCCACAGTGATGATGCGCTTTGTTGTGGTGTCCTTCGCACACTCGATGATGGTTTTGGCATCGATTGGCTTGATGGTGAAGAGATCAATCACTTTGATGTTCATTCCTGCAACGGTCAGGTTACATTTGCTGGTCACAATCCTCACAGGGACAGTTGTTTTTTTTAAAAAAAAACAATATAAATCAACCGGGCAATTTGGAACTTTAAACCGAGAACTTTAAACATGTGTCGAATGAATCAGAAGATAAATAGAATACAGGATACCAATAAAAGGACTGAAACTCGCTGCTGTCATTTAATTTCAATGCCCTCTTGTGCAGTATTGAGCGCTACGAAATGCCAACCTCCATGAAGGGCGCTGTATAAATGCAAGCTGTTGTTGTACAACAACAAAATTAAATATGTAAAGTGCCTTTCACGTCGGGAGAAACGTCCCGAAGCTCTGAACAGTCGGGGATCAGGACCCGAGAGGTAGGAGGGCGGCTGAAGGCACGGCCGAGGAAAAGGGTCTTGAGTCGTGCCTTGGAGAAGGCAAGGGAGGGAGGGAAGTGAAGGGATTGTGGGATGAAATTACAAAGGGTGGGGGCAGAGAGACTGAAAGCCCGGCCGCAGATGGTAGGGCTGGAGCAGGCCAGAGACTGCTGAGCAGAGGGAACGGACAGGCTGATGGGGGCTGAGGGGGCGTCAGCAGGTCAGAGATGTAGGAGGGGGCAATGGTGTGGATGGCCTTGAAGGTGAGGATTTTGAAGTTTATTATTGTATTAACCTGCCCTTGTATTACTCTAAGGGCAATGTTGCTCACCCTCCTTCACTGCTCTCCGATCAGAATGGGAGGAGAACATGACTTGTTCGGAGCTGCAGTCGGTGCTCGGTTTGGATCTCGTCACGTACTGCAAATCCCTAGACCAGCCCTGTCATATTCAATCTTAACGGGGGTCTGAGAACAGCGATTAACTTGATGTTACCAAAAGCCCCATTTTGTCTGCTTTGTTAAATTAAAAAGAGAAGGGGACGGGGGTTGGGGAGATCGAGAGAGAGAACACAATCACACACACGGTCGACACGGATTAACCCTTCACACACATGCCACGAGTCAATCCGTTAAGACTACACGTACCCTCATTGGCCAGTTGGGTGGCTGCAGTTAACGCTTCGTGCAGGGTCACTCCAGCAGCGACAACGGTAGCGTGGTCCTTCTTACTCTGACGCAAGACCTGTCAGGAACAAAGCGACTTGTTCTTGATGATCTCCCTCAAGCAAGCATCGCTTTTAAATCCCAGCCGTTTGAATCGAACCCCGTTTGCAGAGTGTCGGTACGCATTTTAATGGCAGGTTATTACAAAGACATAAGCAGCAGCAGCTTTTAGGTCAGCGTGCGCAGCCCGCCAGTACTCGTGCAAGAGAGAGAGAAAGACAGACAGGATAGGATGTACGTATATGAATGATGGGAGTGCGAAAAAGACACTGAAATATACGTGTAACACAATGCAACACTGAAAAGCGCTCGGCTTTCTGCTTGGCAGAGGATTGGGGGCCTTGGGCCGCCTGATAGCCCTGAACAAACTGAATGCAGTAGATAAGGCAGCAGTCCGCGGCTGTCTGTCTGCAGGGATTTGGAGTAAAAACACAGACAGACACAGGCTGATGTGCCCTGAGGTAACAGCATTCCTGCCTCTTGTGCCTGCCTTGGTTGCCAGATACAGCACAGGCGTGTGCGTGTGTGATGTGTTTGGTGTGTATGTGTGTGGCGTGCGTGTGTATATACTGCGTGTGTGTGTACATATAGTTTGTGTATGTGTACAACTCAAGCCATGGCTTCTCGCCCCCCACGTTACCCACCTTGGCCTTTCCAATCTGAAACACTTCACTGTTATCGTAGATGACGGCATTTTCCGGCCGGCTGGTGCGGATGAAGCAGACTCCCTACGGACAGAACAGATTCGTGGAACCTTCAGCCAAAGTTACGGATCGGTAGCAAAGATCGTTAGCGAAAGTCTTCAAAAATTGAATAAAATAAAAAAGGAGAAACTGGACAAAGCGACAGTTATTACTGACTGGGTTAAGGGGAAGTGGTATTCATTCAATTGCTGGTTACAGCCGGGGCGGGCAGGGGGGGAAAGAGAGCCACTTCTCCAATTCAGCGCATCATTTCGTTTGGGGAATGATGGTTTCCGGGGAGTGGGGGGGAAAGAGAGAAGGGGGTTGTATTTCTATTTGTAACTTGGGGAGGGGAAGGTGGGGGGTCAATCAGCACTGCCCTCACTGTAATTGCCTTGTACTTCCTCCTAAGCATCCCTGGCACTCTTGAGCTACAGCGGTACTATACGTAAATTAAATTAAATTAAATTAATTTTTAATTATCCGTTTTGCTTTGATTTGCAGTTTCCTGGATTTGCAACAGCCCTGAAACTGGCTGCTCTTTCGTTTCCCCTAATTGATTTTGGCCCCAAACCATCCCCAGTATAAATCTCCTGCTGATCCCGAATCCCCTGCGGGTAACGCCAGGCGTTTTATAGCGCTCCTCTGGAATCAGTACAACATCGAACAGTTCAGTTCCTGCAACTATTAACTGACCTAAATCACGCCTTAGGATGTTTTGACTGCGACATCCAAGCAGAGGTGTTTTTTCCTGCAACTTTGCTGCTCTGTTAAGATAAATTACATCTGCGTTTGCCTGTTGCCTGTCGTAACCACTGATACAAAATTCAAAAAAAAGTCAATTCAAAATATTTTGTGAAACTTTTTGTTTTGGGCCAATTTCCTCCCCTTCCCCCCCCCACACCTCCCTCTGCTTCCCCAGATAGCTGGGCTAGGATGCTATGTAGGATTGGCTGAATGCAAGCTATAAAATCTGTATATCTACAGAACAGGCAGCTGAGGGAAGACGGTAGAAGCAGAAAGTGTTGATTCTTTCAAATCCAAATTAGAGAGATTTCTTTCAGGAAATAATATTTGGGGGATACAGTACATGTGTAGTTCAGGACACAACACGTGAAAGCGATTGCTAGGATGGTGGAAAGTGGACGTGATGGACCCTGGTGTTTTTTTTCATCTAACAATTCCTATATGTTCCTGAGTGCTGCACTGAGCAGCTTTGGGTCCGGTTGTGCACCAGGTTACTGGAATTTATTTACAAGGCTTGCCAGTGTAATGTACCTGGGCTGCACCCAGTGAGAAGCAACTCCTTGAAATGAGGATTAAAAAAAGGCTTACATAACTTCAAACCATGACGACTCACGTTAAAAAGAAACTCTCAAAGCTAACCAAGGATAAAGGACTGCAAAGTGTAGTGACTGGGACAGAAGGGAGAGAGTGTGTGTGTGTGTGTGTGCGCGTTGGAGGCTCATGTCCCAGACCTTTGTGTTCGCCGCTAACTCCACTGCCCGCTCGGCTGACACCCCGTCACTGGGATAGAAGACCGTGGCTGTGGGGATGGCGCGGAACATGGCCAAGTCCTCCAGGCCCATTTGGGAGGGTCCGTCCTCACCTAAAGATGAATTCACAGAGTCAGGAATGCCCGTGCCTTCACGTCCCATGGGACTGACTTGCGCACACCCATAGAGAAAGGCACCAAGTTCAATTTCTATTCTCCACTGAGACAGGTGGTCTCAGTTTAGTGATGTTATAATAATATTAATAATCCTTGCATTTGATTATAGTACCTTACCACGTCATTCAGACGTCTCAAAGCGCTTCACAGATTATACCGTAAAGTGAACTGATGATTGCGCACAGCAGCGTCCCCCACAAACAAACGAATGGCTGCGGTGACAGGAAGGGCCCCGGTTGCTGACTCACCGATGGAGACTCCGCAGTGAGAGCCGCTGAGGTTGACGTTGCTCTCGGAGATGGCTGCCATGCGGATCTGGTCGTACGCTCGCGAGAAAAAGGTGGCGAAGGTGCTGGCGAACGCAACCGTCCTGTCCCGTGTGCAGCAGCCGATGGCAATGCTCACCTGTGAGATAATTATAATATTATTGCAATAATAACCTTGCATTGGATGCAGCAACTTATCACGTCAAAGCGCTTCATAGGATATAATGTAAAGTGGGTTGAGACGTGGACAATGTTGCTAGTTTTAAGCGCTGTAATCAAACATTGAGAAGGAGGGCGCAGATGCCAATAATAATAATAATGTCACATTGGCTCTGCCTCAATCTACCTGCACTTTTATAAGAATAATAATCCTTTCATGTGATAGGGCGCCTTATCAGGTCTTCGAGACATCTCAAAGCGCTTCACAGAATATATCGTAAAGTGGAACGACTACGTATTTTGTATAGACGGAACACGACAGCCAATTACGCACAGAATACCTTGCGCGTTTCCGTGATCAGTTTTAAGTGCTCGTCCCGTAAACACCGTGCAGCACGCAAATCAACTAACTGGGAGCCTTTCTTTCACTTTGCTAATCTCTGCCATTGTTACATGCCGTGCAATGTCAAAACATGTGAATTCTACATTTCACACGGAGCCCAAGGTATGTCGAGGTGTTAATTCAGTTTATGATGCAGCTTTCAGCACAGTTAACGGGTAGAGTATACACACACACGCACACAAAATTCCCCCCTCCCTGTCCTCAAAAGCTGCTCATGGTGACTTTGCTCGAGAGCCACGTATCTCAGACACTTTAATCAGAGAGAATGACCAATGCAAAGATGCTCCCTTCGAAAAGCTTTCTGGATCAATTCGCTAATCCGTAAATTTTTTAAATACCATTGAGCAGCAGAAGAGGGTGAACTTTGCTCTTTCTAAGGAAGTTGAACGAAAGACATCACCAGAACCGCCCTTGACAGATTCTCTCGAGTCTTAAAGGTTAGCAACCCTCCACGTGATCGTTGTGAACTAAAGAATGTGAAAGGATTTACCATGTTCTGCTCCGCGATGTAGCACTCGATGAAGCGCTCAGGGTGCTCTTTCCTGAACAGGTCGGAGAAGGTGGAGTTCTTTGTGTCGCCGTCCAACGCAACCACGCGGGGGTTGTCGTGGCCCAACTTGGCCAGGGCTACCCCATAAGCTTTCCTTGTGGCCATCTAGTGCAGGACAGAGGATTCCAGCTATCAAATACCTGAATATAGCTCACTGGTTTTAAAACTAACAATAATCCTTGCATTTGATACAGAGCCTTATCATGTCGTTGAGACATCTCATAGTGCTTCAGAGAACATACTGTAAAGTGAATTGTCTATCTTTGGGCGAAGCGGCAGTCAATTGCGCACAGCAGTGTTCCGTAAACAGTCGTGGATTGAGTGATCACAACTTTTTTTGTGGGGAGGGGTTATAACCACGGGAAAGTGATCTGTGGTCTGCACGGAAAGTGAGCCAATCGACTTAACAACCAGTTTCCTACTTCCTGCTAGGTAAACAAAGAAGTGTGGAGTAAGGAAACGTGCCAAAGATTTCGCCCCGCCCGGGAATCAAACCAGGGTCCTCTTGCTTGTGAGGTGAGCGCACTAACCACTCCTACAGGACTCCTCATTGGTTTGCAGAATGAATTAGACGGGTCCACAAGTGTGCGCGTGTCTGTGGGGTGGTGGGGGGGGCTTGGTAAATAAAATCTCCTTGGAAATCAAAGTACATGATATTGTTTAACCGATCTGAGGGCAGTGTTAGAGAGCTCAGCAATGATTATCCCATCCTTTACCTTGTCACCCAGTTTATAATTGGGTGGGGAGGAGAGCTTGATATTTTTAATGGAGATGTCTGGTGCATCCTCCACTGGCTGCTCTGGACTCAGTTTCTTGTTGTTCTCGATCCTGCCTTGAATCTCCTTAATAATCTCTTCCATTTTATCTTTAGGTATGGGCTTGCCGTGCCAATTTTCCATATCCTCCACACCTGCACATGTAGGTAAAGCATTAACGGTGGCTTTCCAGGGACGTTTCAGAGACACACGATTCAGTGAGAGAAGGGTTAGGTGTCTCACCTACAGCACGTCCAGGCCAAACAAAGCACATTCAGACGTGTGTGACACATAACGTGTTCCATCAGAAACACTTGCCATGCATAAAGCTTCCAAACCAGACACTGCGCACGCACAGGATTCAGGCTGCACGCATCAAACAAACACAACACACTTGGCTTGACATTTTGTCCAGTCATCACTCCAACACACATTGCCCCGTACTGACCCAGGGGCTGAGTTATTCCTAATGTTTCTGTGGCTCAAAAATACAGATCTCTTCCCGTGAACGTACCCAGACTAAACAGGGAGAACGGCTTTCATGATAAACGCCAGCAAGCTCAGACATCGAGCCGTGAGCCAACAAATGACTTGGGACACAATGACACCATCTCTCGCGTCTATGATACTGACCAGTAATTAATCTCCACTTGTACTGTTGTCACAAGCAGTGACACGTACCTGAAATGCCTTTTCCTTTCAAGGTCTTTGCAATGATCGCAGTTGGTTTATCTTTGACCTGGCTGGCCTGCCACAAAGCTTTGCAGAGCTCCTCCACGCTGTGTCCATCCACCACTTCCGCGTTCCAACTGAAGGATGCAGAGAGTTCAGAAATGGCCACAGTCAACAGACTCCGCACGCCAATACATCAAGAGACAAACAAAGATTCGGTTGACTATTCATGGGACCAAATTTGGGTGCCAAGATTCCATTTCCATCAGAGAATATTGGAGGCCCATCAAACCTGGGTCTGATCTCTCGGAGCTATCCATTTAGTCTCCCTCTCCGACCCTTACACTTTCACATTTTATACAATAATCCAATTCCCTTTTACTACTCATTATATATTCTGCTTTGACTATGGTTTTTGTTGAAGCATTCCACACCCCAGTAGTTAACCTCTCTCTCTGGTTATTTTTTGGAAGGTGATGTTAAATTTATACCTTTCAGCGTGTGTTCCTGAGACACATCCAAGCATTTAAACTACGCTCTCGGTTCGCTCTCCCATTGCCCCAGAGCCGCGAGTTCGAAGCTTACCCGAAGGCCTCACAGCGCTTGCGGTAGATCTCCACGTTGTGCTGCAGTGGGGCTGGGTCGCTCTGCCCAAGACGGTTCACGTCAAAGATGGCCACCAGGTTATCCAGTTTGTAGAAAGAGGCGAATGCCATCGCCTCCCAGACCGAGCCTTCTGACGATTCTCCATCTCCCAACAGGCAGAACACACGGTAACTGGGGGGGGGGAGAAAGACTCAGTCATTCCATCAACATGAACGATCAATTAACCTTTGACAGTCTCAAACACTCCTCTCATACTAAGCGACGGCGAGTTGAGTCAAGGTGCTTAACAATTAGGGAAAGTACAAGCCTTTACATGAACACAAATTTGAGAGTAGTGCGCTGAATTTTAAGCATTTGCCAGAACTAAAAAGGAACTAATTTAACTGATTTAACGAAAATGGCTCCATTGTACATCAACTTTTTGCTCTTATCAACCAACTTCACATTTAAACAGATGGAAAGGTATAACTCACTGTGAAGATGTTGAAACTCTAGCGACGACTAAACCCCAAGCACTTTATAATAAGATTTTACAGTGGATTCTGCCACTGGATTCTCTCATGCACAATATGCAAACACTTGACCGTAAAATACAATACAGTATTGAAGAATCAAACTAAGACAGAGCTATTTTTGTCTTGCAATATTTTGAAAGAAAGCCAATTGTTCTGCACTGGTGAAATTAGTGCTGGAGAGTGCATCAACGGTGTAATTCAGTTTAGAAAATTGCAGTTAAAAGTATTCAAAGTGAACATCAATTCTTCTGTGCCCCACAATAGCAGCAATAATTTAAGGTCATGACTTGCAAAGTTTTTTTTATTTAAAAGCTTCAGATTTGCATAATTGCTGTTAGAATGGAAGCATTTTGCCTCCAGTCAGGGTGACTTAGCAGTTTCTCAATGCTGGGTTGCATTTCCTTATCAGCACTCCTCCAATTAGGATTACATCTCACTTCCTTCTACCTGTCTTGCTTCATCTAACTCTGCGCTCGCTTTCAAGTCTGACTTCTACACCCACTCTTCAAATTTCACAGCTCTCTAAGGGAATACAAGGGAGGTATTTATCCCACGGTTATCAAACTGGTTGGGCAATACACAGAATGATAAAACAACAAATTGTTCCAGGCTTGAGTAAAGTGCTTGCTTTGTGCAGTTTCCAATTCACTGTAAAGGCCTGAACAACCTGATTTTCCCACACCTTGTCTCGCAATCCCAGGACGCTCACTCCATACTGTGATGCCACAAGTGTGATACCTCTTAAGGTCAGAAATCATTGGGTTAAGTCTCTTCACTGCTTCGCAAATCTACTTTGTTTTTTTGTATTTGAAAAAAGAAGCAAAACTAAAGACATCTAGGTTTGTTGAAAGGACATTGTCTGAAGAGGTTTTATTGGGAAAATGGTCCTGTCTCTAACATAGCTTCCAGATTCTCAACAAGAAATCAGTTCAACAACAGGGCTTCAGTGTTCGAGGGAAGGGAATCTTGGAAAATATCGACTTGTGGATTGAATACCATCTGATAACAGGCAAAGATTTGCTGTTCAAAGTGATGAGCAGTTCTCTGACAATCAATGGAAAGCAGGGAGTGGAGGGGTGGGGTGGGTAAGCTGTTACCTGGCTTTATCGAAGTGCTTCCCGGTGTACGCCATGCCAGCAGAGGCTCCCAGACCCTGCCCCAAGGAGCCAGTCGCGACATCGACAAACACTTGTTTCTGCAAAGACAAAACCAAAGAGTCAAGTGCTGATATAATAAACAGACGTTCTGCTATCTGAGAAAAGCAGGACACAAGTGATCGGCTTTTGTTTATTATTTTTATAAGAGAGAGTCAGTGCCAAAGTGTGTGCAAAAGCTCAGCCTCAAGCACCATCAGCACTGAGATTAGGAGGTAGGTTGGGGATATCAACAGCCTAGTGATTTTAGGCAGGTCGATATGGCTGATTTTATACATCTCAGAGGAGGTGTGTGGGGTGCGTGTGAGCTCACGTGGGGAAGTATTCTAAAATGAAAACGTTTCTGAAAGCCAAGGGTATTGTAGCAGACGCTTCCCAAAAGCCACACGAGTTTTGCCGGAAAACTCACGGGAACGGGGTGTCCTTCCAGAATGGAGTTGATCTTCCTCAGGTTCAGTAACTCTTTGGAATCCAGGTACCCGGCTTCAGCCCAGGCAGCATACAGCACTGGCGCTGCATGACCCTGAAACCAAGCAATCATTGCTTACTCGACAAACCGCACCCATTAGTAGTTTAGTTTTAACGTGCGACTTATAACAATAATAACACCACCAAATTACATTTATAGAGCGCCTTTCATGAAATACGTAATACGCCTTTCGAGTAATAATAATATGTAATAGTTAATGGATATGGGGCGCGAGTGTTTCACCGCCCGCAAACATTGTAAAGCAACAGCAGAGAATTCAGGGATCGGCTTTCTTTTGGTATCGATTTGATTTGAACTACGTAAAACGATGGACTTCAAAGTCGTAAGGCTCCCACTGCCTGTGACTGCACCTGCCTGCTAGATCCAGGCCATGCTCTAATGTCACTTCCTTTGCAAGCTCAAAATAGCGAAAACCAATTGCTCCATGTGCTTCATATAAGTAACCTGTGGTACGACATAATGTGTACCTCTAGTCCAGCAACGAGGATTATTTGGTGTTATCCATGGGGAAAAACACTGTACTTAACGCTATAATTGTAGCTGACATGTACACGCAAACATAAGTATTTTTTGAAAAAGAAGCAACCTTTACAATCTCGCAGTGCGGAAGCGCTGACAAGTTTCAGCCCTTACCTTGGACAGTATAAACCTATCGTTGCTGGGGTTGCTGGGGTCCTGAGCTTTGTATTTCATGGTGTGGAAGAACAATGTGGATATAATCTCCGCTGCACTGCAGCACGATGTAGGGTGTCTGTGAAGGCAAACGGACAGAGCACACTCACTCCTCACGCGCTGCATGCTTCAGTTTTCAGTTATTGATGCACAAGTTCATCCTCCCAGCGTTTCCTTACTCGGGACTTTCTCAAATCAGACTATTTCTCCCGCAGGATGTCAGTGCAGAAATGGGAGCAACATAACACGGTGATATCACTAACCGCAGATATTCACCAAAGGTATCGTTTTGACAAGTCAGATATTTAGAGATTTTTTTAAAGCAATAATCAAACACTGAACTCGCTCTCCTCAAAGCCGCACAATTAATTTACAAGCCAAGTGCGGAACTTTCTCAAAGATATTTACTCTGTATCCCTTCCAATTTTTTTTCCCTTTATAAAAAAAATTACTACAGAAATACCGTTGCTCTTCTGCATTAGAACAAAGTGAATTAAGTGTAAATTTGATTCTTTAAACGTTGAGGGGAAATTGGAGAGTTTCAATCCAATAAAATAAAGTTTGCTCTCCATTGAGGAGCGATAGAACGCATGCGATTAGACTAACACAGCAAAACTCTGTATCTGGAAAGGAAACGCTGGGATATTCACACAACAGATCATTCTCTAGTGAGGCACAGGACTTTCAATTGTTAGACAGAGATAGGACAGTACTTGCCTTATATTGAGCGCATATACAATTTAAAACACGTCACTGGATTAATAATGCACAACCACACAGCGTGATTTTCATTTATTTTAGTAAATATTTCCCATGCAAGTTAGAGAACGTTGCACTCTCTTCTCACGTTCAGTCCCACCAGGTACAGCAAGGTAGGAATGGAACTGAAGTACCGACATAACCACACGTGTTAAATATTAATGGAATACATGCTCCAATCCTGAGCAATCCTTTCATGCTATACTTAACCATAACTTCCATCAAATCCTGCATCTTGTTATACTGCCTTAAACCTGCAACAATGAGTGCGTAGGCCATAAGAATAAAATGAATTAAAAATATACACACGAGCAATCATTTCTCTGGTACATACCCCGTTGGACTTGTAAAATTACATTCTCCGGTGATCTTCAAGCAATGGCTTAAATACCGTTATTTTTGCGTGGTAAAAATACTCACAAACCTAAGTTACTTTACAACTGACCCATCAAACCTTCCACATAAAATCGCGAAAAAAAAAATACAGGGGAGTCAAATCCACCTTTCTAAAATAAAAAGCTACAATTGTAAAATAAGAATGCATCTTAAACTCCGTTTTGCCCTATAATCCTCAACTCACGTTCCTGTAATGATGGGTTTCTAAACCCTGATCCTCCGGCAAAGGTGAGACAGACAAACAGGACAGAGGCGTATTGTTGGGAGCATTTTTACTCGTGCAGTGTGGGTGTGAGCTCCCACCAGCTTCTGCTGCAAATCCCACATCCTTGAGACAATCCTCGCAAAGATCAGGTGTATCCCACGTAATAATCCTAACAATAATCCTTGCATTTGACATAGCGCCTTATCGTGCCGTCGAGACGTCTCAAAGCGCCTCACAGGATACACAGTAAGGCGGGCGCTCCACAAAATGTCATGGGGGTAAGTGACCAATTTTATTTGAGGGATTGTTGGTCAAGACACCGGGAGAGAGAAGCTCATTTCTCTTTTTGAATAGTGCCACAGGGAGGTACATTGAAATGCGAGCCCCACTTCCCTCCGTCAGGACTGTCTTGGAGGGTCATCTTAAGCAATACCATTAACAAGATAATGCGTTGGTAGAAATCTAAGCTTTTTACAACACAAGTCCACAAACAGCGTACAGCGCAATAAATCACCGTTTGTGTCCAACATCCGACCCCCCTCCACTGCCATCCTTTCATCATGTACCCGAGATTTCAAAGGAGCTACAACTCCAGCCAACATTTTCCTCCAATCGCAGACGAGTGGTCAGATTTATGGACCTCTTATCTCCTGTGAGCCATTGCAGAAACACTCATTATTATTCTTGTCCTGAAACGAGATTCCACAGTGGTTCGCCTTAACCCTCGCCTCTCCCTGCAGGTTCTGCACACTTTATTACTGAGCTGTAACGATATGCTGCATTACACTGGCTGGCAGACGGGAGCTGGCGAGAGGATCAAGAATACTTGCACGGTTGGGTTTGGCCAAGAACGATTCAGAATTCCCAATGACCAAAAAAATTTGCCCCCACGCACTGAAGCCCGGCCCAAGTCACCGACATGTACGGTATATCGCTGAAGAGACACGATAGATTAAAGGACAGTCAATGAATCTTTAAAATCGTTTGCATCGAAGACAAACTCTTCCAATAAATAGCTGATGGAATTGTTTTGCCTGCTATAGAAACTCCTATTTTAACGTGACTGCTTCAATGAAAGCAGTTACTGAGAGCAATACTGTAGCTGCCTTTTGCCACTGGAATGAGGTGTCACACTGCTTCTTATGTTATAAGATTCATCATCCTGAACATCATGTTTGTTCTTCCACAGCACAGAAATGTCAGCAACTTGACCACAAGAGAAACTCAGCCTTCTGGTACCCGCCCTACCATCGTTAACATCTTTGAGACGTTTCTTAAAAGCCCACCCATCCACTTTCTGGCTTCAACTCTGTTGGTAACCCATTCCTGCTATAGAGAGACCGCTCTCGGTGCATAGGTGAATCTGCCTGATAAAAGCATCAACAGGAAGATTGCGAACGCCAGCGAATGACCACTCTCTTCCAGGATTTCCATCAGACCACTCAATTGCCATTAAAGCACGAAGAAGCTTTGCGCTGTTAATCACCAATAAAAAATACTTTCCGCTGTGTTGCAAAATCTTTGTGTTAAGCAGCAAGACCCAGGTCGATGCTTCGATCCCCTGTGTACTGCAGCCAGCGGCAGCCTGGCTTATACCACACGATGACTATGTTTCTCCAAAGCTCTCATCAAGTTTGAAATTCATTTTGAAACGTGCTTGTCCTGCTTAGAATAAAGGCAGTGAGCCAATTCCCTCCAGGAGCTACAGATCGGAGGAGTGTTTTATGATTTACAAAATTTGGCTGAGGAAATGGCATTGACCCTTGAACAAATAGCTTTTAACGGGGGTAAAACCCAAGCTGGTAGAGTATACAGAGTAGGTTCTCTACACGCAATGGAAACAGGACTACAGCCAGTTCAAATGAGTTCTTCTGCACTTTGGCACTTTAATCAAAACGGCAAGAGAATAAAAAAAAACAGACTTTATTTCATCCTCACTTCTCCCAACTGAACACCATGTTCCAGATGAATTGATTGGCAAGGGCCCTTCCTTAACGTAATGAGACACATTGGCAATCTGCCAGCTCCAGTCGGCTTAATGTTCAAGAAGGACATCCAATCTCCTTTGGCACCTCCCTCAGATAGTTTCGATTGCCCGAAGAATGGTGGATATGAACTTGCTGGTCAGGGGCACGGAGCCAGAGGATGCACATCCAACCGAGGTAAACTTACAAAGTGCAACGGTTCAATCAGATAAAGGGGATTTCCACACCAGTAACTGTTTAGCATCAACCTCCCAGCACTCCCTCCAACCCCCGAGTAACATTCTTTTATTTCCACACTCGAAGGACGCAACTACTCTCTCACAAAGCCGGCGCATGGGGACGCACTTACGTCCCTCTAAAGCCCTATATTAGGAAGCTCACCGCCCCCTCTGCCAATTAAGTCAATTGTTCACTTTATTTATGTCCATGCAGCACATTGTTTTTGATCGCGCCACAAAGTAGTCGGTAAATTGATGCTCTCAGAGGCTTCAGAATTGAAGCTAAGTAGCGTCTACGCTGCAAATATCTAGCATTCTCCCCGTAGAGAAAAGGAGTGACTCTTGTACATCTCTTAGCAGCTGTCTCAGATCTGGGCACAGGTACTGACTGGTTATTTATTACCTGCACTTCTCAAACAGGAGAAACCTGCCTTACAGCTATTCAATTACACAGAAATCTAGACAACGCCCCAGTTTGTGTGTGCACCAGTGCACTGACTATACATATACACTTCCAATCAATGAATGGAGCAGAAGCTCAGTCACAGCTGTCTTCCCGCAAGGCTCTTAGTATTTTCAGTGCTTATCCCTTTGCTTTACACTAGACTGAAGCTGTCCAGTGCAATCAGCGATGCGCCAGGACAATGTTATTTTTAACACGCCTGTTCCTATGCCTTTCTTCCCTTCAGGCACGAAACGAGTACTTTATTTATTTATCCCATCACAGATGCAACCATTTTTGCCTTCGTATTTTACTGGCTGTTGAAGCTGCACGTATCTCTGGACTACTTTAACCTTGGATCAAAAGTGAAGTTGTACAAAAAAAAATCTACACTGGGTTTTAATTTTGGCCAAATCTTCCTTTTACGGTCACAATTCGGATTCACCTGGAATGTTGGTTCCAATGGGAAATTATCTTCTCTCTTTCTCTGTGCTGTTCAAGAATTATGAGAGTTTTCATAAAGCTAACAGGGAGAAACTATTTGTCTTGTTCGAAATGTCAGTAACTGCAGGGCATGAATTTAAGAATATTACCAAAAAAAACAAAGGATGAGGTTTCAATTGTTTTTATACACAAAGAGCTATTGGGACATGGAATACCCTAACAAATAGTTGAAGCAAAATCCACAACAGCTTTAAACAGAGAATAAAAACATTTTCTTGTCAATTTTTTTTTAATTCCCCTTTTTAAAGCGATTATGGATTCTGCAGGGAAAATGCAGGGGAATGTGACTGAATGGATAGCTCTTTCGGAGAGCTGGTACAGGCACAACAGACGGAACTGGCTCCTTTTGTGCTGTGAACCTCTGTGATTCCGTGAGAATGTAATGCTGAATTTCATTTCATTTTCCCCCAAACGTAGAGAAGCTTTGACAGGGAGAGAAATGCCCACAGGCACCAAACCAATCATCCAACAGGAATCAGCTGGATGGACATAATCAGTTGCTCTTAGCACCACATCTATTTATATTCTTCAAATTCTGGACAAAATGGAGCAGGGTGCTTTTATTTTTTTTAAAAAATAAAATCAGTTTTCTAAGGATCAAGATTCATTGCCTGCCAAAGTAAAAACGCTCAAATACGATTCCGCGCCATGTGTTTAGAACCGGCTCTGAGAGACGATCCAATTGTGGTTTGTACTTTTCCACGCGGGAGGTGACATTTTGCTCAGCCGTTGATGTGATTGTCGACGGGCTTCCCATTAAACACAGCTCCAGATGGGACACAATAGCCGGAAAGCATTGCACACGGTTTCAATAACCCATTACTCTGGGTAGGCATTTTGCAACTCAGACCAGGAGTACTGGTTCACTGGTGATCACTGTCAAGGCGTTGTGCTTTCTTTCACGTGAACCATTCAAAGCTTCACATTGATTTATCCGACAGCAGCAACCTCAGTCATGTGGACAAGCAATCAGAGTTGATAAGATCCCTGAACATCGTAGTTGGGTTACCAAGCTCCACTGTATATTGAATCCCATATACTCTATAAGAAATAGATTTGACCATTCACCTTCCTTTAGGATCCTATCATTTGACAATGGCTATAATAATCCTTGCATTTTGATACTGCACCTCATCACGTCTTCGAGAAATCTTAATATACTGTAAAGTGGAATGGCGTCCAAAGTTTCCAGTGTTAAGCTGTCCCAGGCGGCCACAAGTGAGAATTTGCACACTATTTGAACACAAGGGCACCACAGCCGAGCCCAATCTTGCCCATCTCTCACGTTTGTACTCGCATACCTTCTGGCAAACAGTGCTCAACAGTTGACTTGGCTTTTTTCTCTCCCATGCCCTTGGGATGTCAAGATCAATTGCACAGCCCTCACTGGCTGAGTATTAAACTGGGAAAAGCCTTTAGCACCTCAACCTCTGGTCAAACTGTGGATTTTTATTATTATTATTTGAAGAGAAATACAACGACAAACAAGAAAAATTACATTTGGATAGCGCCTTTCACATCCAGAGGACATCCCAAGCCACTGGAAAATCAGGGTTTCGGACCCGAGCTGGGGGTCGGGATCGGGGAGGGTGGGGAAGGAGGGTGACCGAATGCACGGTCGAAGAGGAGGATCTTGAGATGGGTCTTGAAGGAGGCATGGAAGGCAAGGCAAGGCAAGGCAAGGGAGACAACTAAAGGGAACTGCTTTGCATCCAGGCACGCACTGCAGGTAATTTTGCTTAAAGACCGATTGTACCTCGACAGAATTTTACCTCTTTGGTTCAGAATGATCAGAGTCCACTCCATAAAAAACATTCCAGTTGAGCGCAGACTGTTTGCGCAAGTGAACGTTGCACCATTTAGGAAGAGGAACGGCCAAGTGTTGCGAAGCCTTTCGCAAGGAATCAATTGTGACATTCACCACACTTAGCTTTCCATTTTTGCAATGACTCTACTTTCAAATGAAAGAAAAAGGTTCCAACCTGCTATACTCTCACTCGGGAAAAGTCGAAACATACAACGCCGAAAGCCAAAACAACACTTTTCTGACAGTCCAAAGCAATGAAGCTAATATTTAGCATTTACTGAAATTAAAATACTGTTGATTCTTCTCCTCCCCTTTTCCTTCCCGCCACAATTCTTGTTGTCGCTTGAGGTTTCACCACAATGCAGGCAATTATGCAACTCCGTGCTACAATATCCTACCACATAACCAGCTCAATGAATTCTGCAGGATTCGAGTATTGACATTTAGGGCTTTTGTATGTCACCAAGACTGAAAGTGAGATAGTGGAATTAAAAAAATAGTCCCTTTCCTTCTCAAATCTGGCACAATCTCACTCCTAACGACATCCCTCCCTCCCCCAGACTGGAGGGAGGGAAGGGAGAGACAACATCAGACAGTTGCTCTGTAAAAATTATTAGTACTGTACAGTCCGCTGAGTGAGCTTCAGTCGCTCACTACTACAAGTCATTAAGTGATACCGAAGAATGAATGAAATTGAAATTCAACCACGAAGAGCAGTTATCCTGGAAAACAGCTACACGGTCCGAAGTGCAACATATCAAAGTACTCGCTTATTCCCACCAAAGCCGTTTATCAACATTAACAGGGTAGTTTCTCACTGTAAACTGCACTGCACTAACAAGAGTTCCAGGTGAAATACTAAGCCACTTTAGCTTACGAAAATTTTAGTTGAGGGATCACTGTCAATTTTCCTTTCATTCCCATTCCTCTTCCCTCACTGGAGGCATTGCCTTGTACAGAGGTATTGTTTCCCTGGTAATTGGCGACTCTTCGCGAGCGCTGGTTAACTATAGAATACACAGCACCGGAGTAAGTCACAGCACCGTCACGTTCTCGCTCACGTACCATCACTCGCTATCTCTCACCCATCCCCACCCTGATCCCATTCATTCTCAAAGACCTCTGACACTGGGGACATGGCTGCCAGGGCCAATCCCGTCCTCACAACGTTTGCCAGGTTGACTTCAACCTCTCCTCCCAGGTGACACAGCGAAATGCATCCTCATACGTTCAACTACCTTTCTCCATTCCACCCCAACCCTAAGGGCAGCTAACTCAGAGCAGGTCATCATTCCCCGGGACTTTCCTCTCCCGTCCGACCCAGTGATACTCGGCAGGAGGGTGCATTTCCTGAGGAAGCCATAAAGATGATAACTCACGTTACAACGACGGGGAGGGCGAGGAGAACGGGCAGTGTTGCAGTCAGCGCACGCACACGCACACACACACACACACACACGGCACCGAGCTGAATCCCTCTCCCCAGTGCCCTTGGGCTTTGATAGAGGGAGGGGATAATGAATGAGCAATAAGAGATTAGCAGTAACCAGAGCTGACCTCGTTAAGCAAACTCAGCTTCAGAAGAGAAGGGAGGGAGAAGGCAAACCGACCCAACACTAACATCATCCAGGAGCCTGACTCCCCCTCGGGGTGGAGAACGTTCGTGATGAATAATAATTAAAATCATCAAATAATACAATTAATGACACGACTCCCAATAATCATTGCCCAATAAATAAAAAAAACGAATCAACCGAAGGAGTTACCGGTTTAAGGAGCTGCGATTTACCGCAACCCCAAGCATAAAGCAACTGATCGGCAAGAAAACTTAAAATTGTGATTAAAAGTACCGCGACAACGGCCCTGAAAGAGTAAGCGCAACAATCGCGAAAAGAACACAAATCAAAAGTCATCGCTAAACGATGAGTGAAACCGAGTCGCGGACTGTAATTAATGACCAAATAATGTAATTAATGACCAATAATGGAACGGCGGAAAGATGTATCACCATCAATCACGAAACAGAAGATACGGGTGGTTTACGCTTAATCGAATATTGCAAAATCTTCCAACGCGGCGCAAGCGATACCATCGCTCGGCTGAACCGAAGGCGGACAAATAACAGCGGCGCTATCGTCGACAGCGAAAAAGAAAAGTATTATCCCATCGGGTGAGAACCAACTGAAGGGACAAATAGCATCGACGTTACCAATCGGGACAGGGAATATCTTTCTTTATAATCCAGAAGGTGAACTGAAGGGGGGAGTGGGGTGGGGGGAGGGTGTGGGGTGGGGGGGATGTGGGGTGGGGGGGATAAATAAATATTTTTGATTTTAATAATTATTAAATGCAGGTGGCGGTGGTGGGGGGCGATTAATATTCCTTAAATGTATGATTTTTTTGGGGGGAGGGGTTTGGGGGGTAATTATTAATCCCTTAGTGCATGATTTTTTTTTGGGGGGTGTGTGTATGTGAGGGTGTGTGTGTGGGTGTGTGTGTGTGTGTGTGGGTGTGTGTGGGTGTGTGTGGGGGTGTGTGTGTGTGGGGGGTGTGTGTGTGTGGGAGTGTGTGTGTGTGGGAGTGTGTGTGTGGGTGTGTATGTGTGTGGGGGGGTGTGGGTGTGTGTGGGTGTGTGTGTGGGGGTGGGTGTGTGTGTGGGTGTGTGTGGGGGGGGGTGTGTGGGGGGGGGTGTGTGTGTGGGGGTGTGTGTGTGGGTGTGTGTGTGGGGGTGTGTGTGTGTGTGTGTGGGTGTGTGTGTGGGGGTGTGTGTGGGAGTGTGTGTGGGGGGGTGTGTGGGAGTGTGTGTGTGTGTGTGGGTGTGTGTGGGGGTGTGTGTGTGTGTGGGGGTGTGTGTGGGTGTGTGTGTGTGTGGGGGGGGAGAGTCCCGCTCACGGTCGCGGCCGAGCAGCGAGGCCGTGTCTCTGAAGTGGAGGGGGAGGGGGGGAGAGAGCGTCTTTGGCGCAGGAGGCCCGAGGCCCGGGGTGGGGGGGGGGAGAGGGAGAGCCTCGGCCTCACGTACCCGGATCCGGCCGCGCTGGTGGCTCTGATGGAGTGGATCCTCAAACGGTTGGCCACGTCCTTCAGGGCCTGCAGGGTGTTGGCGTCGGGTCTGTGGTAGTCGGCCATGGCTGGTGTCGGTGCTGCTGCTGCTGCTGCGGATGCCGGCGAGTGAGGGCGGGAACGGGAGTGACGAGCCTCACCTCCTCCTCCACCACCACCACCACCACGCGCCGCGCCCGCCTCCTCCTCCTCCTCCTCCCGCCCCCTCCGCCGCTCGCCAGTGGTCACTCCCTCCAGACTGACAGCGGCCTTGCACCAATCACCGCTCCCCTTCCCCGCCCACCGGCCCTCTATTGGTCAGCTGTCAAAGCTGACAGCTCGGCGGGGGCCAATCACTACCTCCGCTCGCTCCGGCACGGCTCCGCCCCCTCCCCCCCATTGGTCTAGTCCCCCCCACGGCCCCGCCCCCGCCAGACTTGACAGACAGGAAGCTTCGAACCAATCACGGCTCTCCTCCCAGCCGAGGCGTGGCGTCGGTCGCGCCGCGGGGCGGATCGACAGCCTCGGCAGCCAATCATCTTTCCGGCTGGTGCCTGGCGGCCCGCCCCCCCCCCCGCCCGCCCCGGGAGACGGACAGCTGTCCTGACCACTCACAAGTCCCGTGTGTCAGGCAGCGCCCCGCCCCCTGCCCGGTGTCTGGTCTCTCCATCACCTGATCCAGGGGTTGGAAGGGAAGAGACCCAACCAACACATGGTGTCCCAATGCCTCCCACTGTCACCCTCTGCCTCTCCACATGTGGCAACAGCAGCCGTCATCAATATATATACACACACACACGTGTATATATATATATACCTTATGTGATAATAATCCTCGCCTTTGCCGTTGCCCCTTATCACGGCGTTGAGAGGCGGCGCTCGTCGCGGAGCACCGCAGCCCACGGCACACGCGGCGACGTCCCGCACATTAAATGTTAACCTACAGACCGACCCACCGAACGGTTAATAATAATAATAATCCTTGCATTTGATATAGCGCTTTTCACGTCAGGAGGACGTCCCAAAGCGCTTCACAGAACACACTGCTGCCGATGCAGCCGAGCAATTCGCATCCGACCGCAAATACGCAGTCACTTCACTTTTACAGTGTGTTCCGTGAAGCGCTTTGGGACGTCCTCCCGACGTGAAAAGCGCTATATCAAATGCGAGGATTGTTATTATTATTATTATTATTAAAGGCTCTCTATTGAGTGCGTTGCAGCTGATTGCCGGCTCGGCACTCGCTTCACGTTGTGGCGCTTTGCCGTATGCAAATCGGCCACTGCACAAATACAGCCACTACGTGGCACAGTAAAATTCTGTGAAGCACTTTAGGGTGTCTCGTCTGCATGATAAGGGGTCAAAGAAATTGCATACAATGTGTGTATCTCTTCCCTCCTGCTTAATAATAGACTTTTTTTTTAATGAACTACCCCCCCACCCACCCAACTGAATGCAATGCATAATAGCAGAATCAGATCCAATATTTAATCACAAAAAAATCAGGAATCGACAGTTTTGTTGCAGGTGTTGAAAAACACCCTTTTTTTTGAATTTTTATTACAAAAATATACTTGCGAAAGTACAAAACAAAACTTGACACATTGAAAATGACTATTAATTCACAGAATAACTATTTTTTTTCTTTTTTTTTAATTAATTAAATTAAAAAAACACAGAACATTGACAATGCGCAACAGGGCCTACATTCCACACACACACACACACACATCAAAGCACGGGCCAATAATAAAGATGTTAAAAGCATTAATATTCCCGATCTCAGCCTGATCGCAAGGGGTAAAGGAGCCAAGGAACATGGGATTGCAGGGTGGGAGATTTTCTTTTTTTTTTTAAAAAAGGAATATACTTTGGACTATGAATAGTATGCAAGTGCTCACTTGCTCACTTACTATGGTAATGTAACTTGGGAGCAAATTGCTTGTCCTTTCTGACTAGCTCATGTGGAGGGGAGGAAGAAGATCAATTCTAAAGGTGGACAGCTTTCCATTAAAAAAAAAGAAATGTTGCTTAAAGAAAGTCTTCTCAAAACCAAATAAAACCAAGTAAAATTGGGCTGAATGGGTCAAGATAATATAGGAGGGCAATTAAAAATAACCTGATATTTAAGACTGATCTGCCAACTCAAAATCAAACACAAAATTCATAAATAATGCATCTTAAAAATGATGCAATGCTAAACAAGAGTCCTTTGGATCCAGTACGATGAATGAAAGTTGACGTTGTGCTAACTTATGTTTATTAATTGAGAAACTGGCACCCATGTGGGTAAATACGTGTTGAGCCTTGCTCATATCAGTTCATAATCAACTGAGTTGCAGTTGTATCATGTGATTCCAAACATTCAATTATGCCAGTAATTGAAAGGACAATTTGGGTACAAAAAAGGCTCTCGACAATAACAAATATTATTAATCTAGTGCTAAATCTTCCTATGTCTACAGCTCCCATGAGGTGAAACTTCTCAGTTGCAGAATCAGAAAATTAAAGTGAGAAGCAACAAAGCAGTAAATAAAATGGAATACGAAACACTGTGTGGTTAGAAGTCTATATTCCGGGGGTTATCATGCTTTGTGGGAAATCTTTTTGGCATTTGGCTACTGCAACTTGCATTTCCACATCCTGAGAGAGAAATTGGTGATACTGGCTTGGGGACTGAATTGATCTATTTGATGAATCAACAAGACAAGAACGCAGGGAAACATGAGCTTTGACACAATTCACTTTACTCTGACGCAAATCTGCACGACCCTAGGATATTCAGAAGTACAAATGAACAATTGAGTGTGGCATATAGTTAAACTTGGCTTCCCTTTTTTTTAAAAAACATAATTGCGCTTCACAATGCAAAAAAAAAACACTGTCTGAAATCAGGGAGAAGTCTCCCTAGTTTGTAAAGGAATACCTGCATGCTTATTATTGATCCTTTTGTATCTAGGAGTGCTTTCCCTTACAAATGTCAGCTGTACGATTAATATTTCCTCATAAAGGCAAAAGGAAATCAGAAATAATTTCTATACAAATATGTATAGTAGAGGTTAACTTAATGCGGGGGAGGAACCACATTAAAAATGCTGATTAAAATGCCTTCCTCTGCACCGAAACAGTAAAACTAAACTCTTAAAACTCCAGAAAAGGACAATTCAGGGTTATTATTTTTTTTTAAATGTTGCTTTGTGGCATTGAAGATTGAATGAAATGAATGAGGATTCTTCCTAACAAGGAACAAACACCAACAATTAGTGTCCAGCAGATTCCTCCCACCTTCCCCCCACCCCCACCACCAATCTTTGCACAAATAAAACCCCGTCCGAACAGGAGAGACGAAAGTGTTCTATTGCTCAACGATTACATTACGCCCGTAAAAGGCAAAATGCATAAAGGTATTAACTGAGAAACTCTGGGATATGCCAAATACATACCCAGTAATGCCTGAGACATTTACGCTGGAAAATACTTTGTAAACGGAGAAACTGCTGGGCCAGTGATGAGTTGCAGCAATCACAGAACGCGAATGCTAAAACACTTTTTTGACAATTAACTTGACAAAGGTGACTAATATCACGATATTGCATTGCTGAGTACAGACTGTTTTCTGAAGTGTTTGTTTGTACTTGTACAGAGGCAGGTTCCCTTGTGCTGCAGTTCAATGTGCTTTTTTCTCCCTCTCACAGCTTGAGGTTACCTATATTCTTGGTGAGGATCTGTAGATACGCCTCATGGATTGTGCTCAGAAATTCAGAGTCGTTCTGTGAAAAATGAAATGACATTTTAAAAAAAAATTCAATCCCTGCAGACAAACTTGCTGAGCCTGATGATTAGATTAGTCAGGCTGAAACAAAGCCTCCCTATTCTTCTCGTTGGTAGTTCAGCCTCCACATGCCTTGTGCATTGTTCTGCTGCGAGAGAAATGGTGCTACAGATGCTTATCTCAGGAAAGATAAACTCAAAATATTTGAGAATCCTGTGATCGCCCCCAAAATTACACTGTAGAGCAGCCCGGCTGGCAAACTACTACTCAGCTCGTTGACAAATATAGCTTTCAGTGTAGGCTAGAGTTAAATATCAGGGACTGATCATGCAACAATGGCTAAAACAGCAATCTTTTCAATCCATAACATGATTCCACATTATCAAACAAGTTGAATTGGATGTACTTTTTTTTAGCAATTGTCATGTACACCCCAGAGATGATTAAAGAAACTGTGAAACAAGACAACGTCTGTGCTCATGACACAAAGAACAATCACAAACACATGGCTTGGCTGTTCCTCTCTCTCACCCTCGCTCCCTCCTTCTCTTATTCAAGCACAGAGCCGATCACAATCCAACCAGGCTGAGATCAACAAAACAAAAGACCACAAATTGAATAAGAACATAAGACTTTGCTAGGCGAAAGAAGACCAAGGTCCGTCTAGTTCGCCTTCCACCACCCTGAAAGTCAGTCGCTTGATACGTTGTGTTCCAATCTATATACTGGATATCCTGAGATTTTATTTTCTAGCAGAAATCAATCTAATTTGTTCTTGAAACAATGAAACCTTACAGCCCGTAATGGTTTGGCGTTGCCTTCACCCATCAAAAGCTCTTTAATCTCAGATTCCCTCTTTCCCCGTTAGATAGGTCAGCTTAATAAATAAAATAATCCTTGCATTTGATATAGGGCCTTATCACGTCTTCGAGACCGTACCTATGTTATGCATTGTAAAACTACCTAGGAAGGTAAATTCTATATGAAGGACCATTACCTTTATTAGATGGGTTAGAGTATCCTGGAGTTGGGTCTTACTGAGGACAGTTGGCAGTGGTGAACATCGAGGGTCTGATGCTAATGTTAAAGGGGAGGCTGAAAGGCACTTGCTCTCAGCTTCTGATGCCCTCCCTGCTGATGGCTTGAAAACGCTGGGAGACAGGAGCATGGACGAGTTAGTGACCGGTGTGAGAATGACCTACAAAAAGGAGACATGGATTTAAAGCGGAAATTGAATGCTTGTAGAATCATAGAATCTTACAGCACAGAAGGAGGCCATACAAATTAGTCCCCCTCATCCGCTCTTTCCCCAATAGCCTTGTAAATTTTTCCCAATGAAATTTATTATAGAATCTGCTTCCACCACCCTTTCGGGCAGTGCATTCCAGATCATAACAACCTGCTGCGTAAACTAATTTCTCCTCACCTCCCCTCTGGTTCTTTTGCTGCTTCAGTGACTAACGAGAGAGTTCTCGTTATACATTCTCTGGGTATGAATGTAAACAACGGAAACCGGGGGAAAAATAGTCTGCACCAAGGGATGCGAAAACAATCATGCTGATAATCAGAATAATACCAGACACGTAAAGATCGAATTTAAACCATCCCTTCATTTCCCCCTCACAAATGAACTCTTGGGTGGGTTGAAATTCCAATCATTACGCTTCTGGCGATTTTGGTGATGAGAAATCCCATTAGCAGCTGATGTCGCTACATACAACACCATTCAGCCCATTGTGGTTTGGGGATACCTTCCTTCAAACACACACACACAAACTGCTGAAACTCTGACCAAACACGAGATTTGCTGTAAGCATAAATCGTGTCTCGTTATCCAACAACAACTTGCCTTTATATAGCTCCCCTCACACAGGGTATCATCCAAGAGCACTTATCCGTACCTGCATTGAAGCATCCGCGGATTTTGTGTTGGATTCTTTGAAGCTCTCTGGAGTGACGAGCAATGGGGTGAAATTGGCCGCGAGGCAGGGCTTGCCGACAGTCTGGTGCTGCTGCTCGTGCTGCTGTGTCAACTTGAGTTTCTGAAGCAGCTCGTGACCCTGGAAGCCAAAACCCCCAGTGGCTCTCGCTCCGGGGCCGCCTTGTGCCGTTAGAATCTGATTGTTTCCCGGAGTCAGGTTCTGAGGCGTACGGCTCAGCTCAGAGGAGAGTGGGCACATCATCAAGGGCGAGACTGCTTTCATGTCGTGTTGCAGGCTCTGACCCAAATCACTGATACCGATGGCGAGTGTGGCTGGATTCGTCAGAGCCTCAGAGTTTAGAGCGGGTTTAAAGAGAGGGCTGGTGCGAATGTTGTGTTTGGCACTGCATTTATCGGACTGCTGGATTGCGGCTGGTGACATCAGCACTTGCGCCTTGGCGTCCTGCAGGGTCAGTTTAGGAAAATCAGCCTTGTGTTTCGGACTCTCTGGTTGCTTTGCCGTGGTTGACCCCTCGTAAGTGAAAGGCAGCAGCAGGTTTTGCCTTCTCCCCGTGGCTTCTTGTTGGGACATCATTAACATCTCCTGGCTGGGGTGCAAGAACGGAGCCTGCTCTTTTGGAACGGAGGTTCCAAATAATTCCTCCACGGTCAAGTGACGAGGGGTTGAGACGTGCTGCAGAGAGGGTTTAAAAAAAACAAAGAATCACCTGTTTGTATAACTAACAACAGCAACAACTTGAATTTACGTTGTGCCCTTCGTAGGTCAGGGGTAGCGCATCGGATTGTTGACTCATGCCGAGCTGGGAAGAAAGGCGGTGACCGTAAGCGTGGCCGAAGAGAAAAGTCTTCAAGTGTAATCTGAAGATGGGTAAAGAGGGGGCAAGCCTGTCTGTGGGATATTGCTGTGTGCAATTGTGCGCAGCTGCGTTTCGCCCACAAACTACGCAGTCAATTTCACTTCACAGTGTATCCTGTGAAGTGCTTTGAGACGTCTCGAAGATGTGATGAGGCGCTGTATCAAATGCAAGGATTATTATTAAAACGGAGCGATTGAGGCAGAGAGACCCAGAGGAACTCATTGCAGTGCATTCAATTATCACTCAGTCAAAGTACCTGATCCTGCTGCTGCGCTGACAAATGTTCAAAGGCTTCGATTGAGGTCGATTTGACGAGGCCGACATTGTTCTGTAAGCTGGGGGAACTCGATAAAATGCTCGAGTCATCCGGGTAATATCCCTGAAAATAATTTTTTTATTTTTGAAACAGTCAAATGCAATTAAAGCGAAGAAAAATCTAACCCTCACTCATTGACTTCTCTGGTTGCTTTGCTGTTAATTAGAAAATATAGGCAAGTCAACAGTCAAACTGAAATCTTTACTTGAACACAACTGTCTCCTCTTCTCTTCCCCCCCCCCCCCCCCCACACACACACACAGTAATTAACAGCTGGAACAACAACAAATTACATTTGTATAGCTCCTTTCACGTCAGGATGTCCCAAGGTGCTGGTCAGTCGGGGATTTTGACTGGATTGCTAAGAAAGATGGTTGTGGCCAGGACCCTGGGGTAATTAAAGATGAGCTGTGATAGGGAGGCAGCAAGGCTAGTATTCTGGAATGACGAGATAAAATAGGCCAGGAGGTTTTCTTCCTCCAAGCCTCTTGTGACCTCAGTGCAGTAGATATCACACAACCACTAGATGGCTACTGAGTTCCTTAAATAGGTGCGCTGCGTTTCTAGGAACATTTATACTCTTATCAAAACCAGGATGACAAGGAATTTTGTTCAGTTCTGATTCAGGCTAAAATTGACTTTCTTCTGCACTGTGAACGGGCCTGACCATCCAGAATAAATTGCATGTGTTTAGTTGTATCCAATTAGCCAAAGGAACCGGAAACCAGTGAGGTCTCCAGTCAAACAAACTGCACAAGCCTGATTTAATCAAACAAAATCTTAATGATAATAAAATAATTATGCATCAACTGTAGATAAATCAGAGCTGTCAGTTACCACCTTGCAGTGTTTCACTTTGACTGGAAAGCCTGGGGGACAACTGTTTTACTTCCTGGCTCAAGAGAGATAGAACGTGAAATGTGGAGCATAAATGTCAATGTCAGGATAGGTGAGGCTTCATGTCCATGTCCCAAATTGAGTTCAGGCAGGGAAGGTGTTCGCTCATAGGTGAGAAGATGGCAAATCACACTGCCATACTGTCGCACTTCTCAGGAGGCAACTCATGTGGTCCATAGCAGCTCAAGAGGATGTTCGCCCACAAAATACACAGTCAATTCACTTTATCACTTTCAGTTTATTCTGTGAAGCACTCTGTGACGTCTCGAAGACTTGATAAGGTGCTGTATCAAATGCAAGGATTATTTTTATTATTGTGCCACCCACTCGATCTCAGTTCAGATCCTGCACCATTTGTGGAGCCTAAAAGACCAGAAACTGCAAACTTATCCCAGTAGAATGTATTTGACCAACACGCTATTTGTTTGGCATTATCTAATGCGGACAGAACATCACTGAGGATGCAAATTTTTGCTTCCAGTTTCATGCTGTCACGCTATCCTTCAATGAATATTTCATAAGTGGATTCCTTTCTGCCTTATGACTGACTGGAAAATTGAGCCTTTGTCACTTGAACTGTCTTGCAAACTAGCTTTTAATTCTGATAGTGAGGTGTTGCAGAGTTATAGATCCAGAAACAACAGTGAAAAGGTGGGAATAAACAGTACAAAGGCAGGGGTAGTGGTTAAGGGTTTTGTTGGGACTGTATCTCACAGCTTCAGGCGAGAGAACTACATTAAACACGAGTTGCTATTCAGTGTTTAATCCTTACAGTTAATACACCAAACGTCTAAAGTGCTTCACAGGTAATTGAAGTCAAGCGCAGCGACTATCATTTGTAGACAAACCCGGCGTTTATATTTAACCTGCTTTAATCCTTACTCGTTCATACTCTTCCTTGGCTTTGCTGAGCATGTCCAGGATGTCGATAGTATTTTCTTCGTCAAAGCCATTGGTCTTGTTGGGAGAGGTTCCCTCAGGTGATTCCTGCTGAGCTTCCAGATGCACTACCCTGAGAAGCCAACAGTGCAGCCATTACAGCAGTTACCAGAAGCAGTAAATACAGTCAAGATTCTTCGATGTCAAAGGCGCTTTGTAAATGCAAGTTGTGATTCTAATTCTCAACCCACGCATGTTAAATGTCAAATGGCCAATGAGGTTTCTCAATCTACTTTAAATCCGATGCCTCGCTATGTTTTGTTCTGAGCTGCGCATGAAAGCTAACCAAAGGCAGATTGCTGACCTTCACCCCACATAGTACCCTGACAGGAGATAAATGAACGACAGCCATCAGCTGTCATAAAAACAGGTGTATCAATGCTGCTGCTGCCGCCACCTCAAAACGTGCTATACCATCACAGTCAAACTCAATGGGCTCCAGTATTCCCACATCCTTGTTACATAAAATCTCACTTTAATCTAATCTGTCCCACTACATTTATGAAACTGATAAAGAGATATTCTTGGGAGTAATGTGGAGAACTCAAACAAATCGGGATTGAATTCTGCAGCGAGGTCTCACTTCACAGATAAATTCTTTACTCAAATACTGGATATAATATTCTGTTTTGGTTCAGAGTTCATTTCATCAAAAGAGTTATTTATAACTTCACCAACTAAACAGCACCAAGCAGCTTTGAGCTGTGTGAATGGGGTCTTTGCCTCTTCAGAACAGCGGGTTGCTCAAGAGGAGAAAGACCGTGAACACCTGGCTATCACCTGGCTATTAGTGGAGTCCTGTAGCTCGGTGGTTAGAGCACTCGCTTTGCAAGCGAGAGACCTGAGTTCAATTCCAGGCATGTCAGGGCGAAACCTTGGCCAAGTTTCCTTACTCCACACAGAGCCTAATAATAATTCCTCCAAAACCAAAAACAATAATAAATTGGTCATTTTCCATCTACGACTGTCTGTGGGACATTGCTGTGCGCAATTGGCTGCTGCGTTCGCCCACAAATATACAGTCAATTCACTTTACAGTGTGTTCTCTGAAGTGCTTTGGGACATCCTCCCGACGTGAAAAGCGCTATATCAAATGCAAGGATTATTATTATTATCAGAAGCCTCCGCTTTATTAGCCGGCCATGCTGAATGCGAGATCCCAGCAGGACCCACGAAGGGGGATAGGAAAGCCACCACAGGTGAGATGACCCTGTTCTTGCCGGACATTGGCAGAGAGGAGCTGTTAACAATCAGCAATTGGGACATTAACTGATTAACCTTACCCACCCCCCACCCCACCCCCCCCAAACCGAGGGGTATTGAGACCAACGATAGCACCTTTAAGTATTGTAACGCTGCCTAACTCAGCAAAGACTAAGAATCCAGCCTGCGACCTGACTGGCAGGGCTGAACGCTGCACCAACTTTGTGGTGTCTCTAACCACTAAATAGGGGTGGGAGGGAAATTACACTGAACTGTAGTTCAATATGCCTCCCTCATCTGCCTCCTTTCGGTGCAGGAATACTAACTATCCACTCTTTACAAAAACAAAGCGGGATAATGAAAGGAGAATTGTGTTACTAGATTAATATTCCTCATTTTATTTGCAGCTTTTAATACTTTTCGGAGTAACTGAAATTATATATCTATATATATATAAAAAATATAAATTAAAACTGTAATTTGCTTTTTGAAATGGGAATTTAAGATTATCATCCTGCCACCCACAATGTTTTTATAGCAAGCTGATTTAATAGCAAGCAATCACAGCAATATCAGCAAATACAGTACTTACTTCGACATAAGTTGTGCGATTCTGTGACAGTCATTCTTGTCATAAAACCAGATGCTGTAAATGGACACTAAGAACAAATGGGAGAAAAATGAGTCAAAAGTATTCCCTCACCTCCCTACTTATCACAAACTCAAACTTCCTTCACCCTTGACAACTCTAAGATCACACCGTTAGCCTGTACCCCACCCCCTCCACACACACACACACACACACACACACACACACACAGCCAACAAATCATTGGCCCACGACAGGTTGATTGGCCACATTTTGTGCTCTAAAATTCTATCATTTTAGTCTCTCAGTTATTCATTAAATGTATGAGTCTCATTCAACCAATGAATAATAGAATGTGAGTTTCCATTTCTCCATTTTGGGAAGAAAGAGACGAAGTGCATTCGAGAGACCTACAAGATTAGGACATTCATTAAATATTTAGTGACGTTTTTGCACCACCCAAGCCACTTTGGTGTGGAGACCGCGCTCCTAATAGCCCCAAACAATTATTTTCTGTGCCACACGTATGTCAATAAAGAGATATGGAATCAACAGATGACAGCTTAATGGACAACTGAGGAAGATATGAATTCATTAGCTCCGGACACAAGGTGACAGGGAAGCACTAACTGTGCTTTCAGTATCGTCAGTCTGTTAGCACATCTGATGATTCACATTCTGCTTCTGGCAACCAGTCCCAAAAAGTCCCCATTAGATTATCAGTGTCATTCAAGAGCCTAAACAAATTTGGAGTCATATTACAGGCTTGAATTTATACTGGACTCTGTTCTGCATTTATTTACTCTGAATCTAGGAAAATACCAAAGACAAAAAAAACTGTTTAATTCATTTCAGCTTTGCAATCAAATCTACTACTTTAACGGTGAGGGGGAGTAATGGGAGAATAAAAAGATGTCAATAATGTGATTCTAATTTCAGATGAGCTGAAAATTCCTATACTGTACTTGAACACATTTAATCTAAAGTACAACTGTGGCCTCTAATATTAAAGCAATTGGGCCTAGTCATTATTTTTCACCCACAAAATATAGTCAATCCACTTTACACTTTGAAGCGCCTTTAGAGAAGTCTCAAAAATACGCTAAATCAAATGCAAGGATTATTATTTTGTTTTCAGAGCATTTTTCCAGTTCGCAAATTTAACCGGTTTCCAGTTATGTCCGGTGGAGTGCGCGGTGAAGGGGAGGTTTTAGAGGTTAAAGGTTCCCACAAAAGCAGAGCAAAGTTTTACCAGCATACAACTAATCGTCTGATGGAACATTTCAGTCTCCCCGGATTGAACAGTTTTGAAAGTTGTTAAGTTCACAGGACACGACAGTACAGAAGGGGAAAGAACTGGGCTCTATTTTCCGCCCGACCCTTCACCACCCACCCCCAGTGCTGCCTTAAGAGACAATCAATGTCAGGACAGTGTCTACCGGTGTGGGCTCCGAATGCCTCACATAACTGCTGTGACTGATCAGCTCAGCTGCCACCAGGTTTCTCAAACTTGGGCAGCATCACGTCACCTCGAGCTCTGCCCCTCCTCGGCCACAGATGCAAGCGTGCTCGCTCCTTTGTTCTTTCCAACTTGATGGAAGACAGGACTGGACTGAACCAATTCCCGTGGTTCTCTGGACTCTGCAAACGCGCTTTGAATGAACACACAGGAGTGACAGGCTGCTGATATCGTTGAAATCACTCGCTGATTCGAGGTGGTTTGTATCTGGGGGACACAAGCACATGAGCGGCTGCACTTGGTGTTCCTACAGGGCGTTTGAACTGGTTGGCAGCTCGAGGTGCGTGCCGAGTTCCCTGCCTGAAATTCTCCAGTCGTCAGGCGAAGTACAGTCTTCACTCAGCTGATGCGGCAAACCCCTGACATCGCACCCTCATCGAAGCCAGCATGAACATCCAAGCGGTTTCAAAGGAGCTATTTTTTAAAAAGAAGCGATCTCACCCCGAACTCAAATACAAAGGGAAAATTATAAGCGAATCGCACCTCGAGCCATATTTCTTTAAAGCCCGGCGAGGTAAGTCTGTGCTTTGTAGTTCTATTTTGGCTCGGGTATATAAGTTTAGCTAAAAGGCAACTGGTGCACTGCGCTGTTTTTTCCATCACTTTCCATTCAATTCAAAAGGCGACTGTGCATATTGGACATTGGTGAATAATTCAGCAAAACATCTCTGCGATTTGGGTGAGTTTTTAGTAGCACGGATAAACAGTGCCTCCAAAATGCATGCTAAGTACTGTGACTTTTGAACAGAACCCCCAAAAGGGTCGGAACAGATTACAACTGACAGGAACTCTGTTAAATTTACATTATTCTGAAAAGGAAAACTTTGGAACAGCAACCAAATCGAGGCCTGTGTTCAAAGTAGATAATAATATAATAATAATAATCCGTGCATTTGATATAGCGTCTTATCACATCTTCGAGACGTCTCAAAGCGCTTCACAGAATATACTGTAAAGTGTAGTGCCCGTGTTTTGGGTGCGAAATGCGGCAGATGTTTTAAAAACTCACGAAAGATGCAAATTAGCATTCCAAAAATAAAACGCGTCAATTTTAAGGCCGGCAAATTTTCTAAAAAGCCTAAAAAAGGGTGAGATTACTGCATTATTTGGAGCCTTCAGGGTAAGAACTTCTGGAATGTGCCATCTGTTTCTAACAAATTGGGGTGAAAAAAAAAGTTTGGTTGCAATATTTATAGTACCACTTAGGAGCAGGAACAAGGCCATTAGCTTGAAAACTGGGACATTATCTTATCAACCCCAACTCGTGTGGTTGAAATGAGCATAAAAGGGAATGGATGTTGCAGTTCTTAACATCAGTTTAAGCCCTAATGGATAACACACCTCTATTGAAAAAAAGTAAATGGAGAGCTCAGTGTGTATGTACTAAATCGATTCGCTTTATAATTGGTAATCCATAAAAACTTGACTCAATTTTTTTAAGCCTACTTTGGAAGCAATACTATCCCACAGCTCATCAGGAGCATGTTATTTTGAACCAGATGAACAATATTGCATCTTTCTGCAGTTCTGCCCATCAGCACGACACAGAATCATAATAGTTCTTGCATTTGATATAGGGCCTTATGTCTTCAAGACGTCTCAAAGCACTTCATAGAATATAATGTAAAGTGAATTAACTGTATACTTTTTGGGTGAAACGTAGCAGCCAATTGTGCGCAGCAATTGTGGATTGAGTGACCAAATTATTATTATTTTCTTGAAGGGATTATGGGGTGTGAGTGAACAGTCAGCCATTAGGGACATTCAAGGGATACTGCTGATAGTTTTACTCGGTGAAGAGAAACCTAAAATAGTGGAATGTGAACAGCGTCTGTTGGGTGTTTGCTCACGAGTTAAATCAGTTGCTGCCATCAGTGTTTACACAGGCAGTGACAGGTGCTAGACATTTAGTGGCGATAAGGAATACACACTACCAGTGATATCCTGTAACCCCACTGTGCCCACTTTAATCAAGATTACCCCTGAGCCGCTGAAACTAAATGTAGACAATCCCTTTTGTATAAATTATACTCCCAATAAACAAAATTGACAATTAGATTCTCTTTCCGTCACATTTGCTTACAAACAGTCACTACAATTGACACCTTGGCACCTATCAAGTGCTTTGAAATGTTGCAATGTTAAGTCGAATGCAAGGGATAACTAGATTACAGCACTGAGACGCAACTTCTCTCTCACTTGCGCGCGCACACACACACACAAAAAAGCAGAGCAGCACCTCTTGATTTGTTTCACGAAGTTATAACACTTATAATAATAATAATACTTGCATTTGACATTTTTATCAACTGCCATTGAACCACATTTAGGAGTAATAATCCTTGCCTTTGATACAGCGCCTTATCACGTCGCGAATATACTGTAAAGTGAATTGACTGTATTTTGTGAGTATTTATATGTATTTTGCACTTATAATAATAATCCTTGCGTTTGATATAGCGCCTTATAAGTGCAGGCTTATATTTGTGATACAAAAAATGAAAGGAGACACTTCAATATTACGTTAGCTAGAGCACAAAGGTACACTCAAAGATCATCCTTCCAATAGAACTCGGCTCAGTTCATAGACAGTTAACCGATCCAGTGTTTTATGCACATTTTGTCAACTCAGCAATTCAATTCAACAGAAAATGGCAATATACACAGTGTTTTGCCTCGGTAGTTTTTTTCTGTGCCAAAATCAACACAAAGTATTAGCAAAACATACAAAATTAAATTGCTGAGTCTGCAGGACAGTGGAACTCACATAAATTGTACCAGTCGGGACCATAACATCTAATATGACTTGCGTGAAGTCTGAGTTACAGGCAAACTTGTGTAATTCGTATAAAATCTGATTTAATCAACAATCTGCACTGCGTACACATAATTCAATGCAGCCGATAAATGTGCATGCGGTGACGCGTCAAGTCTACATTTCCCACGATTCAATGTGTCTATCCATTGCGGTATGTGAACTTACTGGCTGCAGAGATAAAGTAACTCACCCACTTACCAGCTGAATCATAGGAAATTTCGTTTTTATCTGTCACCACATAAGCATTTACCGGTAACCGTTGGAATCGCGGGAAATGAAGTTCTTCTGCGTATGTGGCGATGAGCCTAGACTACATTTCCCTGGATTCAACGCAGCTGGTAAGTGCGGGAGTAATGGAAGATAGGGGAGCGGAGTTATGAGTTAGGAATGGATTTGCTTATAAAATACGACTAGTGCAAAGAAATCTAAGTGGTTTTGATAGGAAACTACATGGGACTTGAGCGCATGTACGACTTAGGTGATTATACAATTTATAAAGACTTATGCGAGTTTTACTGTACTCTTAAACTCTATCCATGTGGCTATCATCCAATAAGAAATACAAGAGTTCGACTGTAAATCACCCCACATTAAACATGCTGAGTCTTGAAGAACTACTGGGGTACCTGTACTTACTGTATTATTTTAAGTGTAGTTTGTACCTATAGGCAAATGCAGCAGCTATTTTGCACCAGCAAGTTCCCACAAACGCTGAGGTGAAAGACCAATTAATCAGGAGGACTGTGAGCTAGGAGAAACTCTTTTGAAATAGTTGTGGGATCTCTTAACATCTGCCTGAAGAGTTTGATATTTCACAGAAACAAAAAGATGCGAGCACTTACGGTTTGAATTTCGGTAGAGAAGAAACGGATCTTGGAGCTGAAACTCTAAGTCTTTGTTGATGGGTTCAACTAAATTTTTCATGCTCAGTCGATTCATGATTGTAAAGCCATGGTGAGGAGAAGCTGTCCTGGGGGAAAGGGAAACCATTCTTTTTGTCATCAGTTACAACAGCAAAGTAGCAACTCTGCACCAAAATCCCCCCCACACGCACCCAACCACCAAAAACTTGGAAGGGTTAAAGTTAAATAAACAAACTTTTGTGGAAGAGAAGAGCCAATAAGCTTCAGCTTGGATTTCTATTTCTTTAGCTCTACCACTCCACTCCTCAGTCTTAAAAGAAATGTAGGAATTCAAATCAACTCTCCTCCCCCTCCCCCATCTTCAATACATCCGTCTGCAAAACATAGTGATTTTAGGCATATGGAAGAGAGGGGCTTGAAGGAGTACGGACATAAGGCAGTGGGGCTGAATATATGGTTTGCTCCGAGAGCCAGTGCAGACTCAAGGGTCTGAATGGCCTCCTTCTGCGAAGTACAATTGCTTTGCAGCTGAAATCCCCTGCTGCGGGCAGACAGACAACACCAGGAACACTATGTTTAAAATCAACAATTCTAACATACCTGGTGTACACAAACAGGGTACCTTCAATATCAGTCTTCTCCTGTAAAGGGAGGAAAAACGTTGAACCGTAAGTCAGAGAAACGCAGTTCCTACCCGTTCTTCTGATCAGACCAACATTAAATACAGTCGATTCACTTTACAGTCTATTCCGGGAAGCGCTTTGAGACGTCTCGAAGGCGCGATAAGGCGCCGTATCAAATGCGAGGATTATTATTGTTGTTAAATCTTCCAACACTGAGGTCATTACCATCAATCAATTATCCATTCCCACCTAAAAAAGAAAGTTACTTTCCCCCCTGTACTACTCCCTGACCTGCCTTGTGGGTTACAATAAAATTAGGGTTCAAGTAGAGATTCAAATAATTTTCCAGGGTGGGGGGGGGAGGGAGACAGAGAGAAGGGGGGAGACAGAGAGGGGGGGAGGGAGGGGGAAGAGAGAGGCGGGAAGAGAGGGAGGGAGGAAGGGGGAGAGAGGGAGGAGGGAAGAGAGGGAGGGGGAAGGGGAAAGAGGAGGGGGAAGAGAGGGGGGAAAGAGGGAGGGGGAAGAGAGGGGGGAAAGAGAGGGGGGAGGGAGGGGAAAGAGAGAGAGAGGGGAAGGGGGGGGGAGGGGGAAGAGAGAGAGGGGGAAGAGGGAGAGAGGGGAGGGGGGGAGAGAGAGAGGGGGAGGGGGGGAGAGAGGGGGAGGGAGAGAGGGGGGAGAGAGAGGAAGGGAGAGGGGGAGGGAGAGAGAGGGGGAGGGGGGGGGGGGGGAGGGAGGGAGATGGAAGATGGGGGGGGAGATCAGAGAGAAGTGGGGGGGGGGGGGAGAGAGAGATAGGGGGAAAGAGTGAAAAAGAGAGAGAAATGTGGTGGGGGAGAGAGGGTTTGGAAGAGTCGGGGGCGGCGGTGGTGTCGAGGCAGGAAGTTGTGGGGTGGTGTGGGGGGTGTTGTCGTGTCGAGGCCTAGGCCGAGGCCTGTGGCGGGAAGCCTGGGGCTCGGGTGGTGTCGGCGCCTCCTCACCCACTCGCCGGCCTGCGGGTTGTAGGTGTAAAGCGCCACCTGGCTGGTCACGTCCACGATGTGGGCGATGAAGGGGTCGCTCTGGCGCAGGGCGGAGAGGCTGATGTCGCGGTCGCGGCCTCGGCTCGGGGGCTCCATGGCGGCGGCGGCGGCGTCTCTCTCTGTGTCTCTGACACACGAACGCTGACGGCTACCGGAAGTGTGTCACGCAGAGCGCGTCCCCGGCCGGACCCACTTCCGGCGGCGCCCGAGAGCAAAGGGGCCGGAGAGCAACTCAGCTGCAACTGATCCTCCTGTCCCCCCTCACCCCCACACCCCCCCCACACACACACCCCCCCACACACCCCCCCCACCCCCCCCACCCACACACACCCCACACCCCCCCCACCCCCCCCACACACCACCCCACACACACCCCCCCGTACACACCGCCACACCCCCATACACCCCCCCCCCACACACACTCACCCCACCCCCCCCACACACCCCCCCCCCCCCATACACACACCCCCCCCCACACACACCCCCCCCCATACCCCCATACACCCCCCCCACACACACACACACCCACACACACCCCCATACACACCATACACACACCCTACACCCCCCCACACACCCCCATACACACACCCCCCCCACACACCCCCACACACCCCCCCCCCCCCCCACACACCCCCCCCCCCACACACACACACCCCCCCCCACATACACACACACACCCCCCACACACACACCCATACACACCCCCCCTCACCCCCCCCCACACACACCCCCACACACACACACTACACCCCCCCCCCCCCCCCCCCACACACACACACCCTCTCTCTCTCTGGGTCTGTGGGGGTGGGGAATGTGATGATAATAATAACAACCTTATAATAATCATTGATAGTATAATAATACTTCGTGGAGCTTTTTCGAAATTACGGAAGGGTCCGTCGATAAGGTGACGAAGGAGAGACTACTTCCACGGGCGGGCGGGCGGGCGGGTCGGTAACCAGAGGACGCAGATTGTTTTCACGCAGCGAGTTGTTGGGATCTGGAATGCATTGCCCGAAAGGCCGGTGGAAGCCGATTCGATAACAACTCTCAAGAGAGAAGCAGATAGATGTTTGTGAAGGACGAATTTGCAGGGCTATGGGGAGAGAGCGGGGGAGTGGGATTAATTTGGACAGCTCTTTCACGACACGACGGGCCGAATGGCCTCCTTCTTGTGCTGTATATTCTATGATTCTACAATGATATCCCCATTCTGTCACTTAGGATAATCCCCCGTCCCATTCTGCCACTAATACTTTCCAATATTGTTGTTGTAACCTTTGATTGGGATCGGCCAGATGGAAAACAATGGTCTTTTCTCGTCCAGCATTCTATAGAAATTTCCGTGGAGATCCGTAGCGTAGTGGATAGAGCACTCGTCTTGCGAACGAGAGGACCCGGGCAAAAACATAGGCAAGTTTCCACTGTTTATTTAGCAGTATGTAGGAACCGGGTTGTAAATCAATTGGTGGTTCGCTTGTCCGGGGGTAATAATCCCTTCCAAAAAAAAGTAATAATGATAGAGGACAGAGGGATTAAGGGATATGGGGATAAGGCGGGCAGATGGAGTTAGGTTAGAAGATCACCCATGATCTTATTGAATGGCGGGGCAGGCTAAGGGGCCGAATGGTCTACTCCTAATTCCTATGTTCCTAATTTGGTCATTCAATACACGACAGTTTGTGGGACACTCCTGTGCGCAATTGACTGCTGTATTTCGCCCACATAATATACAGTCAGTTCACTTGATAGTATATTCCGTGAAGCGCTTTGAGACGTCTCAAAGACATGATAAGGCGCTGTATCAAATGCAAGGCTTATTATTAGTATTTCCAAATGTGCTCCAATTCATGCCCGATGCTGTTTACGTCAATTGTTTGAATTAAACTGGAACAATGTCTCCAGTCCCCCTCTGCTCTTCAATTTATTTTTTTATCCAGTTACAGTGTTTTTAGTAGGATACATTTCCCAATGTAAACTAATGGTGTTCGGTAAAGCAAACAGTGTGACAAGAATTAATGCTTATTCTGCAATCAACGGTAAATAAATCATAATATCTAATTAATATTTAACAAGCACCGGACTCCATGCATCTCAATCCTCCAATGCATAATTTAAGTATGTATAGCAAATATATATATATATTCTATATATATATATTGTGTTGATTCCTTCAAACACAGATTAGATAGTTTTCTTTTAGGAAATAACATTACGGGATACAGTGCATAGGTAGTAGAGGACATATGTGCATGCGACCGCCAGGAAGGTGGAAGGCGAACTGGATGGACGTTGGTCTTTTATTCATCTAGCATTTCTTATGTTTATATATATATATATACATTTATGGATATACATGGCTACCTTTTCCTATTAATATTCCTTGTTTGCTGGTTGCTGTTAAAATGCTGATGTGAGTTGTTCTCTTGCAGTTGTGTATCACAAGAGGGTGAAATAGGTCAGTGAGAGCCACCCCATGTTTAGCTCAAGCACATTATGAGGATTAATAATTCATGGATTATCTCCTAGAAACAATGATTCGCTGCACCGTAGTAATGCAATATGCCTGACTCATGTAACGCACAGGGCTACTTTAGTTTAGGCTTGTAGTTTATACTCCATGTAGTCAGCCTTGTAGGAAGGTAAGGGTGTGTGTGTTATTCTGAAACCATGATAGATTGCAGCGTTTTCCCTGCATGTGGAGCTCTGAAATATGGCTCTTTCTGACACCGGATTAGACAGGTGAGACAATGTGTGTTATGTCTAGTTCAGTCTCGACTCATTCCAGTGTCTCTTCACCCTAAAGTCCCAGTCTTTGTTCTCAGTTGACATTTCCCCCTGACTGATACCGTTGTTTTAATATCTGTTCTTTTTTGCTCCTTAAAATAGCAGTTCTTGTTATTAATCAACTCAATTATCATAGTATTAATGTCTCCTTGTATTTGGGGAAAAATGTGTGGGATCTGGGATTGAGTGTTTACCAATTTTCACTGGCAAACAGAACACCCTCTCCTTGACTTCAATGTTGGTGGAGGCACAGTCAGTGTGATGTATTGTGTTAGCAAAAGACCATATAGGCTGGACCTTTAATATGGTGGCCATGTGTTTTAATCAGGAGAGTGAAATACAAGTGTTATTGCAATGTCTTCCCAAAAATTAAATGTTCTAAGAGTGTGCAGCGCACATTAATGTGGGCTGGGTAGGTGGGTGGGTGGTGAAGTAATTCGGATTTTGCTTTTTGTAAGTCGTAGTCTGATGATTTCTGAATGAATGAAAGAAAGAAAAAAAAGAGGGAGAGAGAAAAAGGCAGAGAGAAAGAAGGAGAGAGAAAGAGGGAGAATGAGACAAATGCCAGCAGTGAATGGAGTACTTGACTTCTCAATCAAATACAAAAGATATAATTAGTTCGCACCCTTACAGTCTCAGGCACAGTACAAAATGCTGTGCACAAAGGCAGACTGAATAGGGTAAAAGTGCCTTAACTTTCGATTGAACGCTCTTCTGCAGAGGTTAAAAGAACAATACTGTATCGCGAGGAAGCGACCCTTTGGTGTTGACTCTATAGTAAGAAACTGCTTTTCCCTTTCATTTTAAAAGCGTTAAATTGGCAAAAATGTCAATGAGATTCTGATTGTTTCCATAAAAAACAACTGATATTAAAATCTTATACCCTTTGGGCATTAAATATAAGATTTGTTTGAAATTCTGATTTAAAAAAAGGTTATATATATGTGCGTGTATATATGTATATGGGTAATCTATAAATATATATGCAATATATTTAATATATATATATATACACACGCGTGTATATATATGTGTTTTTTTATTTGTTTAAATTTTTTTTTGAATATTCAGCAATAATTTAATTTAACAGGTATATTGTGACAAAAATCAAATGTGGGTTAATATGGTAATTGCTTATTTGTGGACGCTTAGTGATTAAGACTGTGCGATTTTAGGCAGAAACAAGGGGGTTTTTTTTGCCTTAAAAACAAAATAGCACCTTATCACATCTCCTGGGCATTTCAAAGCGCTTCACAGAGAGAGTAAGTACACTGTAAAGTGAATTGACTCTATATTCTCTGGACTTCATTCGACTCCCAAGTTTTACCCAGTTGCTACACTGGCATTGTATGTGTGTGCGTGTGTGTGTTTTTTTTTAAAATATTGATCTCCGCACTCACGTTCCTGCGGTTGGATAGCCCTATTATTGCTGCACTTTTGAGCTGGGTACCAGGTACAGGGTATCAATTAAATTCCATCACTTGTAGCTTACCCAAACCCCCACCAGGAGGCGCTTTACGCTCCTTCTCATTTGCTCTTGGAAACATTACAGTGCTGACAGCAGCCATCAATAATCCATTACACTTACATATTCCATCATTCCTCTTAACACATTCCCGCAATTATGATTAAAAAAAAATGTAGCCTGAAAACGTGCCTTCGTGCGTTTAACCGCTCCACCGTCGTGTTGGGACCACCGGGCATCTGATTCACTGTTCATCTGCTAAATCCATTCTTTCATCATAAATTAAGAGTGGATTTTTCGCAACTACTTTGTCGCGTAAAGTCACACGTATTTCTTCCCAAGGTGTCTAATCTTTTTGTAATAGACATTTTTTTGTTTTTATACTGGCTGCCGCATTTCGCCCGCAGGACCCACAGTCGCTATATTTTACAGTCTATTCTGTGAAGTGCTTCGCGGCGGCTCAATGATGTGATGAGGTGCTATACGAAATGCAAGGATTATTATTTATTTCTAATCGTCAGTTACAGAAAATAATCCTGACAAATTGGACACTATCACAAGACACATTTCCTACAGTAGCTATCAGCATTACATAAAATATAATAATCCTTGCATTTGACGTAGCGCCTTATCACCTCTTCGAGACGTCTCAAAGGGCTTCACAGAATATACTGTAAAGTGAATTCACTGTGTATTTTGTGGGCGAAACGCGGCAGCCAATTCGATGTAATGAGGCGCTATATCGAATGCAAAGATTATTTTATTTGTTACCTGTTACAAATGAGATGGTCAAACTAGAAATAAAAATAAATTTATATTCGATAACCAAAAATAAATGTTTGGACGCCGTGCACTCGAGTGCCCAACTTACTCCCATTGTCGGTCTGGCCCAGTTGGTAGCACTCTCACTTCTGGGTGAAAAGGTTGTGGGTTGTCCAAACCCCAAGCTGGACCTTGAGCTTTTAGTCCAGGCTGACACTCCAGTGCAGCTCAATTTTTTGTGGGTCAGCCGGGTGTCCGACACACGCGGAAACCCATCACCGTTGCTTAAGAGTCTCCAAACCAAGCTGAGAATTCCATGCTTCCCACCTACACGTGGAAATGTCGGAGATAGATTGTTGGAAAGGAATGCGTTCTCTCTCTCTCTCTCTCTACCTGGAGGGACACATTCCCGGCTTACCTAATTCCGGAAAGTATTAGGCGCAGGTTGGCAAGAGCCAAGGCTTGGGGGAGCCCAGAGTGTGCGTTGGGGTCGCTGCTGGAGTCTAACCAACTAAAACCACATTAACTTGCATTGAGAGCACAGCTCTGACGTGTTGAATTCTCGAAAGAGCGAAACAATAGGTTATGATATGGGGGAGAAAGGCATTTGCTCTTCCCTGATTCAGGATTACAGTTTATGGTAATGTCTAAGTCTGTGGATACGCCACATGTATTCCTGAACGTTTCTCTGGCATAATAATGTTAATTTCAAGCGGGAGTAATTGATCCGTGGAGCGAACCATCAAATTTTCCCACACAAATTACTTTGATGTGCCTATCTTTACATCTAATAACCCTGAATCCTTTTAGTTGACAGAAATTTGACTTGTTCCTTTCAAAAACCCTTTGTAGTTTCTTGTTTCATCGGAAAAAAAAATCAGCATTTCCTAACTTCCTATGTGGTTGTCTCCCTTTCTATTGAATTTTGTCCTGTACCTTATCGGTTAGAGCGCTCACCTCGCAAGCGAGAGGACCCGGGTTCGATTCCCGGGCAGGTCATGGCGAAATGTTAGCCAAGTTTCCTTACTCCACACGCACGCCTCTGGTTACCCAGCAGTAAGCAGGAACCCGGTTGTTAGTCGATTGGCGGATCGCTTTCCCAAGGGTAATGATCACTCCCAGGTAAATAAATGAATCATAATAATAATTCGGTCACTTAATCTACCACTGTTTGTGGGACACCGCTGTGCACACAATTGACTGATGCGTTTCGCCCACGAAATAGGTAACAAGTCACATCTATGAGGTCTGATGTGTGGGATCTTCTAACGGGATTCACTTAACGTGATCGCTTCACAGTCGGATGCCCTGGTCTGTGCCCTCCTCTCCCATCCCCATTACTCTTGTCATGTTCTCACCCGCCCCCCCCACCCCCCCCACCCCCTTGTCTCGCTCACATGCTCACACTCAACCTCACTCTCATGCACTCCTTCCATCTTTTGCACCACTATTCTCTCTCTCCCGCCCTCTCTCTCGCACTGTTTTGCTCTCGCGCACCAATTATTTATTTTATCTATCGGATATCTCAGACGCTATTTCTCCCGCGTGGACTTTCTCCCTCTTCCTCTCGAGTAACCTCCCCAGTGTACTATTTCTCTCTCTTGCACGCTCATCTTTTGTGCACTATTCTCTCTTATGGACCATGTCTCTCTCTCTCTCTTTTGCACCATTTTCCTCACGTGCTATCTATCTATCTATCTATCTATCTATCTATCTATCTATCTATCTATCTATCTATCTATCTATCTATCTATCTATCTATCTATCTATCTATCTATCTATCTATCTATCTATCTATCTATCTATCTATCTATCTATCTATCTATCTATCTATCTATCTATCTATCTATCTATCTATCTATCTATCTATCTATCTATCTATCTATCTATCTATCTATCTATCTATCTATCTATCTATCTATCTATCTATCTATCTATCTATCTATCTATCTATCTATCTATCTATCTATCTATCTATCTATCTATCTATCTATCTATCTATTATCTATCTATCTATCTATCTATCTATCTATCTATCTATCTATCTATCTATCTATCTATCTATCTATCTATCTTCTATCTATCTATCTATCTATCTATCTATCTATCTATCTATCTATCTATCTATCTATCTATCTATCTATCTATCTATCTATCTATCTATCTATCTATCTATCTATCTATCTATCTATCTATCTATCTATCTATCTATCTCATGCACTCTCCTCATGCACCATCTCTCCCTCTCGCACCATTTATTTATCTATCTATCTATCTCTTTAGTGCACTCTTTCTCACTCTATCTCTCTCGTGCACTCCCTCTATCTCTCACGTGCACTCTTTCTCTCTCTCTCTCATGTGCACTATTTCTCTCTCCATCTCTTTCTTTCTCCATCTCTCCCTCTCGTGCACTCTCTCATTCTCTCTCGTGCACTATTTCTCTCTCCATCTCTTTCTTTCTCCATCTCTCTCCCTCTCGTGCACTCTTTCTCTCTCTCTCTCATTCTCTCTCTCTCTCTCGTGCACTCTTTCTCTCTCTCTCTCTCTCGTGCACTCTCTCCTCTCCTCTCCAGGTGCGCGCTCCATCCATCCATCCCTCCCTCCCTCTCTGTGAGTGAGTGAGAGAGAGAGAGAGAGAGTAAGAGAGAGAAAAAGAGAGAGAGAGTGACTCAGAGCTGAAGCACAGACGGCAGCAGCTGCAACGAGAGGAGAAGAGAAAGAAGAGCCACAGAGAGAGAGAGAGAGAAAGAAAGAAAGAAAGAAAGAGAGGAGAGAAAGAGAGAAGGAGATAGGAGCCAAGAAAACAGCAGCAACACAAACCAGGACCACATACAGGTGCCAACAGAGGGGACTGGGAGAAGCCAAGACCCTGGGCTTGGTGTGATAGCCCCAGAGAGAGAGAGAGAGAGGGAGAGAAAGAGAGAAAAAAAAGAAAGAAAGCCCCTCAAGAGGAACCCAGGGAGCAGGAGGCTTGGATATGACCATGATGTTGGATACAAATTGGATGGAGGACATCTGAGAGGCCAGTCTGTCTGTCGGTGTGGTGTCTGCAGCCAGAGAGACAGACAGAGAGACACAGACAGAGAGAGACACAGACACAGACAGAGAGAGGGAGAGAGAGAGAGAGAGAGACAGAAGGATGGAGATCTGGGGCCAAGTGTCGCCTGTGCCTCTGCCTCTGCTCTGAAGCCAATTTTCCACTGCAAAAAAAAATATTATAATCATAATAGAATAATAATATTCATAATAATAAGCACCGAAAGGGGCCGGAATGTATGAGCTGAAGGAACACGGTGAAGGTAACATTAACTGTACGAGAGAAGGGAGAGAGAGACATCACCAGAGCCTCATTGGGGGGGTGTGGGGGGGGTGGGGGGCAGGTTGGGCGGGTTCACGCCCAATTGGGCTGTTTTTTTTTATTGTGAGTGTGTGTGTGTGGGGGGTGGGGGGTGATGTGGGGGGGGGGGGGGGTTGGGGGGGGTGGGATGTTGGGTGGCATCTTTGGGCTGGTACCTCATTTTATCATATAATAATATATTTATAATATATAAGTGTAGTTGCAATGTGTGGTGTAGTCACAGACTATAATATATGTCTATATCTGTGCTATAGTCCTAATCTAATCTATAAATACTGTTCTCTCTTCTTCTAACGTTACACTATTATTATCGTTATCATTATATTATTACCTGTTTTTTTTTTACATTTTTAAATTGAAGCTGCAAAACGTTTTTTTCCCTCTCGCTCTCCCCTCTTCCTCCATCTCTTCCTTCCTCTCTCTCTTCCTCCCCTTTTCTCTCCTTTCCTCTCTCTCTTCCTCCCCCTCTCTCTCCCTCCCTTCATCTCTTCCTTCCTCTCTCTCTTCCTCCCCTTCACTCTCCTTTCCTCTCTCTCTTTCTCCCCCCTCCCTCCCTCCCTCCATCTCTTCCTCCCCTCTCCCTCCCTCCCTCCCTTCCTCTCTCTCTTCCTCCCTCCTCCCTCCCCTCTCTTCCTCCCCCTCTCCCTTCCTCCCCCTCCTTCCCTCCTCCCTCTCCCTCAGCCCCCTCTCTCCTTCTCCCCTCTCTCATCCTCCTTCTCCCTCACCATTCCTCCCCCTCTACTCTCTTCACCCCCCTCTCTCTTCCTACATCTCTCCTCCTCACTGTACCTTCTCTCTCCATCCATCCCTCTACCTTCCTCCCACTCCCCCTCTCTGTCTCCCTCTGGTCCTCCCCTCCTCTCTCTTCCTCCCTCTCCCATTGAGGACCTTATTTTGCACAGTTTCACCAGCACTAACCTAAATGAGCCACTCTGGCTACAACGCAGAATATTGGGCTACTTTGGGGGGGGCTCGAATCTGGTTGATGTGGGGCTACAAACCTATTTTAATTTCTGGCCAAATTCCTGATGAGTTTGCAAGGTCCAATTTTTTTTTTTTTTTTTTTGCATCCGCTGATGGCAAATGTTATTTAATGTTATTTAAAAAACATTTAATGTTTTGATTAAAAAAAAATCAGCCCTTGAAGCTGAGGTTTCTGTCCTTCCTCATGGGCTGAGGATTAAGGGGGTTGGTGGGAGAACATGTTCAGTTTGCAAAATTATTTATTTTCACCCCCTCTCTCACTTAAAAAGTCTTTGAATTGGTGATTTATTTGGGAGTGTGTGGTTCAGTGATGGTTTGGGATTGCCATTAACCCAGGAGTTTGGGGTTTAATGTTGCTAAACTGTTCACAATTTATCTTAAACTCCCCCTTTTTTTTAATTGAAATTGAATTTTAAAAAAAAATTGCACTCTCTTTCAGCAACTTTCCCTTCTGCTTTGATCACTTCACTTGCCCTGTATTTATTTATTTGCGAGGTATCCAGATGGATTTGTTTTTTGTTTTAATTGTAAACCGATAATTAAAACAAATATATTTTATTTATAAACACAGACTCAGACACACACACACACACACACCACAGTACAGAGTTGTGCAGGTTTTTATTTCCAATGAAATAAGGATTTAATGGGGGGGGGGAACAGCACAGAAGAGGATTTTACACATATATCAGCCACTGTACAAATACAGAGAGCAATTGATTTCATGTTGGTGTAATAATGGTGGTTCCAAATGTAAATTGTGTAAAAGATGCTTATAATCTGAAACTTGTGTGTGTGTGTGTGTGTGTGAGACTGTGTGGGTTTGTGTGTGGCTGTATGTTTGTACGTGGAATTGTGTGTGTGTGTAGAGGGGGTCTGTTTGTGGGTTTGTGTTTGTGTGTGTGGGGGGGGGGGGTGCAGGGGGCTGTGTGTTTGTGTGTGTGTGTGTGTGGGAAGGGAAGAGGGGGTGTATGTGTGTGTACGTGTCTGGTGAGGGGGAGCTGTGTGTTTGTGTTTGTGTGTGATGGGGGGGTACTTATGTTTGCAGTGTATGTGGGGTGGTTGTGAGTTTGTGTGTGTGTGGGTGTGGGTGGGGGGTATGTGGGGTGGCTGTGTGTTTGTGCATTGGGGGTTTGTGGGATGGGATTTGTTCCTGTGGGAGGGATGTGTTTGTATGTAGGTCTGTGTATGTAGCAGAGTGTGTTTTTGTGTGTGTGTGTGGGGGGGGGGGCGCGGAAAGGGTTGTGTATGTGTACTGTATGTTTATGGGGGGGAGGGGTGTATGTGTGTAGTGTATGCACGTGGGGGGATTGGGTTGTGTATGTGTGTGGGGGAGGGAGAGGGGGTCTTGTATGTAAGTGTGTGGTGGGGGGGATGTGTGTGCATGTGTGTGTGCATGTGTATTGCATGTATATGGGGTGAGGGGTGTATATGAATGTGGGCGGGAGGCGTCGTGTGTGTGTGTGTACGTGTATAATATGTTGTGAGTGTTTGCATCCTTTACCATCAGTGCCAGCTGTTGAGGTGTGTGGGGGATATGATACCAACACGACTTTATAAGCTTTGACAGGGTTTGCTGTGCCTTTGCTATCTCTAAATATCCCTCCTCCCCCTCTTTCTTCCACCTCCCACACACACGCGCAACCCACTTTCTCTCATTTTTACTTTCATCCCCTGATCTCGAAGACAAACTCTCCCAATTCATTGATATATTGACATTTTTAACCTTTTTTTTTTCCAAAGGTCGGTCACTCAATCCACCCACGACTGTTTGTGGGACGTTGCCGTGCGCGATTGGCTGCGGCGTTTCGCTCACATAATACAAAATCGGTTCACTTTGCGATACATCTTGTGATGCGCTTTGAGACGGCTCAATTAATTGATAAAGACGCTATACGAAATGCAAAGATTTTGTAAAAAAAAATGATCTCATCATTACGTTTTCCTTTCTTTTTTTAAAAACAAATCCACTGATGATGATGATGATAATAATAATAATCGTTGCACATGATATAGCGCCTTATCGTGTGGTCAAGACGTCTCAAAGTGCTTCACAGGATATAATTTGTGGGCAAAACTCGGGCGGCAGCCAATTGCGCACAGGATTTGGTCACTCGATTGAGTGTCCAAATTATTATTATTATGGGATTTTTTTTTAAAAAGGGATTGTTACCCCCGGAAAGCGATTTGCCAATCGACTATCAACCGGGTTCCTACTTACTGCTGGGTAAACAGAGGCGTGTGTGTGGGGAAAGGAAAGGAAACTTGCCTAAGGTTTCACCCTATATATATATATTGTATAGCATATGTATTTGAATGTACAGTATGTGTGTGTGTGTATATATCTGTGTGATATCGCAGGGGCAAATTATGCCAGCGACAGACTGCCAATACCCAGCGTCGGACCTGATCTGGACCCGCACAGCGAACAGCCGAAGCAAACGGCGCTGTCCTGGCAGAGTGCGATCGACGCAGCCCGACAGGCCAAAGCCGCGGCGGCAGTGATGAACTCCTCCGAGCCGGCGCTCAACAGCACGGCAGCAACCCAAAGAAAACGCCAGCAATACGCCAAAAGCAAGAAGCAGGGCAGCACTGTCAACAACCGTCCGCCCCGCGCCCTCTTCTGCTTGTCTCTTAACAACCCCATCAGAAGAGCCTGCATAAGCATAGTAGAATGGAAGTATCCTTTTACGCTCTTCGGACACTCGCTACGGTCCGGAATGCGCTGCTTGAACGAACGAGAAAGGTCGACGGGCGGCAGATTCGGTCGGAGTTTTCCGCAGGGAGTTGGACAGGTACTTGAAAAGGAAACATTTGGGGTAAGAGCGAGGGATCGGGACGGATCGGGTGGCTCTTTCAACAACAACAACAACAAGATTCCATTTATAGAGCGCCTTTCACGTCGGGAGGGCGTCCCGAGGCGCTGTACAGTTGGGTCAGGACCCGAGCCTTGGGGGGAAATGGTCAGGGTGAGGGGAGGGAAGGGAGGGAGCGAGGAGGGCGTAGAGAGGCGAGAGGGGAGCTGAAGGCACGGTCAAAGAGAAAGGTCTTGAGACCGGCCTCGAAGGAGGAAAGGGAGGAGGCGGCGAAGGCACCGGGGGATAGAGTTTCAAAGAGTCGGCACAGACAGGAGGGGCTTCCTTTCTTGGCTGTAAGATTCTATGATCCTCTCTCCTGTGTTCCGACGGTTTTTGTGTTCTCCTGACGCGTATTCTTTTTTTTTTAACGCAGGAGTCTTTTTTTGGGGGGGGGGAGGGGAGAGAGAGAGAGAGAGAGAGAGAGAGAGAGAGAGATCCGAGAGTTTGTTTTCTACCAGAGAATTAAAAAAAAGAATTAGAAAAAGAATTTGAAAAAAATGGCTAATTCCGCGTTCCACTTTTTTTGGGTACATTCCTGGCAAGGTCACCGCAAGCATTGTTGCTTGTTTTAAGCTCAGTGCAGTATTTCGATGCTACAGCCACAGGCAATAAAAATCACAGCAGCGATCCACACACATCCATATATATATATATATATATATATACACACACACGCACACACAACACACACCCACCAGCACCACACGCGCACACACACACACACACACACTCTCACACGTGTGAACGCACGCAAAACCTTCAGTGGAACTAAACGTGTCACTTGGAATTAAGCTTGCACGCAGCTCCTCAGCAATACGTCCCTCGCAATCTAATGTTCTCCTTTAAAACCAGGAGCCTGACTCTCTCAAAGATGCGCTCCTCCTCCCCTACCCCACGCTCTTTCTCTCCCTCCCTCGCCCCCCCCCACACACTCCCTCCCTCCCTCCCCAACGCGCTCTCCCTCCCTCCCCCCCACTCCCGCTCCCTCCCCCCCACCCCCCCCTCGCTCTTCTTTCTCTCCAACTTGGAGCAACATTGAGCAAAAACGAGGATGAAATTGTGCAGAGCTGGCTTTTCTGTCCCTGCCCCCACCCCCACACACATGCACACGGGGTACTGTGTTTTAACGTGCAGTATTTCAGGTGTATCAGGTGTGATTTGCACATGTAAACCCGAAGACCTTCCTCTTCGACTGTGCTTACCGTCACTGTTCAGCGCTCTCGGCCGCTGCCTTCCTGTGAAGGGCGCTGTATAAATGCAAGTTACTGTCGTTGCTGGTTTGCTGAACAATTCATCCTCACCAGGTGTTGAAGGTGCTGCAATCCCCCCCCTCCGCCCACACCCACGCGACAGCTTCGCTTCCACAAAGGATCTCAGACTATCTCCCCCCCCCCCCCTCTCCCCCACCCAACAAAAAAGCATCACGTACCGACTACATGCCTAAAATTTGCTCGCTTGTGCCACTTAACAAGCTCTGTTTCCTGAGACAGAACCTTGTAATTATCTTGCGCCTCTCACCTACTTGCAAGACCAGCTATTTTCATGTGTTGGAATTTACCAAAACATTACATGACAATTCCTTTTAGATTTATCCACTGTACAGCGCCTTTCAGGTCGGGAAGACGTGTCAAAGTGCTCGACAGAATAGTAAAATAACGCATTTTATTAGCGCAAACCTCCTCCTCTCCACTTCCCACCTCCCCCCCACCCAACTGCACTGAGTTTAAAACAAGCAACAATTGATAATCTTTTGCAATCATGTCCCATCGTTCTTCTTAGACTGTAACCTTTAAACAATACAAATCTTGACATGAAAACGCTTGTCAGTCTGGTTTATGTTCACCAGTGGGCAATTGGATACGTCAGGCTCAACAGATATGCAGAGCTCAGTAGACTACGAACCCGCGTTGTGTCCTATGAAGGATTTTTTAATTGAAAAACACAAGCGCTTATTGATTTGCAGCAAAAAAAAGGCTGTAAAGGCGTAATTCCTCCCTTTCGCCGTTTGATAGATGTGCACATGTATTTATTGGTTAGTGTTTTATTATAACAATATTTTCCTTAACCAGACCGCCCAGGCCATTTGATATCTTTATATTGATTTCTATTTTTGCCAACTGTGTGGCCTTAGCTGTTTACATCCCCTTCCCAGAAGATGACTCCAATTCAACTAATCATGACCTGGTAAGTGTTAATGGTTGAGCTGCTAAAATAATTGCTGTCTGTCTTGTTTTGCGTGTCTTAGCACAGAAATGTAACCTCGGAAGCAATATTTTGTAAAAGCCACAGCATGAATGTCTGCCTTATATTGAAAGATGCAAGTGCTGCGAAAGAAGTTGTGTGATGGAATCGCTCCGTCATATGTAAGGGAGCTATTTGTCAACATGTATGTCAAAATACTCGCTCAGTTATTCCATCAAATGGACCCAAGTTCCATCTTGCCTCGTTGATGATCTGTGGATTTGGTGTTGGTTTTGCTGAGGAGATTTACATCTTCTGTCACTGTAACACAGTTTTTTTTTTCCTCCCCTCAATTTATAAGTGAAGCGAAAAGTTCATATCCTGCACAATGGACACATGCTTTTTCTTTGGGCGTTTGGCTGGATCTGTGCGTTTTGTGCAAATGAATTTCTCGTCGGTGATAAAATGAGTCGTCGCCTCTGGTAGCGCTTTTGCATTGGGAGCAGTTAATGCTGTAGTGTTTCATGAGCGTCCCAGAGATAAGTGCAGCGAAACAGTTATTTATGTGGCAAATTTTCATTGCAGTTTGTTTGTATGGCTGAGGCAGAGGGTGAGTTAGCCCTGGTTTAATACTTCCTCAGGTATCATTAATATAATGAGAGCTGTCCCTCTTTAAAACTGGTCGTCACGTGCACGGTGCTGGAATGCAAGTGTTGAGTAATAAGCGTGCTGGGTGCTTTCATGAGCTTATTGACTGAGCGGCTCCTGGTTATGGCGTTAGATTGAAAAAAATTATGAACTAAACGTGGTGCGTTTTGAACATCGAGTTTGATTTTTTTTTTAAACGAGGCGGAGTTTGCGTTTATTGGAATTCTCTTTGAATAGAGCTTTGGTTTGATGTTTGCTTTTATATATCTGACTGTGTAATTCAAAGAGCATATTCTCTACTCAACGTTTCACATGGGTCTGATCACTGGGTGTGCGTTTCTACGGTGTGAATCAGAAGTCCTTAATCGTAGAGTTTTTAATTATTAATTATGTTTTTCTTTAAGAGGACATTAGAAGAGGGTGTGCAGCTATTACAGGCGATGTCTTTCATCGTGTTTGTGAAGGTTTACGTCGCCGAGTTGATATGTGTAAACGTCCACATGGCATGTGTGAAGGGTGCTATATAAATGCAAGTTGTTGTTGTATCTCATACAGACCTATGAGTAGGGCTTTTGATTCTCTCTGTACAAAGAATGCATCTTTGTAGACCTGTTCACTTTCTAATGCACAGCAAATAACCACAAATTACATTTGGATTGCGCCTTTCACGTCAGGAGGACGTTCCAAGGCGCTGGACAGTCAGGGATCCATCCACACCCCAATTTCATGTTTATACCTCCTGTTTTAATCGCCACGTCTGTCAGTCTATCAGCCTGGCTGAGTTGGTAGTGCTCTTTCTCTATAGTTGTACGTCTTCAGCGATTTGTTGCCTAGGGCAGAATGGTAGTTGAGGTAGAGACAATTTCTATCTTCCATCACAGAGAACAATATGACAAAATGCAAGTACTGTAGCAAATTGGGCAATGGATTGGCAGTTTCAATGCTCACATTCTTGTCAGCTGGCTTATCTGCTTCCCTGCGATATGAATAATAATAATAATCCTTGCATTTGATATAGCCCCTTATCACGTCATTGAGACATCTCAAAGCACTTCAGGGAATATATTGCAAAGTGAATCGGCTGTATGATTTGTGGGCGAAACCTAGCAGCCAGTTGCGCACAGCAGTGTCCCACAAACAGTCGGGGATTGAGTGGGAAAATTATTATTATTTTCAGGGGGAGGGATTATTACCCCCGGAAAGTGATCCGCCAATTAACTCACAACTGCTTACTGCTAGGTAAACAGAAGCGTGTGGGCAAGGAAACTTGCATATGGTGTTGCCCTGGCCGGGAATCGAACCCGGGTCCTCTCGCTTGTGAATCGAGAGCTGTAACCCCTGCCACTATTTCTCAGTCATGGAGGGTTAACGTGTAACCGAGTGGAAATCCAAGATAACATATGGATGTCACGACTGGTGGATGTCAAGGTTGCTTGTGAGATGGAGTGTTTACAGGGTCATTTGTCCATTGAGACGTGTAATACAATTACGGGGCTTTGACGGTCCATCGCTGTGGTTGGAAAGCAAAAGGGTTGAAAAAGAATCGCTGTGTCATGGGACGTACTCAGCAGAAATTACAACGCTGTGCCTGATCAGTCCGTAAATTTACTGTTGGTCAGGGAATCATCCATCCCACTGGTGTTTTATTAGAAAGGGAGAATGTGCTTTAATGTGCACTGGTGTGTGTCAGCCTGGCTCAGTTGGTAGCACTCTTGTCTCTTGAGTCAGAAGGTTGTGGGTTCAAGTACCACGTCAGGATTTGGAACCCATGTGGTCTCTCCTATAATAATATAATAATAATAATTCTTTCATTTGATATAGCGCCTTATCACGTCTTTGAGATGTCTCAAAGCGCTTCACAGAATGTAGTGTAAAGTGGATTTACTGTGTATTTTGTGGGCAACACATGGCAGCCAGTTGCGTCCAAACAGTCGTGGATTGAGTGACCAAATGTCACTGCCACTTTCTTGTTGGAGGTCCAGTCATTCGAATGAGACGTTAAACCGAGCTCCGGTCTCCATTTCTTCCAATACGTTAAAGATCCCATGGGATTTTCTCTCCCTTCTCCATCTTACTGCCAATCATGACTTGAGTATTAGGCAGGACAAGGCGAGTATTAGTAAGGAGCAACTCCCTACTCTCTCTCTCTTCGAATACTGTCATGGGAATCACTGTTTATGCTGGTCAACAAAACCCCATATGAAAAATTAGTCTAATTTTGTGACTTCATGGCTGTTTGTGGGACACAAATTGCCGCTCGCAAATTGGCAGCTGCGTTCACCCACAATATGCACGGTAAAGCTCTTTGAGATGTTCCTCCTGACGTGAAAGGTACTACATCAAATGCAAGGATCACTATGCGCTATCGCTTTGTGACACACTATTTACTCTGTTTCGTTCTACGTCTTTAAGTGCAACAGGAGACACCGATGCGTGTGATAATGGCTAGAGTCAACGGGGATATTTTAGAATAGCTTTTACACTGAGTACAAAGGGTGTCTCGTTTTATATTGGTTTGGTCAAGATCAAATAGCAACAATAAAACTATAGGAAAGTCAACTTGACTAAACGCTGTAGCTTTGAACATTCTTGGCCGTTCCATCAAGGGACCCAATCTATTGGTCTGCTATTCATTCCCATTAACCCACAATTCCCCAGAAGAGCACGGTTAAATCCTGGATGTCAGCTGCATTACACTGATTGCACAAGTTAATGAAAGAGGTCACGGCGGGTGCGATCATGGCTCCGGGTTAAAGGTACAGGACTCGGGGAGAGTATTTGTTTGGAGCCTCGCTTTAAATTTATGTTGGTAGAAAGTGCTACGTTAAATTGTGTATCGATTTACCTATGTTTGAGATTTTAATTGTGAAAATAGCTGCATTAATCATCCGGCCAAAGTCACTGGATGTGAAAGCTGTTATGGATCCGTCTACGTGAAATCTAATTATGTATTATTTGACGCAACGCATGAAGCCAGAAGCCTTCGAAATTAAATGGTGGGACGAGAGGCACTGGCGACAACACGATAATTCCAAACAGAACGGCAGAGACATGATTACAACAGGACCGTGCAGGTGGACCCAACTTGGAGAGTTTCAGGGCCCTCAGGAAGGATCATGACCTTTGCATCGGACGCAGCACCTGTTCACGTCACAAACGATTCAAAAGAGTTTTCTGTGAAGTGTAGCGACCGTGTGTTTGTAGGTTTGATTCCCACACGGGGCGAAAGCTTAGGCAAGTTTCCTTGCTCCACACACGCGCCTCAGTAAGTAGGAACCCGGTTGTTAGTCAATTGGCGGATTGCTTTCTGGGGGAAATAATCCCTTCCCCGAAAACAAATTCGATCAATCAATCCACAACTATTTGTGGGACACTGCCGTGCGTAATTGGCTGCTGCGTTTCACCGATAAATCATGGTCAATCCACTTTACAATATATTCCGTGAAGCGCTTTGAGACGTCTCAATAACGTGATAAGTCACTGCATCCAATGCAAGGGTTATTATCTTTCCTGAATGCCCTGAAACTCTCCAAGTTGGGTCCACCTGCACGGTCCTGATGTAATCATGTCTCTGCCGTTCTGTTTGGAATTACCGTGTTGTCGCCAGTGCCTCTCGTCCCACCATTTAATTTCGAAGGTTTCTGGCTTCACGGGTTGCGTCAAATAATATATAATTAGATTTCACGTAGACTGATCCATACCAGCTTTCACATCCACAGTGTTTTGGCCGGATGATTAATGCAGCTATTTTCACAATTAATATCTCAAACGTAGGGATTTCTTGGGAGCGCCAGGGAGTTGAGCCAGCACTATAGTCAGATGCGGCAGCCAATTGCGCACAGCGGTGTCCCAGAAATAGTCGTGGATCGAGTGATCAAATTATTATTATTTTATTGATTTTTTGGTGCGATTATTATCCCCGGAAAGCGTTCCACCAATCGACTAACAACTGGGTTCCTATTTACTGCTCGGTAAGCAGAGGCTTGCGGAGTGAGGAAACTTGCCTAATGTTGGGCCCTGCCCGGGAATCGAACCCCAGTCCTCTCGCTTGCGAGGCGAGTGCTGTAACCACTATGTTACTGGGATTCCAGATCTTGCCTAACCAACCTGTAGAACTTCTAAAAATGTGGCATCTCAAGTTGATTGTGGAAATAATGATCCTTGGTTTGATACCCATAACTGTCGAAACATCTCAAGCATTTTACATTCAAGTGTGTGTCTGCAGGCAAATGCAGTGGAAAGTGTGCGCACAGCAGCCATTAAGTAAATGGCCAATTTATCTGGAAGATTTGTTGGCTAGGACATCGGGACAGAGAAAGTCCCTTCCACTTTTCAAATAGCTTAACAGAATCATTACCATCCATCTGGACAGACAGATGGAACCCCGGTTTAACGTCGCGTCTCTAGCGGTGTGGCGCTCCCCCCAATATCACGCTGGAGTGCGTTCTCAGAGTACTGACATTATTATTATTCAACCTGCAGCCTTCTGTATAAGAGACTAGAGTACGAACAAGGTGGTTGGGCCTTCAGCCGTTCTGCCTCAACCTTTTGGATCTCCATTCCACAGTCCCTTCGCCTCACCTCCTCTTTTTGCCTCCTTTGAGGCCCCTCTCAAGACCCTCCTCTTCGACTGTGCCTTCCCAGTCACCCTCCTACCCCTACCCTTCCGTGCCCTCCACCCCTCCTGATCCCAACTCGGATGCAAATTCCTTGACTGTCCAGCGCCTTGGGATGTCCTCCCAAGAGCCAAGGCTTGGGGGACCCCAGAGTGGAGTTTAACCAGCTAGAACCGCATAACTCGCCATTGAGCGTGCTGTCTGGGCAAGCTTTCCCGCTGCTTGTCCAGCGAGGACCACCCAATGCAAGCCCAAGGTGCGAGGAACAAGATTCTTTGGGAGCACATTCCCCAAGTCACCCTTGTACAACCAGGGATGCTCTGCTAGAAGCCTAGCAGTGCCTCCTCGAAATCTGTTTATCTAAATTCTAAATGGATGATTTTGATTTGCATAGATGTCTCGAAGGCAAAAAATAAAATAAAATAAAATCTAGTCGTTTGATTGAACCCTTTGAAGTTGTGTGACAGAAAGAGAGAGAGAGAGATAAAGGGGGAGATTCTTCGGGCTGGGTTTGAGCAGTCAAAGAGGGTAAGCAATCAGTCAAAGTCACTGCTTCCCCACTGATAGAGTATAACATTAAGTGGCTCGATTCCAGACCTAAGTAATTGTCCAACCTCCTCGTATTCCTACTGCCTTCCTCCTCCCCTGCACACCCACCCACCCACCCACCCACCTACCAATCTCGCAGGAGGAACAAAGTACTGACTAAGTGGGGTTATACTCTCCAATTTTCTCTTTCCTCCTTTTCTAATCATTCCCCCGCCCCACACAACTCCCCTCCCCAGCTCCCCACTTCAACTGACTCCATGAACTGGGGGGGGGTGAGGGGCGGGGGCAGAGGGGTCATCCCTCGCTCCACTCTCTCTCGCTCACTCTGCTATTGGCACCAAGTTGTAGTGGTCTAACCCTCATCAGTGCCCTTGAAGAGTTTTTGGAATGTTTCTGTCTCAGCAGAAGTTAATAATAATAATAATTATCATAATAATATTTACATTTGGTATAGCACCTTCCAGGTCGGGAAGACATCCCAAAGCATACACACAGGGTACGCTGCAAAGTGCAGTGACTGTGTATTCTGCAGGCAGATGCGGCAGCCAATTTTGCACACAGCAATGTCCCGCCAACAGCCTTGAAGTGAATGATCAATGTTACTTGGGGGGATTGTTAGCCGGGACACGGTGACACGGTGACACGGTGAGAGAAACTCCCTTCTCGTTTTGAATAGTCCTCGTGGGATCTTTAACGTCCACCTGAACAGGGAGACAGGACCGTTGGTTAAGGTCTCACCTGAAGGACGGCCCCTCCAACAATGTAACGTTTCCCCCTCAGCACTGTCCTGGAGATGGCATTGAATCGGGAATATTTGCTGTAATGCGCTCTTGAACTGAATAGGGAGAGGGACACTCAATTAACATGGGTAACTGCGATCATTAACATTGCGTACCTTAGTGATCCTGTTATGTTGACTTTGTGCTATTTTGGCTCTCTCTCACTGTCAACCTGTTCCAGATGTTAATTGCCCTCTGTCTACAGAAATCCTTTCCTTAGTGTAGAACAACGAAGGTTGAGGAGTGACCCTACAAAGGCCTTTAAAATTGTGAGGGATTTTTGAAAGCGTCAGTCGAGAGAAATTATTTCCACTCATTGGTGACTTTCGAGGGCATTAATTTAAGATAGTTAGTTAGCAAACAAGCAAATGTGTTTAGGAGAATTTTATTTCACACACAGATTGGTTATGATGTGGAATGCCCTGCTGGGGGGTGAGCCAGAATACACATTAGCTTTCTAAAGGGAACTAGATAACAACAACAACAACAACAAGTTGGGGTTGGAATCTGTGAAGTGCTTTGAGGCATCTTAACAACTTGATAAGGCGCTGTATCAAATGCAAGCATTATTATTGTTATTAATAATTGGAAAAAGCCACACCAAACTTGCTTTAGTGTAATTATTGATTCAGTGGTATTTGGGTGAGGATTAGATCAGATGGACCAAAGTGCCTTCTTCATCCGAACCGATCTTGTGAGATACAATTTGCTCATCTTGGTCCAAACAAATCCGAGCTGTTTAGACGTTTGAAAATCTACAGAGAAACTATTTCCTCTGGTGGGTGGGGGAATCCAGAACAAGAGGGCATAGTCTTCAAATTAAATCAGGAGACATTTTTTCACACAAACTCTCTCCCCCAAAAGGCTGTGGATGCTGAATCATTCAAATGTTCAAGACTGAGGTGGATAGATGTTAGTTAGGTCAGGGTGTCAAGGGACATGGGGCAAGGGCAGGTAATTGGAGTTGAGATACAGATCAGCCATAATCTTAAAGAATGATGGAACAGGCTTAATGGGCTGAATGACCTCCTCCTGTCCCTGTGTTCCTAAACACTTCGGTGACAGGATCTAACTTTAAAAATGTCAGTGTGTCACCGGTAATTAAAATGTACATCACAACTCGAAATCGGCAGCTTAGCAACACTGAGAGCAAACATTTACCTCGTAGCAAAAGAACCATTAAGATTAAGTTAACGTGCGACAGGAGAATTGTAATTCTATTCGCTTTGCAGAATCTACTTTAATTGCTCTAAGACGCTGGTGTTTGGGGGGCCCTCGGGCTGTCGGGGGCCAGTTTTGTTTTACTGCGCTGTGTAAAATCAAGGTACATTATTAATTATCTGAAGTTAGTGACTCGTCTTTGCAGGTTCCTTTCTGCTGTCTTAGGATAAAACAGACAATATGCAACATAAGCTCATTTATATGTTGCGTTGAAACCCTTTAAAGGCAATTGAAATTGGGTAACACACTGCTGTTTCCAAAACGTACTTTAAATTGCGCTTACACTACAGTACAATCTAATCCTTGCATTTGATATAGGGCCCTTATCACGTCGTTGAGACGTATCAAAGCGCTTCATAGAATAGATTGTAAAGTGGAGTGACTGTGCATTTTGCGGGCGAAACGCGGCAGCCAATTTGCACCCAGCAGTGTCCCACAAACAGTTGTGGATTAACTGACCACATTTTGTGATGGGGGTGGGAGGGATTATTACCCCTGGAAAGCGATCCACCAATCGACCTACTTCTAGGTAAACAGAGGCGTGTGGAGTAAGGAAACTTGCCCAATGTTATGCCCAGCTTGGGAATCGAACCTAGGTTCTCTCGCTTGTGAGGCGAGTGTTCTAGCTGCTGAACTACAGGGACTCCACAATGTCCTGGCCTCAACCACGTGCTGGAGCCGTCGATAAACCCTCTATGTTAAGAGATAAGCATCTGTCCTAAACTTCCAAGTCCTGGCCTCCAGTCTTGCCGTTCTTGCTGTGTCTTTGTTTACTTTCTCTATCTCGTTAAGCGTCTTATGGAACTCGATCAGGTCTCCTCCGAAACATCCCTCTTTGACACCAAAGAGCCCTTTAAGCTTATCTGGGTGTTAACTGTAGCTCATCCCTCTCGCACAGGGGATCAGCCACGATGCTCTTCTCTGTGCAGCTACTAGGATCTGGGTTTCTCCTTATATGACGGTGATCAGAAAACTGTACCTCATGCTCAACATGACCACACAGGGGGCGTGGATGACTTCTGGGGACTTGAGCTGGACTGATTTAATGATAATAATAATCATAATCCTTGCATTTGATTTAGAGCCTTATCACGTCATTGAACCGTCTGACAGGATATATTGTAATGTGGATTGACCGTGCATTTTGTGGGCGAAACGCAGCAGCCAATTGCGCACGGCAGTGTCCCACAAACAGCCGTGGATTGAGTGACCACATTCTTCTTATTTTTTTATGGATTATTACCCCAAGTTAGTGATCCGCCAAACAACTAACCACCGGGTTGCTACTTAGTGCTGGGTACACAGGGGGGTGTGGAGTAAGGAAATTGCCTAAGGTTTCACCCTGTGCGGGAATCAAACCCGTGTCCTATTGCTTGCAAGGTGAGTGCTCTGCCCACTACGTTATAGGACTTCACAATTTGACAGTGTAGCCTAGCATCCTGTTTGCCTTATTTATTGCTGTCTCATACTATTTAAACAGTGGTCACTGAGTCAACAGGCAAAGGGCTTCTTTCGACTTTCCTCCCCCCCGGCGAGTTCCGCTCCTTCCGCAGACCTCGCGTGCAATCTGTTTTCACTTCCTACACCAAAGTTGCATTGCTGTGCAAGTACGAGTTACTAATATAATAATCATAATAATAATCCTCGCATTTGATACAGCGCCTTATCAGGCCGTTGAGACGTCTCAAAGCGCTTCACATAATATACTGTAAAGTGGTTTGACTGTGTATTTCTTTGGGTGAAATGTGGCAGCCAATTGCACACAGAAGTGTCCCACAAACAGTCGTGGGGTGAGTGACCAAATTATTTTTTTTTGAGGGATTAGTAGGTTGGGAGAAAGGAGGGCACAGGGAAACCGACTTGAGGAGAGGAAAGAATTGTAAGGAGAATAAATGATAAGCACTGGGTGCAAAAAAAGAAAAATGACCAAATTGGCTCCTTTTTAAACAGTTTTTTAAAAAAAAGCAATAAAAAAAGGAGTCGACTGATAGAGGTTGAAGATGATTAATTGTTTTTCACTCTTAAAAAATTGATAGTTCAGGAAAGAAACTGGGCTTTAATGGCGTCTATTGGCAATGTCTCAGAGCGTTCCCCAGTAAATGGTGTTATATAAATGCGGCAGCCATTTTTGCACACAGCGAAGTCGTTCTTCCCCTCTTTTCAACCCCCCCAAAAAGCCAACTGTGAAGTGAATGACCAATTGACCTGGAGGATTGTCGGCTAGGACATTGGGCGAAATCATGGGGTACGACCCAACGAGTCGGAACATTTCAATTTCGGTCACAAAATACACACGACACACTACACTTCACAGCATATTCTGTGAAACTCTTTGAGACATTTCAACGGTGGGATAAGGCGCTCTATCAAACGCGAGGTTTATTATCATTACCGTTATTACCATCCGAAAGCAAAAACAAAATGGCCCTTTGGGTATAAAAGGTTGAAACCTTGCCTGTTCGAGTATCAGGTGTAGAAACTGAATTCATTTGACATTTGCGCTGCTCCTGAGAGCGAGGCTCTCTCTCTCTGAGCTGCCTGTTTGTATTCGGCTTTGGGTTTGGTATCGAGTAAAAATACTGTCAGCAGCAGGAGGAGGCAAGGGAGGGAGCGAGGCGGAGGGACTGTGGGATGGCGTTCCAAAGGGTGGGGGCAGAGAGGCTGAACGCCGATGGTGGGTGGGCCGGGCGGGGGATGCGGAGCAGGATGGAGTCTGCTGAGCAGAGGGAGCGGACAGGCCAATATGGAGTTAGTGGGTCACAAGGCAGTGGTGGGCGAGGACGAGGAGTTTGAGCTCTATCCTCCAGGGGTGTGTTGGGGAGTCAGTGGAGCCGGGCGAGGGTGGGGGTGAGACGGTCACGGAGCTTGGTGTGTGGGAGAGGACTCGAGCTGTAGATAACCAGCCCCAACGAGAGACCGAAAGCCAGAAATAACCTTCAAGCCGGTACCTTCTCTGTGAGAGAGCGAGCGAGCGAGAGAGAGAGCGAGCGTTCCCTAGCCAGCCAAGTGACAGAAATGTGGCTGGATGCGGTGGAGATGACCTGAGGAGTGAGCCTGAATAATGGATGAGCCCCCAGTCAGGCCCACATTGATTTTCATTTGCTGCGCTTTCTTGTGAGGTGGAGGAGGATTTAATACGCTTGTCCTTTGGGAAAATTTGAAACAATCATTTCCTCGGAACGTTGTGACGTTATTCATCACTGAGAACGTGACAGATGTGTGTACTTTAATGGTTTGAAATCGATACTCGTGAAGCTCGTTTGAAATACAGTGCATCTCCTTTGGACCCCTTCATAGTGTTGGTATAGGCTGTCTCGGGGCGAGAGTGGGGGGAGCTTTCAGCTAATTTATTTTAAGTGTTTCTGACTTAGACACCGATTGTAGGCATTTGGTCGTCCTTATATAAACCCCACCATAATAATAATAATAATAACAATCCTCGCATTTGATACAGCGCCTTATCAGATCTTCGAGACGTCTCAAAGCCCTTCACAGAACATACTGTAAAGTGAATTCCCGTATATAACTTGTGGGCGAAACACGGCAGCCAATTGCACACAGCAGCGTCCCCACAAACGGTCTTGGGTGGATCGAGTGACCGAATTATTGAAGTTTTATTATTGCCTGCAACTTTCTTTCTGTTAACTTCAACACTTTTGAGTTGATGAGAGTGCCTGCTTGAGCTGTTGTTTGAGTGACCGTTTTTCTAGGCCAGTGAAAGCAGACAATTTTGCGCACTGCAATGTCCCACAAATAGCTTTTTGAAGTGAGTGACCGATTTATACAGAAATATACAGGAATACACTTTACGGTATATTCTGCGAAGCACTTTGAGACGTCTCGAAGACCTGACCGATTTTATTTGGAGGATTCTCGACTTGGACACCGAGAGACTGAGAGAAACTCCCTTTTCTTTTAAACTAGGCGGACGTTAAAGCTCCCGCGGCACTATTATTCGAAGAGAGAAAGGATTTTCTCACGATATCCTGTCCAACAGTTTCCCCCCCAGTTCCCCCCTCCCCCCCCCCACTCCCCCAGATAAAATTAGTCAACAACAAAAACAACTTGCATTTATATACACACAGGGTAGCGTCTCAGAACGCTTGACAGCGGTGGAGTCTGATGCCAAGCCAGGGGGTGGGGAGGTGACTGGAAGCACAGTCGAAGAAGAAGGTCTTCAGATGGGACCAGAAGACGGGGAAACAGGGGGCGAAGCGGAGGGATTGATGGGGAGTGTTCCAGTTTCGAGGCATAGTGGCTGAACGCGAGGCATTATCTTCAGCCTGTATTTGGGACATTGCCGTGTGTAAATTGACAGCTGCGTTTGCCCACAAATGCACTGTCACTACACTTCACAGTAAGATCCTGCGAAGCACGTTTTGAATGAGACGTCCTCCCCACGTGAAAGGCGCTGCATCAAATGCAAGGATTATTATAGCTACAAGATACAAGACACAAGGCAGCTAAACAAGGCCCAGGTTGATAAAAAGCAAAGGACGTGCAGCTGATTCAGTTGGGCCAATGCGTTTTTGTTTAAAAATAAAATAAAATTGAAGAAAAAAACACATCAAGCAGGATTATGAACCGAGAACTCGAGTGGAAATAGCCGAAGGGTGTATTCAGAGATGAGGAACACAAACTGGAAAAGCATTGCAGTGACAACTCAGCGTGTGTACGCCAATATATTTATGTAATAATAGGATGAGACAAGGAGTGGTGCTGTTAGGGGGTGGGGACGGAGATGTGGACAGCGTCGCTGGTTTTAAGCACTGTAATCAAGCAGTGAGAGGGTGGGTACAGATGCCAATGTCACATTGACTCGGCCTCAGTCTAACTAGACTTTGGTGTGTGAAATTCCATTAACTTCCTGGATGTCAGGGGGAGCGTGGAACTCACATAGTCCAGGCTTGACGCTCCAGTGCGGTGCTGGGGGGGGGGGGGAGCGTTGCATGGTTGAAGATGCCATCCTTCGGATGCGACGTAAACCGAGGTCCCGTCTGCCTGTTCGGGTGGATGTTAAAGACCCCGTGGCGCTATAGGAAAAGATAAGGACTGTCTGTGGGGGGGACGTGGGGGCCTTGAATGCACAACCTTCTGACTAAAGAGGCAAGAGCGCTGCCGACTGAGCCAGGCTGCCACACACACGTGAAGCGGTTAGTTAGTGTAAAGGTGGAGAAATGGGAGTAGAAAATATGAAGAGCCGTCAGGAACTCATAAAACGACGGAGCGGACTCGATAAGATGATTCTCCGCCCACTGTTCCTATTATCCTTCCGGTGACGAAGCCTGGGAGCACCCTGCACGGAGCCAGTGTCCGAGACTGGGGTTGTTCTGGCGGTCGCTGGGACCTTTTCTCAAGCTTCTGGCTTTCAGGCATTTCCGAGCGGAAAAAATTCCATCCCAAATCGAGACGACTCATAAAACCGGGATGGAAAGAACCCACTGCCTGAAAGGGTGGTGGAAGCAGATTCACTCGTAGCTCTCGAAGGGGAATTGGATAGGTACTTGGGGTTAGAGTGGGAGAGTGGGACTAGTTGGTAGCCCTTCCACTGGCACGATGGGCCCCCTTCTGCGCTGTAAGGTTCTATGGTTCTAAGGTGAGCGGCGAAACGTGAGCAAACCTCTGCTGGAAACTGTGTTGCAACGTCAGCAATTGAGAAGAAATGCGCGAGTCGGACACTGAGGGTGAAAGGCGACGAGGGAGATGGGGACATCTCTGCTAACACATCCCACAGGGCCCAGGCAGGGCCAGACTCAGACTCTTAGACTCTTGCAGCTGAAGTCTCCAAACTGGCTCTGATGTGCTCCCAGCAGTGCTTCTCACGTGGGCGTCGGAGAAAATAGCAAATCCTCGTGTTCCCAACACACCAAGAGCCCATCTTGCGTGACAGTGGAGGGAGGGAAGTGTGTCCAGTTTATGGTATTTCTTGCTCGTCAGCCCGGCTCAGTGGGTAGCGCTCTCGTCTCTCGAGTCAGGTGTTTGCTAATCCCCACCCTCTGGAACTCCATCCACGAGATCAAATGGGCTGAAGCGTCTTCTTCGTCCGAAACTCTCTTGTGAAAGTCTGTCCTTTACTTCCACGTATTAAATGGAGTTTTGTTTTTTTAATGGATTGCTGGTTTAAAAATAGCAGGCAGTGCGAAAGATTTAACAAGATCTTTATGCCGGGCTAATCTTTGAGCTGCCTTGGTTGACTGTTCCATTGAGAGAGTAGTTTTTCCAACCCCCCCCACACTCCCCCCTCCCCATCCTCTTTAGCGTGTTAGTGTCTGCGATGCTGATTTAAATGGTGTCGCATGCAGATTGTATTTTAATCAGGTTCTCGGAAATACAACAGTAGCAGCATCATCATCATAATAATAATAATCCTCGCATTTGATACAGCGCCTTATCACGTCTTCGAGACGTCTCAAAGCGCTTCACAGGATACACTGTGAAGTGAATTGACTGTGTATTTCATGGGCGAAATACAGCAGTGTCCCACAAACAGTCGTGGATTGAGTGACTGTTTTCTTGTGGTGGTGCTTTATATATAGTGTATATACTGTATTTTTTTAACAGGGCTATATTTAAAATAAAGATTAAAAATAGTGCAGGACGTCACAATGAGATCCAACGCATCCGGGTTGGTATTTTTTGATGATCTGCGTAAATAAGCATAAGAGAGTGCGCATTCCATCCCATTCCAACAATTATCTCTGGGATTCCCACGTGTAGGTGGGACGCATGGAATTCTCAGCTTGGTTTGGATGCTGTTAAGCACGGCGATGGGTTTCCGCGTGTGTCAGACCCCCGGCTGACCCCGAAAAGTACTAGCGTACAGATTACAGCCCCTGTGTCCTCCCTCGTTCACGTCTCAGTTGCTTTGTGAAGCAACAATAAACAGAGTGATCTCAACAAGGCCTTTATTTGGGGGTTTTGGATGCCAGGCTTGTGTAGCCAGATGTCTGTCTTGCCGTGTCAAGGTCCATTAGACCTAGAGTAATAAGGAGATGAGCCGGTCTCCTATTTTGTGCCTCTTATTTACTCTCGCAGCGTGTGCCTGCTAGATATTCTTTCCTTTTTTTTTGTGGGTCATTTTTCTCTGCAGTTGCTTTCCTCTGACAGCATTGGGTTTAATCGACCGTGTTGCAGTGAATGTACTGGCCCACCAGCCCTTAACAAAAACTAGAACAAGACGACGGGAGATATTAAGACGGAGAAAGGGTTTATTGCCTTGCAGTTTTGTGGACACAGCAGGACCGGTCTCCGCTCAGGACACCTCAGCGATAGCAGGGATGGTGAAAGGGTCACGGTTAACACAGCTTAACAACTCCCGTCTGCATGTTCAGGTGGACATTAAAGATCCCGCGGCGCTATCCGAAAAGAGAAGAGAGTTTCCCTCTCCCGATGTCATGGCCAACAATCCCCCAAGTAAAATCAGTCCCTGAATCCATGGCTTTTGTTCGTGGGACACCGCTGTGCGCCACTGGCTGCTGCGTTTCGCCCACAAAATATACAGTCATTTCACTTTACGGCACAAGATATTCTGCGAAGCGCTTTGAGACGTCTCAATGAAGTGATACGGCGCTCTATCAAATGCAAGGATTATTATTATAATTATCAACCAAAAATGCAGTCCAAAGCAGTCAATACTTATCACTGACCTGCAGATTGTGGGGGTGGGACAGCGCAGGAGGGGGTGGGTGAGGGGTGGGCGGGGGGGCAAGGAGGGTGAAGGAGGGTTCGAGTTTGCGCTATGATAAAGAGCCAAAACGAACATGAATGGTACACCCTCCGATATTCACCAACGAGCTCCCACTGCACTGCACCTCACTGCAGAGATTTTCAAAAGCAAACTCTCTGGAAAGATAATTGTAGTGAACGTTCGCCAGCTTATCACTGGGAGGCAATCAGCTAACTAGGCTGCCTGCTTTGTATAGTTAAAAAAAAATCTGTCTGTTTGCATAATAATGATGACAATAATAAATTTGATGCATTGTTACTGCATAAATACATAAATATTCAACGTCATAATATAATCCTCGCTCCTTTGGGGATGAAATGCCACCTGGGCTTCTCGATGTGTTCTAGATTTTCTCTAGACTTGGTCCAGAATCGTTCTATTTTATGCAGCATTTCAGCGGCCGATTTGGCAAATTCTTGGATTCAGTGGCAGCTCCGTGGTTTCTTGAAATAAAACTTTGGAGGAAATCGACTTCAAGGATATACCCGGGTCTTGACAGTAATTACCATGAGAGGTTCTAGATGTGATGATATTGATCCAGTGTCAAAAAGCAACAATTATTATGACCTTTTTGTGAAGTATTTGGGCTAGTGTTCCTGCTGCCGTGCCATAACATCCCTGAAAATCTAGAAATGGCGGTCATTAGGATATTTACTTATGCTCTGTCTATTCCTCTTATGTAACCTAAAGGATGTCATCCCACTGCAATGTTACATTAGCACAGTTGTTAGATAGAGGCAGCCTTTAGCACTTGCTTGCCAACAGGGTGCTGCTCACTGGATGCCACTGCGAGGGCACAGACTTTTGAGACGCAGACGGTCAGCGAGAGGATTCGAGTGAGCTTTCTTACCACCGAAACCCAGGCTGGCGCTGGGGACGGGTTAACAGGCAGGGTGGCCGTGCAGTAATAATAACCCTTTGATACAGCACCTTATCCCGTCATTGAGACGTCTCAAAGCGCTTCACAGGATAGAATGCAAAACGAATGGACTGCGCGTGTTTTGCGGGCAGCCAATTCCGCACAGCAGCGTCCCACAAACAGCCGCGGTTTGGACGACCAATTTGTTTTTCGGAGGCAATATTATCCATGGAAAGGTGATCCGCCAATCGATTTAATAACTGGGCTCCTACTTTCTGCTCGTATGGCACGTGGAGTGAAGAAACCTGCCTAAGGTTTCGCCCTGCCCGGGAATTGAACCCGGATCCTCTTGCTTGCGGGGCGAACGCTCTAACCACTGAGCTACGTTTTCAGCCGACCAGCGATGGCAATAGCAACTCCGAGAACAAAGTGAATCGTGTCTCTCAGGCCAAGACGAGTTGGAATGGCTTTTGTAACATCAATCGTACGAATCGTACGTATCATGTGATTTCTGTATCTTCCGTTCGCTGATGTCACAAGATATTACAAGAGTGATAACCTTCGTTCACTGATGTTATTTGACAATGTTGCACAGCTTGAGGGTAGAATGTCCATTTAAGCGCAAGAAATTGATTTTTTTTTAATAAAAATAAATTCTCGTGCGCTGTGAAATAAGCCAGGGCAGCAACTGCGTCGGAGGCTCGAGAGGAACAGAAGGAATTGCTAGGCGAAAGAATAATAATAATAATAATAATCCTTTCACTTGATACGGCGACTTATCACGTCTTCGAGACCTCTCAAAGCGCTTCACAGAATATACTGTGAAGTGAATTGACTGTGTGTCTTGTGGACGAAACGCGGCAGCCAATTGTGGACAGCAGCGTTCCCCACAAACAGTGACTATATTATTATTATTATTTTGAGACCAGGCTCCATCCAGTTTGAATTCCACCATCCTGGCAATCGCTTGACATGTCGTGTCCCAAACTATATATTGTATCCCGGGATATTATTTTCTAACAGAAACAAAGCTACTCGGATAAGGCACTGACTGACTGTGCTGCGTATTGGTTCCTAATCAGTTATCAGAAAGGATCAAATACTCAATTAAACGCCATTGCTGACCGGAAAAGATTCCCAGTTGGCAGTGAGCACATTTTTGTAAAAATCGCGGGTTCATCGTCCGGTGGAACTCGAGCACGGAGGGAGAGAGACAGAGAGAGAGAGAGAAAAAAATCTCAAATCAAACATATTGGAATTCATTGATTAGTTAACAGAACTGATTGGTTTAAGAGTTGGAACTGATGCTGAGCTTTCCGAGGTTTTGTTGCCCACAAAATATACGGGCAATTCAATTTACAATATATCCTGGGAAGCGCTTTGAGACGTCTTTTGAGATGTGATATGGCGCTATATCAAATGCGAGGATTATTCTTATTATCATTGGGGGGAAACAAAAACAGCGCTGCATTCTGCACAGGAGCATCGGAAAGTAGGAGCCAGGAGGAGGCCATTCAGCCCACCCAGCCAGGTTATCCCGAATCCCGCCAGTTTTTGTGAAGATTTGCCAGAAAAGATGCCGAGTGCAGCAGATCGGGACCAGAATCCACCAGGAATTCTAACAGGATTACTAATTAAGCAAGAAATATCGCAAATTAGACCCTCGTTGATGGAAAGTCATTTGGCTCTGAGGATGTGGCGGAGCTAAATTTAACTATTGATTTCTGACTGAGGCGAGCCAAATCTTCACAAAATACACCGACGCACAGTTTCTGAGGGATGGCTGCAACCATGTCTGCCAGATAAATGCCATCTCATTTATTAAATCCCTCTCCGCTACTGGAGCAGAGCTCCCGTCTCACACACAGCGCACCTCGGCTCTGATGTCACTTTGAAAGCCACACTCGTCCTGTAGCTCAGTGGTTAGAGCGCTCGCCTCACCAGCGAGAGGACCTGGGTTTGATTCCTCGGCAGGGCGACACCTCAGGCAACTTTCCTTACTCCACACACCTATGTTTTCCTAGCAGTAAGCAGGAACTGGTTGTTAATCAATGGACGGATCGCTTTTCTGGGGGTGATAACCCCTTCAAAATAAATAATAATTTGGTCACTCAATCCGCGACTGTTTGCGGGGACACTGCTGTGCGCAATTTGCTGCAGCGTTTCGCCCACAAAATGTACAGTCAACTGAATTTACAGCATATTCTGTGAAGCTCTTCGAGACGTCGCGAAGACGTGATAAGGCGCTGGATCAAATGCCAGGTTTATTATTATAAAACGATTCCCCTCCGAACACAGCAGTGGACATAAGGAACAGCGACTGAAATACAGTACCTCGAGATGCCTAAAGATCAGCTCGTCGAGGCAATAGAAGCCAATTAGGCTCCTTCCCTCACCTCGATCAAGCTCCGTCTCAAGACAATCTGCCTTTCAGTCAGAAGGCTGTGGGTTCAACCTTCTCTCCCCCCCCCCACCCCCCGCCCCCCGCCCCACACACATGCACAGTTGTTGCAATAACTATCGGACTTTCTGCTAAGTTGACCCCCAAATGATTGTGTTGCTGTGAGGGTGTTATCCAGCTGCATTTGATCCACTCAAAGGAAGCTCCCGTCTCCCCAGCCCCTTCCTGACTCCCACAGAACCGTGTCAACAATAACAACAACTCGCATTTCTACGGCGCCCTTCGCGTGGGGTAGCGTCTCGGAGAGCTTATCGGTGGCGCAGTTTGACCCTGAGCCGGGGAGCATCACTTGGTGCAGTTGCGTTAAGGTTTCCACATGTCTCTTTCCTGACGTGTGTCCCCCCCCCCCCCCCACCCCCCGGTTTTGTGTGTGTGATGTTTCTACCTGTGTTTTACCACCAGTGGGTGGGTCATGTCTACAGGAGGAAACCGGTTCCCCCAGTTCAATGCGAATTGGAGTCGATACATGAGACCGGGCCAACGACTGCTGCTTTTGTCTGGTGTAAGATGACCTCGCGTGAGGTCTCCCCTGGGGAGATCGCTGCCCTCGGTGGCCTCTAACGTTCGACTGACGAACGAGATTCTTCCCACTCGGCTTCTGTTTAAACCCTGCGGGCCAAAGCCCGAACAGTGAGGGTGGTCCTGGCCGGACAAGCGGTGGCAGCGAGGCCAGCCAGACGCTGCTGTATAATAATCCTTGCGTCTGATACGGCGCCTTATCTCGTCTTCGTGACGTCTCGAAATGCTTCACAGAATAAATAGACTGTAAAGTGAATTGATTGTGTAGTTTGCGGGCGAAACGCGGCAGCCAATCGAGCACAGCAGCGCCTAAAGTAGGCGTAGCGTAGCGTAGCGCAGCTCAATCATTTTCTTTCGCACGTTGGACGTTTACTCCAGGAAGCGAACTTTCAACTTTTTTTTTTTACGCCTTGCAACACGACAATGTGCTTTTTGTTTTCCCCCCTCAAGGCCCTCCCTGTAATTTAAGCCGATACGTTTGGTGAACCACCGCTTTGTGTTGTTTGTCTGTCCTGTTTTTTGGGGGGACAGTGTGTTCTAAAGAGCTGCGTCAGAAAGCTGTGCGTGTGTGTGTGCGTGTGTGTGTGCGCGCGCGGGCGTGTATCACCACACAACTGTTCAAAATAACTGCAATGACATGGTCTGCGGAGTTTAGCTTCGAACCTGCTATTTAGCTTAGAATCGGATAAACACCAGCAAACCCAACAATATTATCGCGGCAGCTTCGCAAAGGCCGACTCCGTCTTTGACAGTATTGAACTTATTTCATTGTTATTAATTATTTCATCATTATCAGTCGTGTTAAGTCGCTATATCAAGTACAAGGATTCTTATCATTATTATTATTATTAAAGGTTAAACCGCTTGGGCGGACTTAGATAGCACGTTGCATTTATACAGCGCCCTTCACATGGCGTAGCTTCTCGGAGCGCTTAACAGTGGCGGAGACTGACACCGGGGGAGAGGGGGCAAGTGACCGTAAGAGGAAGAAAAGAAACAGAACGTTAAAATAGCCGCCCTACTCAAAAAGGAGAAGGGAATTTCTCTCTCCCGGTGTCCCCTGGCTGACAATCCTCAACCAGATAAAAGAAAATGGTCATCCACTTCATGGCGGCTTGTGGCACACTGCCTTCCTTACAAGATACACAGTCACTACGCTTTACAGTCAATCCTTTCAGACGTCCTCCTGTCATTAAAGGAGCTGTATCAGCTGCAAGGAATATTATTATTGTTGTTATTATTATGTATGGAGTAACCAAATAATTTGGTCACTTAATCCACGACTGTTTGTGGGGACGCTGCCGTGCGCAATTGGCTGCCGCGTTTCGCCCAAAAATACACAGTCAATTCGCGTCGCGGTATATTCTGCGAAGCGCTTTGAGCCGTCTCAACGACGTGATAAGGCGCTGTATCAAATGCAAGGATTATTATTATTATTATAATATTATGAGGGACATTTTAAACTGCGCGGAAAGTTTACTGTGTGCAGTGGAATCTCCACTGCGTTTAATTTGTTCAGGGTATCGGTCACAGACTTTATTCTCTTTTTTTCAAAAAAAATATATCTGGTCAGGCCACGAGTTTAAATTGCCCGAGTGATGAGGTACTGTGTTCAGGGTGCAGCATTAACCACGCTACTGAGGATTAGAGCATCTCAATCCGAGTTGAAAGGAATAGGAGATTTATTCTCACCGCAGGGAGGCTGGCTGCTTGGATCACTAAATCCCTCTGTCACTGCGACTCAGTCCTGAGATGAGTCAGCTGTGTACATCTCCCTCTGTTCAGGGCTAAATGGAAGGAACGACACTCTCTCATTACCGGGACAGTCGTGCTCCCGACTGAATGCATTTTACTGTCTGACTTTCAACGCACGTGTGAGATAGGATACGAGGCACAACCAGCACCACCGCCACCAGCAACTTGTGTTCACATAGCGCCCTTCGCCCAGGATAGCGTCCCGGAGCACTTGGCAGTGCCGGAGTCTGACCCCGAGCCAGGGGGAGACGGAGAGGGGAGGTGACCATAAGCACAGTCAAAAAGGAAGGTCTTTAGGTGGGATTTGAAGTGGTGGGGGGGGGGAGGGATTGAGAGAGAGCGTTCCAGAGTTTAAACCAGGAGAGGTTTTAAAAAAAACAGTTTCTACATTAATATTATGGCACATTCGGGGGATAATAATATAATGATAATCCTCTCTTTTGATGCAGCGCATTATCACGTCTTCGAGACGTCTCAAAGCACTTCACAGAATATACTGTAAAGTGAAGTGACTGAGTATTTTGTGGGCGAAGCGCGGCAGCCGATTGCGCACAGCCGCGTCCCCACAAACGGTCGTGCATTGGATGAATGGAAGTGCCGGCATAACTGCAACAACAACAGTTTACGTTAATATAGCACCCTTTACAGAATGCACAGCCTACATCAAAGGATATGGGGCAACGGTGGGTAAACAGAGTTGAGGTACAACAACAACAAGATTTCATTTATAGAGCGCCTTTCACGCCGGGAGGACGTCCCAAGGCGCTGGACAGTTGGGTCAGGTCCATGATCTAATAGAATGGCGGAACAGGCTGGATGGGCTGAATGGCCTATTCCTGCTCCTATGAGGATGCATCTTAATTACCAGGGGCTTTCAGGCACAGGTTGGCAAGGGAACAAGCCTTGGGGGACCCCAGAGTGTGCGTTGGGGATAACTGCTGGAGTTTGTCCAACTCGGACCACCTTTCCCGTAAGGGCGTTGGGTTTGCACGGTTAACAGGAGCTTAAATATCAATTAAAAGCAGCCGGGTTCAATGGTCAGCTGCACTGATAATTGATACAAGGACAGTCGGACTGGGAGCTGGTGTCGAGTGTAAGTGCTCTCTCTGTCTCTGCACGTCTCGGTATTGCTTTCATTGGAACACGTCTCCCACTGAATTGCTGACTCAGTTCTCTCTAACCCGCTGACGGTATGGGTTTACAGTGTGGGAATGCTTGTCAGTGTTTTCCCTTGGTCAGCCGGGTGTCTGACACACACGGAAGCCCATCACTGTTGCTTAAGAGCATCCAAACCCAACTGAGATTTCCACGCATCCCATCTGCACACGGAAATTATATTATCTTTGTATTTGATACAGCGCCTTATCAGATCATCGAGACGTCTCGAAGCGCTTCACAGAATGCACTGTGAATGAGATTGACTGGTATTTCGTGGGTGGCAGCCAATCGTGCACAGCAGCGTCCCACAAACAGTCGTGGATTGAGCGATCGCTTTTTTGATGGGGGGATTATTACCCCCGGAAAGTGATCCACCATCGAACAACAACCAGGTTCCTGGTTACTGCTGGGAAAACAGAGGAGTGTGGAGTAAGGAAACTTGACAATACAGGACTCCACAATACACTCCAAAAATGCCTCCAATAGCGCACCGGTAGTGCATCCGATTAGGATCTTCCACGCCATCTTGATGTCCCGCGAATCGTCCCGCAGGCTGAGAGGAGGCGGAATTTGGCGTCGCGGTGCTCCCACTCTGCTCCCGCTAAAGGGAACCAACACCACCTGCTGCCCTGCGCTTGCTCTCACCGTGACCAGCCATCGCTGTGCGTCTCTCTCTCTCTCTCTCTCTCTCTCCTCCGCGGGGCCAGCCTGACGCACGTGACTGTCACAAAGCCGTCGCTGCTGCCGGCAGGCTTTTCCCTAATTAATTAACAGCTGCTGTTAGGATGGCCTGGGTGGGAAGCACTTGAAGGTCATTCCGGCTTCTTGTTTTTTTCTTGCGCTGCCTGGCTCGGTTGCAGACTCTGCGTCCCCTGCGGAACACAAGTTACACAGGAGAGTTACTTTAGAGCGATACCAAAACGGGCCATTCGGCCCAACCGTTCTGCATTGGCGTATATGCTCCACGCAAGCCCCCCCCCCCCCACCCACCCATCCCACCTCTCCTATCCCCCTTAGCCTGGATCCTTCTCGCCTCTGAGTCAGAAGATTGCGGGTTCAAGCCCCCACGTCGAGACTTGGAATCGCTTAGTCTAAGCTGACGCTCCAATGCAGCGCTGGGGGGGTCTTGCATTGCCGGAGGTGCCGTCCCTCTGGAAGAGTTAAACCATCTGCCGGTTCAGGCGGATTTTAAAGATCCTGCGGCGCTATTCGAAAAGAGAAGGGAGTTTCTCTCTCTCCCGGAGTCCCGGCCAACGATCCCCTCCAATAAAATTGGTCACTCGCTCCACGGCTGTTTGTGGGAGACCGCTCCAAGATTCAGTTGCCGCTTCCCGTGTCCGTGCTGTGCTCGTCACCTCTCCCCTCCCTCTGGCTGGGGTGGGAGGGTCAGACTCCGCCACTGTCAAGCGCTCTGGAACGCTACCCCCAAAGGGAGTTACTGTCTCCTCTACTCACCCCCCACTCTTTCTTTCCCGAATAATATCGATCATTCTCTTCGTGGCTGTTTGTGGGGGACGTCGCTGTGTGCAAATGGAGCCCCGCGTTCGCCCGTGAAACACACGGTCACCACACGTTACGGCAAAATCGTGTGAAGCGCTTTGATTGATTGGTTTACTGACGGAATATCCGCGGGATCCTTAATGTCCGCACAGACAGACGCAGATGGGGAGCTCGGCTCTTAGCGTCCCATCCGAAAGGCGCTATCTGTAACGAGAAAGAAAAATGCTCAAAGGAAGAAAAATGTTTTCAAGGAATTTAACAAGTTTCCACCTTGAAGGTTCCTGATGTTTTCTCTCTCAGGAACGGACGGAACGATTCTGCGATACGAGCGACAATTTGTAACGTTGACGTGTGCCAGATACTGCATGTGATGCTGAAACGGTTTGCCAATGAGGTCAATCTGGGAGATTTTACTTCCAATGTTACTCTCGCTGCACACATCTTAGGCTCTTCAAGCTTCGCTGGTGGGCTGTCACCTCGCTCACTCACTCCCGTCGGCATCACGGGCTGACAATGTAAAGCCAGCCGCCGGCGGGGAAAGTCTACATGAAATGCTCGAAATTGAAGGCTCTTTTCGATCAATTGATCGATCGATCAACCAATCGATCAATCGATCAACCAACCAATCAACCGACCAAAAATCAATGAATCAATGAATCAATGAATCAATGAATCAATGAATCAATGAATCAACCAACCAGTCAGTCAGTCAGTCAGTCAGTCAGTCAGTCAGTCAGTCAGTCAGTCCCTCCCTCCCTCCCTCCCTCCCTCCCTCCCTCCCTCAATCAATCAATCAATCAATCAATCAATCAATCAATCAATCAATCAATCAATCAATCAACCAACCAACCAACCAACCAACCAACCAATCAATCAATCAATCAATCAATCAATGCAGCGATGGTGTAACAGTTGGAAGGGTCTTCCAGACCATTACAATCCTCGGGTTTTTCATGTAGGGCGGGAACGCCTCAAACTGCTTCACAGCGTTCAGTCAAAGTGAAGTTAGTCGACTGCATTTTGCGGGTAAACACGTCTAAAGGTTGGTGTTAGTGGTGGGGGGGGAGGGTGCGGGAAGCGAAGCAAACTGTTTGCGCTCTGTAAATGGCCCGCGTTCACTACCGGGACTCGTGACACCCCGTCTGTCGCTGTGAGCGTGACTGTAACAGACTCCGCACTCTGCACTCTGCTGCCGGTGTGATATTCACAGTTACTAAGCTGCTCCAGAGTGCTGCTGTCTCCTCATCTCTCACTTTAATGAGCGTCAATAAAGGTGCTGCTGGAAATGCATAAAAAACATGGTTATCAGTCACGCACATGGTTAATCTCAAGGGGCGTAATGACTTGTAGCAGAGCCCACTCCCCCCCCCCCCCCCCACTTTGTTTGCTGGGCTCTACGGAGATGGAGGTTAAGGTTGAGATAACAGCCTGTGCCTCTCGTGATTCCCAAAGGCTTCGCCTTCATATATACCTTATCACCACGTCTTCTAGACGTCTCAAAGTGCCTCATAAACGTAAATAATTAATATTAATAAAATATCAATAAAAAATAAATAATAATTTGGTCGTTTGGACCGTTTGTGTGGGGACGCTGCTGTGCACAATTGGCTGCTGCGTTTCGCCCACAAACTATACAGTCAATTCACTTTACAGTGTATCCTGTGAAGCGCTTTGAGACGTCTCGAAGACACTTCAGTGCAGTGCTGGTGTGTAGTCATCAGGCACTGTCCTTTGGATGAGACGTTAGACCAAGGTCCCGGCTGCCTGATCGGGTGCGTGGACGTTAAAGATACCGCGGTACTATTCGAAACGAGAAGGGGGTTACTCCCCCTGATACCAGGGGCAACAAGGCCACCTCACCTCCCCCCCCCACACCCCCCACCTCCCCCTCCAGATAAATATTCTGACGCACAGCGAGACTGAGCCAGGCTGACACACGCACACACGCACACACGCGCGTGACTTCCCTGTTGAGCTGTTTCTTAAAAAAAACGAGTCCCAGCTAACCTGCCCGCACGCGCGCCTCGCTTGCTGGTAAACAACAACCACAGCAACTTGCACTTACATAGCGCCCGTCGGGCGGGGCAGCATCTCGGAGTGCTTAACGGTGGCGGAGGAAGGGAAGGGAAGGGAAGGTAAGAACAGTCGAAGAGGAAGGTCTTCAAACCATTCCCCTCGAGCTGCTAATTAGCCACCGCGTAAAGCGACAGATACGTTGACGGCCGCCACATCGGGTTCTGCAATCGCGGCGCTGTGAGGCGCTGGCTTCCGCTCAGGGCTACTCGTTCAGTTGCGTGGCTGATGTGCCTTTACGTAGGTTTTGCAGGCAGTGTGTTGGATGCTCAGTGACTGGCGCGCAACGATTGTATCAGCATCATTGCCGTCCCCTGATAGTTCGGTCCAATCTGTTCCATTATTGCTTTTAGTGCTATTTTTTTTACACACACAAACCCAGTCCTGGTAACGGTGACCAGCCAGCACGAAAACACCTCAGCAGCCGTGCAGCCAGCCAGCAGCGAAACCATCGACAACACAAACCTGCAGAGAACCTTAACGCTGCAGAATCCCACACGACCTGATCGTGCGCTTTATTTATATATCAATCCATGGGCTGTGGGTGGGACACTGCTGCCCGCAAATGGCAGCTGCGTTTCGCCCACGGGAATACGCAGTCGATCCATTTTACAGTACATCCTGTGCCGTTGCGGGAGCCCAATTGCGCACGGAGGTGTCCCACGAACGGTCGTGGATCGAGTGACCAAATGGGCCGGTTCTTCAACCGAATTGAGCTTGAACGAGCGGGGAATAGACTTAGAAGCCATCGAGTCATTCCTCCCACCCACCCACCCACCCATCCACCCATCAAACCCCACCTCTGCTGAAAGTGTTGTAAAAAGGGCAGGCCGTGCGATGTTTAACAAGCGACTGTGAAGGCCTATTTGCCAGTCCCGCAATCTTCCTTTGCACAGCTCAGAAGTCACTGTTCTCGCTGGCATTAATGGGGAAAATCAGATTTGCCGTTTGCTCTTATTTTTACGACCCAGCCAAATAACATTAGCAACACACGTGACGCGCTCGAACCTTTTAGCGGTGACGTAAAGAGAATGAAATATTTAGGAAGTGAAAACACTGCCCTCCGATCTCATCTTTCAGTTTAAAAAAAAAAACCCTTACGCCGTATAAATATATTATTCAGCCACGCACATCCTGGATCCTGGAGGCTTGAAATTCCACCTGGTCTTAGCCTGCGAGACTCCTCGTTGTCTCGAAATTTAAGACAGTGACTATGTATTTTGTGGCCCACATAACGCACAGCATTTCTATTCACAGTATATCCTGCGAAATGCTTTGAGGCGTCTCGACGACGTGATAAGGCGCTATATCAAATGCCAGGAATTGTCATTATTATTACTGTAGCTGTACCACATTCCCTCATGTACGTGCTCGCTACACTTTACAGTAAAATCCTGTGCGACGCTTTGAGTGCTTGGAGACTCTTTAATAATAATTACAATCCTGGCATTTGATACGGCGCCTTATCAAGTCGTCGAGATGCCTCGTAGCGCTTCACAGGATGTACTGCAAAGTGCTTCGAATGTGTATTCTGTGAGCGAAACTCAGCAGCCAGTACGCACGCAGCAATGTCCCACACACAGCCACGAAACCAGCGGCCAATTTTGTGTCATTTATTATTTATTTATTTCTATTTATTATCTAAAAACGCAGGTTGTTGTGGTGGGGATAAGGCAACCTGATGAGGCGCTATATCAGTCATAATAATAACAACAATAATCCTCGCATTTGGTACAGCGCCTTTCACATTGGGGAGACGTGCCAAAGGGCTTCGCAGGATTCAGTGTAACGCTGGAGCGACTGTGTCTTTGTAGGCGAACGCAGCAGCCAATTTTGCACGCAGCAACTTTTCCTCAAACAGCCAAGAAGTGAGTGACCAGTTCTATTTGGGGGTGGGGAAGGGGAATTGATGGTCAGGAGAGAGATTCTTCCTATTATTGCACTTCGCCCACAAAGTACACAGTCAGTACCTTTCACAGTATATTCTGCGAAGCGCCTTGAGACGGCTCGATGAGGTGACGAGACGCTCTTATCAAAAGCAAGGATTATTATTAGTATTCTTCTTATTATTATTATTACACGCACCAGAATAGGCGCAGGCGGGAGGAAGGTTTGACGCACCATCCTAGGTAAAAAAAAAAAACGCTCCAAAGGTTTGTTTAAAGGGAAGGATCGGATCGCGAGCGAGCAAGGAAGGAAGCAAGTGTCACCTCGGAAAGCAAATAACGCTGGATGTTTTGTGTGCTTTGTGCTGCAGCTTTGGCTTAGCTTCTCCTGACGCCGAGACGAATAGTGTTTTATTCTCCCACTGCTGTCAGCTCTCGCTTTGATCAGCCCTTCCCTTTGATCTGTGCTCTGTGCTCTGTGTGTGTGTGTGTGTGTGTGTGTATTTAAAAAAAATGGTAATATAAACACTTTAATTATTCATTTCTTTTGGTTCGAACGAGACATTTATGACACAAACTTGCTCCTACACTGGCCGTAATCATTTAACGACATCCAGCAAAATAACAGACTCCATTTTATTAACTTCACAGCAAAGTTAACCCGTGGCAAGTATTTATTCCGAGGAAGCCTTTTGAGCCGTAAATTGACGTAAAGATTGTCCTATTATTTCGGAGTCAGATAAATAACATCCTTGAGAAAACCCTTTGCCCTCTTAATTCCCCTTTTATACCCAGTTTTTTAAAAAAAAATAGATTGGCTTGCCACTAATCTTAAATAATGGATTACGCTGTAGCAGTTGCCACAGCAACCAAGATCCATTAATAGAGTAATATTCTGTGAAAATGTTCTGAGTTGGCCGGATTATTTGGATTTTTATTTGCTCAGTGAAGCAGAAACCCCCTTTCCCCCCCCCCCCCCACTCCCAAATCTCATCCAGGGTTGTGCTGTTCAAATATGCTCGTTCAGGGCTCGAGGGAAGAGGAGATAATAATAATACAACAACAATAAATGACCCTTGTTTCGCGCCCTTCATGACGGAAAGCCGTCCCGGGGCGCTGGACAATCAGGGGTTTTGATAACCTTAATAATAATAACATATGATAATAATAATCCTCGCATTTGATACGGCGCCTCATCACATTGTCGGGACGTCTCAAAGCACTTCACAGGATATACTGTAAAGTGGATTGACTGCGTATTTTGTGGGCGAAACGCGGCAGCCAATTGCGCACAGCAGCGTCCCCACAAGCGGTCGTGGATTGAGTGGCCAGATTATTTGAAGGCACTATTTCCCCCGGAAAGCGATCCGCCAATCGACTAGCAACCAGGTTCCCGATTCCTTCTAGGTAATAATAATAATAATAATCCTTGCATTTGATATAGCGCCTTATCTCTCTCTCTCTCTCTCTCTCTCGCTCTCTCTCTCCCTGGAGGGACAGATCCTGCTTCCCTGATTCCGGAAAGTATTAGGCACAGATTGGCGAGAGCCAAGGCTTGGGGACCCCAGAGTGTGCGTTGGGGTCGCTGCTGGAGTCTAAACAGTTGAAACCACGTAGCTCGCCATTGATATTGCTGTCTGGCAAACTTTCCCGCTGCTTGTCCAGCGAGGACCACCCTACACGTCAGTTAGGGCTTTGGCTTGCAGGGTTTAACAGGAGCTGAGTGAGATAACTCCATGCCCCCAATGACTGGTCTGCCCTTCCAGGTCCTGGTGGTGAGCCAGGCTGGGCTGTGCCGTCATCAGCAGTGAGTGCCCTGGAATACTGCGGACACATCTGGCTCAGCAACCAGACGACCGAGACCGTCACAGAGGGCTGTCTGGATTCCGACATTGCACCGTCAGGCAGGTCAGCTCGGAGACAGCTCCGCTCCAAGGAGACCCCGATTAAAAGGGGTGAAGGGAGGTGCAGTACGTGAAGAAAAATGTTAAGAATATAGAGTCAATCCAGACCTCCTGATGGAAAGTCCACCCAGAGTATTTGCTAACTGCGTGCTCAGCAGTGCAAGGCTGCTGCTTGTTTCAGGGTGATGTCTGTGCCGCAGAGCTTTGTATGTAATAATAATAATAATAATAATAATAATAATAATAATCCTTGCATTCGATACAGCGCCTTATCACGTCTTCGAGACGTCCCAAAGATCCTCACAGAACACACTGTAAAGGGAATTGACTGTGTATCTTGTGGGCGAAACATTTCCTGCACACAATATAACTGTAGGGTCTTCATAATCCTTAATATGGATTGATATCTGAAACTCCCTGCCAAGCAGTGAAGGAGCCACTGTCCTCTGCCAGAGCCAGACTGGTGCTTATCATCAAACTCCGAGATTAAAGATGGTATCACAGCGGGGAGATGAAGCGTGCATTCAACACGGCGATTGTTTCTGCGTCTGACTTATCTTTTTTGAATACGTCGACCGAAAACTGCAGCTTTGTTCGAGGAGTAGGCTCCAGGCAGTGGTTTAGACGAGCCAAATCATTTCGCGTCCTCGCGACGTCTCGAAGCGCTTCACAGAATAGACTGTCGGGTGAATTGACTGCATATTTTGTGGGCGGAACATGGCAGCCACTCGCGGATCGAGTGACCAAATTATTACTATTTTTTTTAAGGGATTATGGCCTCCGGAAACCGATCCGCCAATCGACTAACAACCGGGTTCCTGCTTACTGCTGTGTAAGCAGAGGCGCGCATGTGGAATAAGGAAACTGGCCTAAGGTTTCGCCCTGACCTACCCGGGAATCGAATCCTGGTCCTCTCGCTCGCGGGGCGAGTGCTCTAACCGATACTCTAGCACGATTTCCCGCTGCTTGTCCAGCGAGGACCTGTTAGGGGCTTTGGCTTGCAGGGTTAACGGGAGCTGAGTGGGAATGCAACTCAAACCGCAGCCTCTAAACTGTCACCGACACACACGAGGCAGCTCGGCAGCTCGGCACTCAATACATAATTCACGCTGACTTGGAAGAGAAGAGAAGATTACAGTTTACGTGGAAGCCCTGTAATATTATTTACCACTTCCACTGCAATTCATTAGAATGGGGAATGATCTCGGCAGCAGCACCTATAATTTACATTATTTATGAGCCATAATTGTTACAACGGGCCACGGAGGGGGAGGGAGTGGGAGTGGGGATGGGGGGAGGACTGGGTATGTGGGATGCACACTGAGCTTGTTCTCCAAAATTATGCCCGAACGGCCTTTAGATCGCGAATTGTTATGCAGTTTCCCTTCCTCCCTCCTCTTCCTCCTCCCCCGCCATCTCCCCGTTGAACAAGGAGCAATGCTACCCCGCGTGGGGAGCGCTGTGTAAGTGCAAGTTGTCGTTGTTGTGCTTAAGAAGCCCTTTTCAGCCGCATTGACGGCCCGCGGCTGCCTAAAGCAACGTAGGTAAACTGGAGGCCAGGTGAAGCTGCTGTCCTCGAAATAAACATTTCAGACACAATTCTTTTTTGGAGGCGGGGGGAGTGGGGGGGAAGGCAGTTTTGTGGGGACATCGCTGACCACCTTTTGCCCACAAAATACATGCACCGTCTCTTGACTTTCCAGTAGTGGTCCTGCGGAAAGCTTTCAGACGTCTCCCTGACGTGACGGAGGCTCGGGGAAGAGGGAGGGAAGAGTGGGAGGAAGCACTGTATTGTTGGAAGTGCTGGTGTTTGGATAAGATGTTAAATCCGAGGGCTCATCTGCCGTACAATAAAGACCCCCTGGCACTATTTCATCGTCCTCCCGGGAGCTCTCTGAGTGTAAATTGATGTTTACCCAGAATCGGTCACTACATTTGACTATAATTACTGTAAAGGGCTTTGAGGCAGTTCTCACTGGGCTAAGATGTCATAAAAGAGCAGGTTCATTCTCTTTCTTGTTTACTCACTGTTCCCAGCCAGGGTTACAATTACACTGAGCATAAGGCCACAAATTGACGTACAATATTTTGACATGAGCAGAGAGAGAGAGACACACACGCAAACACGTACACACAGGCAGGCGGAGAGGGAGACACACACACACACACACACAGACACACAGACACACACAGGCAGGCAGAGAGGGAGACACACACACACACACACACACACACGGACACACACAGGCAGTCAGAGAGAGAGACACACACACACACAGACACACACAGGCAGTCAGAGAGGGAGACACACACACACACACGGACACACACAGGCAGTCAGAGAGGGAGACACACACACGTACACACAAGCAGTCAGAGAGAGAGAGACACACGTACACATAGACAGTCACAGAGAGAGACGTGCACACACACACACACGTACACACAGACAGTCAGAGAGAGAGACACGCACACACACACACATGTACACACAGGCAGTCAGAGAGGGAGACACACACACAGGCAGTCAGAGAGAGAGACACACACACACACACACACACATGTACACACAGACAGTCAGAGAGAGAGAGAGACACACACACACAGACAATCAGAGAGAGAGACAGACACACACATAAGCAGTCAGAGAGAGAGAGAGACACACGTACACATAGACAGTCACAGAGAGAGACGCGCACACACACACACGTACACACAGACAGTCACAGAGAGAGACGCGCACACACACACACACGTACACACAGACAGTCACAGAGAGAGACACGCACACCGTGTGTTTATTCACTTTGTGCCCGTTTCGTGGGCCGTCGCTGTGCGCAAATTGGCTGCCGTGTTTCGTCTACAGAGAGAACACATTTAGTTAACTTACAGTGTGTCCTGTGAAGCACTTTGAGACGTTCTGCATCAATTGATCTACAAGGATTATTATTCAATTGTTAATTTTGAACAGGACAATGTTGCCTTCACAACAAGAGAAATCGGAGTGGGTTGAGCAGTGGGACGTTCCCCCCTCCCTCCCCCCCTTTACCCCCCTTCCCCTCCACCCCCAGGGAGGAGTAGGGTCACTTGCAGTGACCCCGGTTGGCTTGTAGATATGATCTCTTGTAAAGGGGTGCGTGGGCCAATCTCAATCCCGTTCAGTTACCGTGACCTACGCTCACCTGAGTCAGTGTCTGTGGTTGTGTCTCATGCTCTGGGTCAGGGGAGGAATTACATGGAGATCGATACCAATTTGATTGCACACGCAGAAAGAATATTCCGGGTGACGTGCGCTCGCAAGCGTCTAACCTTCTTCCCCGGGGTCAGTCGCCCCCACTCCACCCTGCTCAGCACATGGGGGCTTCGACCCACAACCTTCCGACTCGGAGGCGAGAGCCCTACCGACCGAGCCAGGCCGACACACAAACCTGACGTACCGACGCCACGCAATACGTGTCACGACCGTACCGGTTCGCACAGTTTACATTAGTTTACAGGGGTGTAAGCATTCAGTACCTTTAAGTCAAACCGAATACAATGAGCTCCTGGTAACTCGACCCTGGCTTAACTTGTCGCTATCACTTACACACACGTATAGGAACAGGAGGAGGCCTTTCAGCCCCGAGAGCATGTTCCGCCGTTCTGTAAGATCACAGCTGATCTGCAGCTCAACTCCAATTACGTGCCTTCGCCCCGTCTCCCTTGATACCCCGACCGAACAGCAATCTATCCACCTCAGCCTTGAAAATTTGAATGGATCCAAGCGTAATCCACAGCCGTTCGGTCCAGTGAGAGACAGATTTACACTGATTAATATTAATATCCAGGACACATGTGTTCATGTAACTCGACACTGTTGATAACTCGTCACCGATACACCCTTTTCTCTTGGAGCGACGAGTTATAACGACGACAAGAATAATCCTTGCATTTGATATATCACGTCTTCGAGACGTCTCAAAGGGCTGCTTCACAGAATATGCCGTAAAGTGAAGTGACTGTAGATTCTGCAGGCGAGTTATCCAGAGCTTACTGTAATCCGTGCCGTAAACTTCTGGTAATCTGTTTACTGGTGAATCAGACGGCTGTGAAACGGTTGGCGTTTTCCAGTTTCCTATCATTTTGCGTGTGTTTTTTTTTTAATCGCGTAAAACAAAATCCTAGCGCTGGACGTTTCTTTTGTTGGGTTTGAGTAATCCTCACCCCGCGCTGAACGTAATACTCAGAGACAGGTTGCGGTTGAGTTAATTGGGCCGACACTTAGCCTTTTAACTGATGTCCGTCACTGTGCCACTTACAGAGAGCGAGAGAGAGAGAGAGAGAGAGAGCGATGGTCACGATTCCAATTTGCGATGGTTTTTAGGAAACGTATCAGGGATCAAATCGCTGTCTGCCCGAAAAAGCTCTTCCATTCTCGTCATATTCTCGTCCCCACGTTTTGGGCGGGATTCGAGTTCGGGGCTCTGGCCATTTAACGACCACGACGACGACAACAACTTGCGCTTACATACAGCCGCCTTCGCGCGGGGTTTGCGTCCCGTAGCGCTGTAAATGACGTGCGATCAAACTGATGGGTTGTGAAAGATTCTCTCTGCTTAGCTCCGGTTCGTCCCGTAAGCTAATGGGCTAATGGGCTAAAGGGGTAGAGGAGGGGGTTCCGAACTGGATGAGCGGCGGGAAACTCGCGAGGCAACGGCAAGCGAATAATAATAATAATAATAATCATAATAATCATAATCCACGCATTTTGATAAAAGCGCCTTATCAAGTCGGTGAGACGTCTCAAAGCGCTTCACAAGACATACTGTAACGTGTAGCGGCTGTGTGTTTTCTGGCAGCCAGTGAGGGACAGATGTCGTGGCGTTTTATGATGAAAGGGAACGCACCTATTCCTGAATATTTAATTAATCTCCACAATAATCAATACGCTATTTAATAAAGATACAACTCCAGTTTGAAAAAAAAAGGCCTTATTATTTGGCTGGGAGGCAGAGCATTTATTATTCACAGTCAATTCCCCTGTTCATCAAGTACTCTCAACCTTCTCGTTAATGCTATACAATGAGAGAAGATAATAAGGTGAATTTTTTTTGAAGATGACTAGAAACGGGCTTGGGTTAATATAAGATAATATATAATCTAAGTTAATACAAGGTGATATAAGACTGCCACGCTGCTGCCCGTTGGATTTAATTTCAGGAGTGTGACAAACAAAATCACTGCATCTCACTGGCCTTCTCAGGTCTTCGAGATGTCTCGAACGCGCTTCGCAGGATATACTGTAAAGTGCGGTGACTGTGTATTTTGTGAGCGACACGTGGCAGCCAGTTCCGCACAGCAACATTACTACAAACAGTCGTGGAACGAGTGACTAATTTTATTTGGGGGGTTTGTTGGCCAGGACACCGGGAGAGGGAGAATAGCGCTACGGGATGGTTAACATCCACCTGAACAGGCAGACGGGGAGCTCAGTTTCACGTCTCATCTGAAGGACGCGGGATTCGAAGACAAATTGGTCTCACAGGCTAAGAGTAGATGGAATTCCTAGCCTCGGGCGATGTGAAATGTCTACCTGTGTTGGCACTGGACCAAAAGGGAGGATTGTTGGGCCGGGACAAACTCCCTTTTCAGGCAGTGTCATGGGATCTTTAACGTCCGCCTTGTTTAACGTCTCATCCGAGATGACAGCACCTCCAGCAAAGCAGCGCTCCCCCAGGGCCTCGGCCAGATTGGCAGTCTGGACCCTGACCCCAAGTCCCAATGCGGGGGCGTAAACCCACCGCATTCTTACCAATTCAGAGGCAAAGAGTGCAACCAACAGAGCCAAGCTAACACCTTCCCTGCTGCTACACCACGGAGCCCCCTCGTTTGATACCGTTCAAGGATTAATTGGGCAGGAATGCGTTCTCATTGCAGTGTTGTTAAATGGGGTGTGTCGTCAGGCTCATTAAACCCCCCCACCCCCCACCCCTGACACACGCCTCTCCCCTCTCATCTTCCCCCCCCTCCCCACCTCCAACCCCCTCACCTCCCACTTCAACGAAACACAGAATTTTCATGTTATGTCACGACGGGGACAGGTCGAGATAAATCCCCATTACCTGAGCGACTGAAGCCCGTCAGTTACACGTGAGCGCTATTGGATAGAAAACAGCACTTGGCCCCGAGCCAAGAAATGGCCTGAGGCCTCGCTGCATATTACACCAAGTTCTTGTTGCTGTGTTTGTGTGGGTGTGCGTGTATGTATCTGTGTGTGTGTGTACCTATGTGTGTGTGTTTGGTGTGTATATATTCTATATATGTGTATAATCTCTATATATGTGTGTGTTGGGGGGTAGGGGGAAGATATTTGGTGAAATAATTCTCAGAATGTGGCCACACATCCCAGTCACCCCTGAACCTAACCTATATACAGTGGTTTGACGGTGTATAAGTCCAACAAAATATACAGTGAACTCACTTATTGAGTGTGCAGTATATCCTGTGAAGCGCTTTCAGACGTCTAGAAGACGTGATAAGGCGCTACATCGGATGCAAGGATTACCATTATTTATTTTGAAAGGCGAATCCTGTCCGAGAGGGTCTGGTTGGAGCCCTGTGTGTGTGTGTGTGTGTGTGGGTGGGTGGGTGGGTGGGAGGGGCGAGAGTGGGGGTGGTGTTAATGTGCTTAACAACCTGCTTCTGAGCCCCCGCAGGAGTAAGACCCTGCCCTTTTGGGAGTGACGGTGGATGGGGGGGGAGGAGGGAGGAAGAGAGCGGGAGAGATATGCGATGGGACAGCAGCGACTTAGCCTGACTGCGCAGCTCGATTTTTCCGAGCCGGGGATTTTCACGGAGGGAGCAGAAGAAGAAAAAAAAAACATTCGAAAGTTGCCCGGCAGAAACGTCAGCCTTTCGCTTGAGCAACAACGAAGATACAATCTCCGCTCGCTGGCTGCTAAGTGCTTCAGTAAAACACCGGGAAATCGCTGCCCACAGCACTAAACTGAAACAGTTCCGCAAATCGGACCCTATTGACAACCAAGCGAGCAGGAAAAACATTTTTTTCTTGTGGGGCTAAATGCCTCCTCTTAGCCCCGCGGTTCCCTTTCTTCTTCATCACCCGCTTGAGGTCCAAGGTCCTCCGCACCCCGGGCAGCCCTTTTAAGTTAATGATAGACGTACCAGCCCTACGGGGGGACCTGTTTCAGGGGTTGGACGCTTTCAAGATTTGTTGCTGTCTCACTGTCCGTCTTGACCCGTGTATTTGCCTGCTTCAAGCTCGGCTCCGATGGGAGATTCGGACTTCTCCCGTTCCGTCGGTGCCTCGAATGGTTCGGGTAAAGAAGCTCCTGATAAAGAGGCGTCTGATCTCATCTCTCCCGCTCTCTTCCTCCCTCCTCCCCCCCCCCTTCCTGTCGTGGCATCCAGGCCTCAGATTTTTTTAAATGATAATAATAATAATAATCCTTGTGTTTGATATAGCGCCTTATCACGGCGTTGTACACGCGCACTCACGCACACACACCACGCACGCACGCACGCGTGCACACACACACACGCAGGGTACATACACGCAAAAGAGCTTCGCGGAGTATGTTGTAAAGTGGAGCGACTGTGTATTTAATCCCTTTCGTCTCCCTCCGACGCTCGTCAAACTCACGGGAGGGGGGAGATTTGAGCCTCGATCCCGGGATTTCGCCCTCGTTCAAGGTATCGTCGCTCTGTGCCGCCATTCTCTAGGCATGTAAAGTGGTTACGTTCCCCTGCAAGATGCACAGTCACTACACTTTTACAATGAATCCTGTGAAAGCGCTTTGAATTGAAGGGTAATTTCAGGACCGACACCAGGACGTTTTTTTCCTTTACTCCGAGGGTAATTATAATAATATTACGCACTTTTTCTCTCTCTCACTCTCTCTCTCTCTCTCTATTTCTCTTTTTCTATTTTAAAAAAACACAGTAATTCCTGCCAAACGAAGCTCTGAGTGTAACGATCTCTTGCTGTTGCTGATTGGTAACGGGCTGCGGAGCAGACCTATTGATCATTAATCTCCTCTCTTTAAAACCATTGACAAGGTTCCTGGAGGTGCTTAGCGCACAGTGTATATTCCCCGTTGACACAGCAAGCGCAGCATTGACATGCTTCACCGAACTTATTGTCGGGGGTAGTGACTGTGTGTTTGTCAAATCCCAGCACTCCGAGGTGCTATCCTATGTGCTCTGTAGCGTAGCTCACTGGTTAGATCACTCCGCCTCGCAACTGAGAGGACCCGGTTGTTAGTCGATTGGCGAATCGTTTCTTCGGGCATAATAATTGCTTAAAAGATAATAATCACAATAATTTGGTCACTCAGTCCACGCCTGTGTGCGGGGACGCTGCTGTGCGCAATTGGCTGCCGCGTTTCGCCCACAAAATACGCCGTCAATTCACTTGACAGTCTGTCCCGTGAAGCGCTTTGAGACGTCTCGAAGACGTGATGAGGCGCTGTATCAAACGCAAGGATTATTACTATTATCCTATGCGAAGGGAGCGGTATAAATGCAAAATGTTGTCGCTGTTGTTAAGGACAAATCACAAATGTGATAGTCACTTTGCTGACAATGTCCACGTAATGAACGGCCGATTTAATCTAAAAGATTTCGAGCCAGGAGAGAGGGAGAGACGCCTTCCCTTTTCTGATAGTGCCGCGGTATCTTTAACACTCACCTGAACAGCCGGACTTCATCTTATACATCTGGAAATACAGTCACTGCACTTTCAACAGCACTTTGAGACGTTTCAACGTTATAGCCAACGCAAGGGTTCCTTATGACTGTTATTACCAGTAATAAAGTAGGGAAGGGGGAAATTAATAATAATATAATAATTCTCGCATTTGACACAGCACCTTATCATGTCAAAGAGGGGCCTCAAAGCAGTTCGCGGGGTTTTACTGTGAAGTGCAGTTTGCAGCGTCACTCTGAAGTGGAGTGGCTGTGTATTTTGTAGGTGGACGTGGCAGCCAATTTGCGCACAGCAACGTACCACAAACAGCCACAAAGTGATTGACCGCGTTAGTTAGTAACACAGGAACAGAAGGAGACCATTCAGCCCCTCCAGCTTGTTCCGCCATTCTATAAGATTATGGCTGATCTGTATCTCAACCCCAATTACCCGCCCTTGCTCCATATCCCTTATTTACCATTTATTGTGGGGCGGTGGGGGGTGGGGGGGGAGAATCGTCGGCCAGGGACACCGGTTCACACTGCTCAGTAATTGGTGTCACATATGTGAAGTTAAATTATTAGTCGATTGGCAGATTGTCACTCAACCCACGGCTGTTTGTGGGGACGCTGCCGTGCGCAATTGGCTGCCGCGTTTCGCCCACAAAATACACAGTCACTACGCTCCACAGTGTATTCCGTGAAGCCCTTTGAGACGTCTCGACAACGTGATAAGGCGCTGTATCAAGTGCAAGGATTACCAATAGGAGTAGTATTATTCCTCTTGGCATCCATCGCAAACCCAGGACCATTTTTACATCTACAATATATATATATATATATATCTCCCTTTGTAATTGATAGTTCATGTAGCGAACATATGGCCAACTGATTTTTTTTACCCACGTCAGCCAGTTGCGCGGGTGAAAAATGTAGGCATTCAGTATATTTTTTGCTGCTGAAGCTGAATTGTAAGCAGGTTCAGGATGAGCTTGTCTGGCATAGCATTTTGTGTTCCTGAACGCCAAGTGGTCCAAAACCTTGCGCTTTACAGATGAAAACGGCTAAAGTGTAGCCCTCCCACCCTCTCGCCCCCCTCTCCCACCGTAACTTCGAGCACCGATGAAAGAGGTTGAGACACATTTTTTTTTCCCTAAACGATCCAACGCCACTGTTTTCATCCGGGTGGCAATAAAAGGAGCCATAAAGTTGATGTACAAGTGCACTTAGGAGCTATCATATTCGGTGTTAAAGAGGCAGAAATCACTGCGGAAAAGACTGAGTGGAGATGTGACCTAGAAATCCTGTCCTGCGCTCGTTTCCCACGTCAGGTGCTGGTTTGTCGCTGCAACTGATTGCTGACGGCTTTGTGTTTGTTCGCCGCTCAACGACTCTCCAACCGTGTGTTAACCAAAGTGTTCGGCCAAGCCCGGCTCAGTCGGTAGCACTCTCAACAACCACCACCACCACCGCCACCACAACAAATTACCAAATGCACTGGGCCTTTCGCGTCAGAAGGACGTCCCAAGGCGCTGGACAGTTAAGAGTCTGCACCCGAGCTGGGGGTTGGAATCAAGGGGGGGTGGAGGGTAGAGGGGGGCGGTGGGGGAGAGTGTGGCCCAAGGCACGGTCAGAGAGGAAGGTTTGTGTGCGCAGACTGACTTGTCGTGTTTCCCTGAGAAGCGCTTTGATACGCTTCGACGATGTGAGAAGGCGCTGTCTCAAACGTGAGGATCGCACGGAGGTGGACGACGCACATTTTGGCTGTAAACCAGCGTTCGTTTTGGCAAATTAATGTTTCGGAGTGAACTATTTTCACTATGATCGAACGCCCACCTCTCCACGCGCGCACACGCGCACACACTACACACGCGCACACGCAAAAACAGACACGCTACAGACTCACTACCCACAACACACACACAAACAAACACAGAAGCAAGCAACACACACACTCAGACGCACACAAACACACTACACACACAAATGCACTCACACACACTACACACACTACACTACACACGCACACACACACACACAGGCCGCTACATTAACACACGCGTGAAAGGAATCCGTATAAGCGCAAAAGGCTTCCACCCGAGAGTTGGGTTTCAGCTCTACAGTGAAACCTAATGGTGAAACGCTTGACTTGATGGTATTTTTACATGGCCCGTTGTTGGTGGCTGAGTGGGGGTGGGGGGGTGGGTGGGGTGGAGGCGTTTAATGGGTGGATGGCGTGTGTGGGGGGGGGGGGGTTGTCAGTCACCTGTCCCTGTCACAGGAGAGGCAGTAAGGGGGAACGTACTCCTCTGCACCGAATCCGCCAGTTAATCTCCGAACGAGCAAAGGACACGCAGACTTTCAGGCGACTTTCCTCTTCGGAGGGTTCTCTGTTCTCTGGCTGTGGGTCTGGATGTGACGCCGACACAGATTATTCCCCAGCGCGTGGCCAACAAAGGCAGAGAAATCTTGGACGCTCTCCACTCGCTCTCTCACCAATTAATATATCAAACTCATTCCTTTTTTTTTAAAAGGTGACCAAGTAGCCCAGTGTATTACTTCTCTGACGCACTGCACCAGGATATGGGAATGCGTCTTGTTTCTCTCCCCCTCCTCCCCCCTCCCCACCACCCAAGACAGTACTTGATTGTATCTGGGTCATCAGGAGAGCAAAAGAGGAGTGGGGGCGGGAGGTGTAATTCAGTTTACACCTGCCTTTACTTGTGCCGTTCCTACATACTGACATTGCATTCAATTACCAAACCCCCTCCCACACCCCCCCCCCCCCCCCACCACCGTGTCGTCACAACATGCAATGGCAAGGATAGTGGGGGATGGTGAGGGGGCTATAAGGGATAGCGTTGACTCTGTATTTAAGGCACAGCCTGGCTCGGGTAGGTTTCGCTCTGGCTGCGCGTGGGGTTGGGTACAACCTCCCCCTCACGTTGGGACTTTGCACTTGTATTGTATTGGCTGCCGTCCCATCGCAGTGATGCTGTGGGGGGTGGGGATGGAGGGATGGATGGAGGGAGGGAGGGAGGCATTGGCGAAGGCGTGGAACTCTCTCCCCCCTTCCCCCCTCTCTCCCCACTTTGAAGACCTTCCTCTTCGACCTGCGGCGGCGCTCACAGTCACCTTCCTCCCCCAACCCACCCCCCCACACCCCTCTGCCCCCCCCCCCCACTCGGCTCAGGAGCGGGCTCCGCCGCAGTTAAACTCTCCGAGAGGCGTGAAGGGCGGGGTTTAAACGCAAGTTGTTGCTGTTGTCTTCGTCATTGTCGTTGCTGGCGGAGGTATAAAACTCCCGCGGCGCTATTCAAGAAGAGAAGGAGAGTTTCTCTCTCTCTCTCTCTCTCTCGCTCTCTCCCGGTTGCTTTTGAAGCGCACGGGAGCTGGCCGGGCAGAGCAGTTGCGGACTGCGACAACCAGCCTCTGCCCGCCCCTTCCCTCCCCCCCCCCCACCCACTCCCCCCACCACCCCGCGTTGGTTGGCATTTCACAGACCCAAATACTGTACTGTGTTACAACACGGCTCCAGTCATGTGCCTGAGAGAGTGACTGACGTAGCTTTAAAAATAGAGTTCTCTGTTGAACCGAGTGCGGAGAGAGAGAGAGAGAGAGAGAGGGAAGGAGAGAGAGAGACACACAGAGAGAGAGAGAGAAATATCCTACCTCTGGCAGAAATATGCCATTATATAATCTTCCTCATTATGTCAAGTGCCAAGAAGATTGGCAGAGTAGTTGCTTGGCACAGAGTACTGCTTCCCTGAGGGAAGGGAGGGAGCGAGGGAGGGAGGGAGGGAGGGAGGGAGTGGGGGAGGAGGGTGGAGAAGGAAAGGAAGTTAGAGAAGATCTCGTGACGCCTCTCGAAATGGCAGGTGCTTGACCTGAAAACCAAACGATCTTCCTCGCTCCTCAACTAAATACGTTGCTTTCCATGTTTACCGTGATCTCCGGGCTGCAAACCTTTCCCGATGACACCTATTCGCCCGTCGCGATCGCGGCCACGATTTCTGAGCAAGAACAATCACGAGAGCAATACAAATTGCGGTCGCTCGGTCCCACCGCATCGGCTGCCGCGTTTCGGCCACAGAAACACGCGGTCAATTCACTTTACGCCACCGCGCTTTGAGGCGTCTCGAAGACGCGATAAGGCGCTATGTCAAACGCAAGGGTTGTTATTGTTTGAACCGGAGCGCGGGTGGCAGATTGACAGCGAGTTCCTCTTTAAAGACAAAGCGCGCACACACACACACACACGCACTCTCGCCCGCTCACACACACGCACGCACGCGCACGCACACACGCACAAGTGGCCCATGTTGCAAACCATCCCTCCTTTAGCTCAGAGTGACGAGTCCTCAGCTCCTGGCACAGCAACTCGCCCGTCACAGTGATGGGTGAAACAAAAAGAAAAACAACATTAAAACATGTTGACAAGGAGATGCGAGCAGCCGTGGCCGTTCGCTTCAACTCTTTGGCTCTCGCTGGTGTCAGGCGTACCGGTGGGGGGGGCGGTGGGGGGGTGGGGGGGAGAATGGCACTTTTGTTCTCTTGCCTGGGAACGGTAGCCACACGTCAGGGCTCGATACCCAAACAATGCTTACCCCCTTCTCTCCCCCTCCCCGCCCAACCCATCCGCTGGGATAAACAGGGCATCTAGTGCGTCGTCCACCCTGCCCACCATCGATTCGCACCCCCGCCCCCCCCCATATCGGGCAGGGCACATATCAACCCGTTTTACCTGGGGCATTGCTAGTCAGCAGACCAGGTCCGCGCACCAGGTCAGCACTGTATTGAGACCTGCAGCTCAGTGGATAGATTACTTGCATCGCAAGCGAGAGACCAGGGCGAGATGTTCGGCAAGTTTCCTTGCTCCACACGCTTCGGTTTACATAGCAGTAAGTGGGAACCCAGTTGTTGGTTGATCGGCGGAAGTCAATTCGCTTTGCAGTATATTCTGCGAAGCGTTTTGAGACGTCGCGAAGACGTGATAAGGCGCCGTATCAAATACAAGGATTTATTATTACCAGCCTAGACTGCCGCGACGTGGGGCTCGGACCCACAATCTTCTTCACTCAGAAGCGAGAGTGCTGCTGACTGACTGAGCCCGGCTGACTCACAACCCGGACGTATCATAGTACCAATCCTTGCATTTGATGTGGAGCCTTTATCACACGGTTGAGATGTCTCAAAGCGCTTCGCAGAATATACTGTAGAGATGAATTGACCGTGTGTTTCGCGGGCGAAACACTGCAGCCAATTGCGCACCGCAGCATTCCGCAAACGCCGGTGGATTGAGCCTTCTTTCAGCAATTCCACCCCCCCCTGAAAGGCGCCATATAAGTGCAAATGCAATTTGCTGTTGTGCCACCTCACCTTAAATTTTAAGTCATAAAAATCGCTCTCGTGGGCTGAGAGGCGCTGGAACGCGGATGGTGGCGGGATGGATATCCGTGCACATTTTAGATCGAAATCGCCTTTCACACAGTTAAACATCTGAGAGAGTGTTACAGGGCGGAATGGGAGTCCGAGCGAGGTGGGAGATACATTGACAGCTTCAGAAAGGGCTGACTCCGGCAGCGCATCCGCAATAAAAAATTTTTTGCAGCACTCGTCAGCTGAAATACTGTGGCAATTTCAACAAACGCTGCAAATTCTGCAAGCCTCTGATTCTGCAGCGCCTTCTAAAGTGTTTAACTCGTTGCTAACGTTGGGAAAGCAGCGTACACGCGGGAAGCGGTTTACACATGGAGTACGTTCAGGACGTGATTGCGGAGTCCTGTAGCGTAGTGGCGAGTTTCCTTACTCCGCACACGCACACACACACGCACACGCGCCTCTGTTTTCCCAGCAGCGGATTACACAGTCAATCCGCGTCACAGTATATCCTGTGATGAGATGCTTCGAAGACGTGACAAGGCGCTGCAATCAAATGCAAGGATTATTAATAGCATTATTCTGCGAAGCGCTTTGAGACGTCTCAACGAGGTGATGAGGTGCCGCGTCAAGCGCAAGGACTATTATTATGACACGCGGGAAGCAATGCACCCGTGGAAGATGATGTGCGCCCGGGGTGCGTGTGGGTGCGTGTGCTCCACGCTCCATTGCTTCGAGACATGTTAACGTGTTATGTTTCCTTTTGTCTTTCAGGAAAAAGTAGAATATGCCTTCCTTATAATTTTTACAATTGAGACATTTTTGAAGATTATCGCGTACGGATTGATGTTACACCCCAATGCATATGTAAGGAACGGATGGAATTTGATGGATTTTGTCATTGTAGTGGTAGGGTAAGTCGCTCTTTCGATGTGTGTCAGTGTAACCAAGAAACACGATCTTAACGATGTACGCAGGTCAGACTTGCGCAAGTTTTACTGCCGTTTGAATTTGCTACGCTGCCGCCTCATCGCATCGAAACGGCTCAAAAGATCTTCGCAAAGAGCTTCCCGTGAAGCGCGCCGACCGACATGAAGGGAGCGACCGATTTTATTTGGGGGTGGGGGGAGAGTTGGTCAGGACCCCTTTTGACTCCAGAGGCGAGAGCACTAGCACTGAGCCAGGCTCTCTCACACACACGCACACACACAAGGGGGGAAAAGACAGAAAGGATTGCTCTTTAAGACACGATGGGCCGAATGGCCTCTTTCCGTGCTGCGAACGTACGTGGCTTCATAACATTTCGACTCCTGGAAAGAGATTTCGCATTCCAGCCAGTGTAAACAGGGCACAAGAGACGGTGGCAAGCAGCAGAGATGCTCATTAGAGGGAGCTTAGCAAGGCAAGATATGGGAATCTCACAACGGAGAATAATAAAGAGAAAGATATATTTATGTATGCACTGTAGAGTATAAGACAGGCAAGACCCTGGATACACTAATCAAGCAATAAAACAGCAGGAATAGCTTTGGGGAATGGATCTGAAGAGATTGGCAAGGAGCAGAATTGGATAAAAAGATCAGGGACTCAACACACAGTCACTACACTTTACAGTGAATGCACTGAAGCGCTTCGAGACGTCCTCCCAATGTGTGAAAAATGCCGTATCAGATTCAAGTATCATCATCATCATTATTATTATTGTAATAAAAGCCATTGGGTTGGAAGCATTGCATAAAAATTTACTGTTGACCCATTTGGACGTTTGAGTCATAAAAGTAACTGATCCCACATGTTAATAGGGTTGTCCCAGACTTCAGCTCTCTGGGAACTTTTACCCTGCGTGTGGTGTGACAGTGATGCAGATGTGAAATTGATTTGTCATTTTACAACAGTGAATTTTCAGTGAGGAAAACAGACACCAACAGTCCTCGGGTGTCATAGAAACATAGAAACAGGAGGAGGTCATTCAACCCGTGACGTGGTCGTGAACCGAACCAAATACTGTATCCCCGAGATATTATTTTCTAACAGAAATCTACCTAATTTGTGCTCGAAATAATCAACATTTTCTGTTTCCACCATCTCCCTGGAGAGCCTGTTCCATACGTTTACCGCTCGTTCACTGCGGATTCGTTCTATTCTGCCATTCCGTAAGATCACGGCTGATCTGTGAAGCGCTTTGGGACGTCTAGAAGACGTGTAAAGCGCGATATCAAATGCAAGGATTATTATTATATATTATTATTATCTGTACCTCAAGTTCAGTTGTCTCGTGCCCCTTAATACCCTGACCCCACAAATATGAATCCGCTTCAGTCTTGAAAATGTGAATGGATCCAGAATCCACAGCCTTTCGGGGGAAGAGAGCCCCAGAGAGTTTCACTGTTCAAAGCGAGAAGTGGATTCGTCCGATAAATCCAATTGATTTTTCTTAAAAATCAAGAACCTGTAGTTTATGGGGCAGAAATTCTCCCATTGGATCCGGGAAATATTTTCACAGAGAGGGAGAGAGAGAGAGAGAGAGAGTGTGTGTGAGAGAGAGGGGTAAATTCAGAGCAAATTCTCAGAAACAACGAGTAGTAAACGTATGGCATAGGCTCTCCGGGGAGATGGTGGAAGCAGAACATGTTGATTAGGTAGATTTCTGTTGGAAAATAATATCTCGGGGATACAGTATTTGGTTTGGGTCACGACACGTCAAGCGACTGGCAGGATGGCAGAAGGCAAACGAGATGGACCTTGATCTGCTTTTGCCGAGCAAATTCTTATGTTCTTACGAGAAAAGAGAGGGGGAGAGAGAGAGATAAAGCGAGTGAGTGCAAGAGAGAGGGAGAGAGAATCAGAGAGGGCCCAAGCGTACTAATGAACATTGTGCTTAGATGATAGCAACGAAATCTGCAGCGTGCAAACCTGTCAGTGTTAAGAGTCAGGTGCAACGAGATAGAGAGAGAGAGAGAGAGAGAGAGAGAGAAAACGAGAGAGAGAGAGAGAGAGAGAAAAAACGAGTGCCTGCATCAATATTCATATGGTTCAGTGTGTATATAGGTCAGGTTGTAAATTTGGTGTGCTTCCTGCATGCATTTGCTTGCTCATGACTCACTGTTAAGAGGAGTTATTTCCATTTCATCCGAACTGATACCACCGCCGGTGCCGTGTTATTCAAAGGAGACTGTTCACAAAACAACCGCCTTAATGATCCACTGCGAAAATGACACTTCAACAACCACGGCGACAACAACTTGCATTTATACCGAGCCTCTCGCGCGGGGGGGGGGGGGGGGGGGGCTAGCGACCCGGTGCACTCGACGGTGGCGGAGTCCGACCCGAAGCCAGGGGGAGAGAGGGAGGTCGAGGGAGGGAGGGAGGGCGGTCGAGGGAGGGAGGGAGTGGGGGCGAGGTGGAGAGGGCGAGGGAGCACAGCTGGATGCCTTCAATCGGAACGCCTTGTTTAATGGTTGATCAGTCAGCCCTGCGTTTTGGTGTGTGGTTAAGCTTGTGGGCGGACTGCGGCTGTGCCGGGCTCTGCCCGTTTCGCGGCTCTGTTAACTGGAACGGAGAGGGCCACTCGGTGGCACGTTTGATATGTACCTCATTGCACCTACACCAAGATATCCATGTCGCACCTCCTCTTCGATCTCTCTCGCTCTCCTCCTCTCTCCTACCCTCTCCTTCCTCAACTCTCCTCCCCTCCCTCTGTCTCTCTCTCTCTCTCTCTCTCTCTCCCCCTCCCTCTCCCCTCTCCTCCTGCGATATATAATAATAATAATAATAATAATAATACTCATCATCATCCTCGTATTTGATACAGTGCCTTTCAATTTGGGAAGACGTCTCAAAGCTCTACAGTTACAGGATTTCACTGTGAAGTGTAGTGACTGTGTATTTTGTAGGCAGATGGTTTACAAGGACATAGGGGGAGGTGGGTGGGGGGGTGGTAGTGGGGGGCGGGGGGGGGGGGGGCGTGCTGAAATCCCTGTAGAGGAGAGGAGGGGCGGAGGGAAGCGACTGAGCTGTTTCCCGGGCAGGACACAGTTAATGACTGAGCCCCAGCGCTCTGTGTCTCATTCACCTTCACTGTGCCGGTCTGCGGATTGATTGATTGGCTTTCATTAACTTTACTTCTCGCCCCCCCCCCCCCACTCCATTCCCCCTCTCCCCCCCACCATCGTTACATTTACTCTGCTCTGCCAGCCCGAGACTCACACCGTTCAGCATTAGTTGATTGAAGCTGCAGATGCGCAGTGTGAGCTGACGTGAGCTGCCCAGGAAATCTATGTCCCGCGATAATAGCTAATTACAGCCGGCACGTGCCGAGCCAGCGTATCCACCAGGGAGGGAAGAGAGGCAGAATAAAATTGCACATGAGGAATACTTGCCATCTCTCTGTCTACGCACAGTCTCTCTGTGTATGCAGTCTCTCCGTCTGTACACAGTCTCACTGTGTACACGCAGTCTCTCTGTGTAACGCACAGTCTCTTACGTACATGCAGTATCCGCATGCAAAAACAAACTCTACGTACATATAGAGTCTCTACATTTATACGCAGTCTCTATGTGTATATGCAGTCATTACGTGTTTGAGCAGTCTTCATGTTTGTACAAGTCTCTGCGGTTACATAACATAAGAAATGCTAAGACGAAAAAAGACCAAGGTCCCCATCTTGTTCGCCTTCCACCTTCCTGGTGGTCGCTCCCTATGTGCTATATCCCACAATGTTATATCCCTAAAAGAAAACTATCTAATCTGTGTTTGAAGGAATCAACATTTTCTGCTTCAACCGTCTCCCTCGGGGGCGCCTGTTCCACAAGTTCACTATTTGGTCACTGAAATTCGTTCTGAATTTAAACCCTTCAATCGCAAGTCGTGTCCTCTGGTTTTTCCATGTATACCCGGGCTGAGAGTCTTATGGCAGTCATGGGTCATGAGGGTCTAATGATAAATGTACGGTTGTTGCTGTTACTTCAATGAAACAATTGCTATGTTTAGGTGTGAAGGTGATTTAATCTTTCCCCACTACAGAATCTCATCCTTTTTTGCAAACAAACCCTCCCCCAGTGAAAGAGTGAAGGTGGACCCTGGAAGTAACCATAATAATAATCCTCGCATTTGATAGAGCGCCTTAGCACTTCATTGAGACAACAACGGGAACAAAGTACATTTTACACCGCGCCTTTCATGTCGGGAGGACGTCCCGAGGTGCTGGACAGTCAGGGATGTGGACCTGAGCAGGCGGTTGGGATCCAAGCGCTTCACAAAATATATCGTAAAGTGGAGTGACTGTGCATGTTGCGGTAGAAACTCGGCAGCCTATTGCGCAAAGCAGAGTCCCGCAAACAGTGGTGGACTGAGAGACTCAATATATTCTTTAGGAGGGATTTTTACCGCTCGAGAGTGATCCCCCAATCGACTAAAAACCGGGATCCTACTCACTGCAGAGGGGTAACCAGAGCCGCGCGCGTGCGCGTGCGTGTGCGTGGAGTGGGGAACCTTGGCCAAGGCTCCGTCCCGCCCGGGAATCGAATCCGGGCGAGCGCTCTAAACCTGTGAGCGGCAGGACTCCGCAGTGGAAGGTTGTGCTAATCCCACCGCTGTGGGTTTTGTGGTTTATGTTTTCAGCTTGTTTAGTGTTGTCTTGGAACAAGTAACCAAAGTGTCAGACGGAGAAGGACACGCGGCTGGTAAATCAGGCGGCTTCGACGTCAAGGCCCTCCGCGCTTTCCGTGTCCTGCGACCTCTCCGGCTGGTGTCCGGCGTGCCCAGTAAGTGCCCGCGACCATTCGTGCCGCAGCCCAACGCTGCCTTCATCTCACAACCAGACACGCCTTCAACCATTCCGCCCTCTCCCCCCCCCCCCCCCCCCAACCACCCCCTCGCCCTCTGGAACTCCATCCCCCAAATCCCTCCGCCTCGCTCCCTCCCTCGCCTCCTTCAAGGCTCGTCTCAAGACCTCTTTCTTCGATCGTGCTCTCGGCCGCCCACCTCCCATCCCCCCATTCCCTGCCCTCCACCCCTCCTGATTTCATCTGCCAGCTTGGGTGCAAACCCTTGACTGTCCAGTGCCTTAAGATGTTCTTCTGATGCGAAGGTGCTGTGTAAATGTAATTTTGTTGTTGTTGTTGCCTTACCTGACCCCAACTTTGTGGCTGTTTTTGTGGGGGATGTTTTGGCTGCAAAAAATACACAACAATAATAATCCTTACATTCGATAATAATAATATTAATTATTATTATTATTATTATTATTACGTTCGGTACAGCGTCTTTCACATCAGGTGGACGGTCGCTCGCATCACCTCAAAGCGCTTCGCAGGATGTACTGTAAAGCCCAGTGACTGTGTATTTTGTGGGCGAAAGGCGAGAGCCGATTTGCACACAGCAACGTCGCCACAAAGCCGTGAAGCGAATGACCAGTTTTATTTGGGGGATTGTCGGCCAGGACACCAGGAGGGAGCGGGCCGGAGGAGACCTTTAACGCCATGAGACCTTTAGCGTCCACCTGAACAGGCACGGACCGGAGCTCGGTTTAACGTCTCCTCTGAACGACGTCACCTCTGACAATTCAGCTCTCCCCCCTCCACCGCCCCCCACCCCCCATCACTGCATTGGAGTCTCAACTTAGACTATATTTGAGTTCCAAATCCCGACGTGGGGTTTGAGCTCACAGGCTTCCGACTCAAGGCAAGAATTTGTCTATCGACAGGACGAATTCCTCCCAGTTCTAGATTTACTGCGTTATTAAACCATGGTCTTAATTCGGAAGCCGGTATCCTGCAAGACGCTGCAGACAATGAAATTGACTTCAAAGTTAAGACCGAACGCGACGATTTGCCAATTTCTAGACGTTCTGAAATGCTACATAAATAGAGTTAAAAGGAAGTCTAGAACTGGATGGAATTCTTTACCCGCCCCAACGTCTCTTAAAACTTTTTAACGAGTTTCAATCAAATTAAAATGACAGTTGTTGCGCTTTACTGATGCTTCGGAGGGGAAGTTTGTATCTTTGAAATGAGTCCAGAATCCGATGCGCTTCAGGGGCGAAACCTACTGATAAAACGTGAAGATTTATGTTGCTCGCTCGCTTCCCAGCACTTGGATGGAACGTGTGATAACTCCTCACGCCCCCTCCCACCAACCCCCGCAAAAAAGATAAACCCTTCAAATTGACACCACGAGCGGCCAGTGAGATTTTGAGAGAACTTAATGTGCTTGTTTGTGTATTTTTCTTCCTGATGGGCTTGTGATAATCGAGCTTTGAAGAGGGGGGGACAACAGTTATTTTAGTTTTCTAACCGGACGAACAAAAAAAACAGCTCGTCGCGTTGCACAGACTGAATTTCTCTTTGACAGTCATAATAACTCTTGTGCTTGCGTTCGGTGTCTCATCGTCGAAATGTCTCGCAGGATTTCACTCAGTTTCCTGTAGGAGCCAAATGTGCCAGGCCATTTACTCAAAGCAACAACAACAACAACAACAACAACAACAGCAGCAAAATGTGGATTATTTTGCAGCGAAACTGGTCGTTCGCTCCTCTGCTGCATGTGGCGACATTTCCGTGAGCCCTCCGAGACACTCCCGAGCCCCGGTGAAGGGCACCATGTAAACGCAAGTTGTTGTCGACATCGTGCGTAGCAAATTGGCCGCCACATTTGGCAGTGAATCCATTTGACAAGTAACTGCGCGAAGTGCTCTGAGACGTTTTTGCCGATGAGACAAAGCGTGGTATGAAATTTGTAACACCTTATACGCTTCAGCACAGCTTTATTGACGGTATATCTAACGCCCCTGTTTTTCCGTGTCTCACAAAGGTTTACAAGTCGTCTTGAACTCCATCATCAAAGCCATGGTTCCTCTTCTCCATATTGCCCTATTGGTACTGTTTGTTATTGTCATCTATGCCATCATAGGACTGGAGCTGTTTATAGGAAAAATGCACAAAACCTGTTTCATCGGCAACACAGGTAAGAGCGAACGAACGAACGAACTCATCACTCGCTCACTCACTCACTCACTCACTCACTCACTCACTCACTCACTCACTCACTCACTCACTCACGCACAAACAATTTCCTCTCACCATAAATTAGTGATTCACCTGATGTTTTGGGGACATTGCTGTGTGCAAATTGGGCTGTGGGTGCCTGTAAAATATACAGTCACTACAACTTTATGGAAATATATCCGTGATACAAATGCTGTGTCGAATGCAATGTCCTAAATCCACTTCAACCTGCCACTGGTGGGATTATTTGTTATGCAGAGCACATTTCTCTTTCTCTCTCTCGCTCTCTCTCCCTCTTTCTCTCCCTCTATATCTCTCGCAAGACAATTTGGCGATGATGAGATTTATTCCACTTACAGAGAGTGAAATATATGTATGGCGTCCTCTCAGTTCTTTGTTCTGTCTTGAAATGTGACAGATTTGTGGGGGAGCATTCCCAAACAGGTCAAACTAACAACTTTTTGGAACCTGAACGTCTCTCCAACTTCGGGGAAAAAATGCCTTGAAACAGACCAAAGACAACAGAAGCGCCAGATTTTTCTATCAGCCTCACAGCGCCGACGAAGATTTAACATTGCAAAGATGCCTTTCAGTAATTAACCCCCTCCCACAGAAAAAATGTTTGCCAATTGAAATTGGATTTAAATCAATTGAACGTAATTTAATTCAATTAAAAAAGGTAACGTAAATTTACACAGCGAGTATCTGGATTACGTTGTCTGAAAGGCCGGGGGAAGTCGATTCGATAACAACTTTTAAGGGAGAACTAGATAATTATTTGGGAATGACAAGTTTGCGGGGCTATGGGGAGAGAGCGGGGGAGTGGGATTGACTTGGAAGCTCTTTTCAAAGATAGGCCGAATGGCCTCCTCCTGCACTGTATAATTCTACGATTCTATGAATTCTAAGCCGGTTGCAGTTTTCCGATCGCATTGTAATATTAATAATAATAATAATAATCATAACTATAACCCTTGCATTTGATATTGCACCTTATCACGTCGTCGAGACGTCTCAAAGAGCTTCACAGATTATACACGCATTAAAGTGTAGTGCCTGTGTCTTTCGGCCGTGAAAGGCGGCAGCCAATTGCGCACAGCGGCGTCCCACAAACAGCCAAGGATTGAGCGACCGGGTTTTTTGTTGCGCGGGGGGTGAGGGGGGGGGGGAGTGCTCGGTTTCGGTTTTAAGAAGCTGGGAAACACAGGGAAAGGAGGAGGCCATTCAGCCCACTGAGCCTGTGCCCCCAGTTTATCAGATTTGTCAGATCTGTTTAATCCCAACTGCCCTGCCCATCCACATGTGGTATGGAGCGGGAGCTCCGCTCTGCATTCATTTGTTACACTAATTGCCCTCCTGTGGCCTTCCGTTCCCAGGTATTTTAGCAGAAGAGGATCCAGCGCCATGCGCTTTCTCAGGGAATGGTCGTCCATGTTCCATCAACGGCACAGATTGCAGGGGGAACTGGCCAGGGCCGAACGGAGGCATCACCAACTTTGACAACTTTGCCTTTGCAATGTTAACCGTCTTTCAGTGCATCACCATGGAAGGGTGGACGGACGTCCTGTACTGGGTGAGTGGCCGGTCGGGCTGGGCGGCGGGCGTCTGAGGGTAACTCAACTCGAACCTGCGCTCGGGAGTGTATCTCACGTCTCGTCGTTGTCTATCTTAAGCACGCAAGAGGTACGCACGACGCTGCTTGTGGTCTGTCTCTCTCCCAGTGCTGAAAGCCTCACTCGTTAAAGATTTCCTTCCGCTTCCAACCCCCTCCCGATCCCCTCTCCCCGCACCCCACATACGCACACGCGCGCACGCACACATACACACGCCTCTGTTCCCTTCTCTCTCCTGTGCACACAATTTTACTCTGATTTAGAAGGTTGTGGGTTCAAGGCCCCCCCCCCATGTCAGGGACTTAGGAACGGACACTCGATGTGGGGGTGGGGGGGGCGGTGGGGAGGGTGTGTGTGCTGCATTGTCGAAGACTCCGTCCTTTAGATGGGATGTTAAACCAAGCTCCCTCTCTGTGCCTGGTCAGGCAGACGTTGAAAGATCCCGTGGCCCTGTTTGGAAGGAGAAGGGAGTCTCTCTCCCTCTCCCGGGGTCCCGGCCGTCCATCTCGCCCCCGGATAAAGTCGGTCGTCCAGTTCGCGGCTGCCTGTGGGACACGGTTGTTGCGTTCACGTGCAAAGCACCCAGTCACTGCTCTTACTTTACAGTAAAATCCCGCAAAGTGAAGTGGAGCTTTCTGAGGCGTCCTCCCACTTTACCAGCCGCTTCGACAAACGCAAGGATTATTATAATAATTAGCGATACTATTGTTATAATTACCAATATTATTACTAATGTAACTAGAATTCAGCGCACCTCCAGTCTGCCTCTTGCACATAACCTCCTGTCACCCCTACAGATGCAGGATGCCATGGGATATGAATTGCCGTGGGTCTATTTTGTCAGTCTCGTCATCTTTGGATCTTTTTTCGTTCTTAATCTTGTGCTCGGTGTTCTGAGCGGGTAAGCAGATGCTTCCTATTGTCTGGACAGCAAAGTCCTGCCTCCAGTTGCAAAGAAGCAAAAAATAAATAACGACCAGCCAACCCCCCACCCCCCCAAAAAAACAAACCGCCTCACGAGAGCCGAGACGGAGGTGAGAGGGAAGAGTGGAGCTTGTGTCGATGCCCCATTCATACTTGCAGTTTGCCGCTGCAGTCGGCTGAGATGTGGCCGGCAAAACACAGGCGGTGAGTGTACCGGGAGCTCCCAGCCCAAAATACCAGCCCGGCTTCCGTGTTCCACGTCCCGTGTTGAGCCCTGCACAGCCTGGACGCTGATCGGGAGCGCAGACTTCGGCACAAGTGGGAGCGGGGCATCTGAATGCCTCTCCCCTGTCTCCTTACCCACCCCCACCTTTTCTCACTGCTGCCCGGGATTGTTTTATGGGGGGGGAGGGCAGCAGGGGGGAGGGCAGGGGGGGTGTCCCTTGCGGGCGACAAGGTGAAGGGGGCATCTGCTTCAGAGGTTCTGCAATTATATATGGGTTCCCTTGGATTTGGTATCTCAGGGCTCAGGCAACTGGCTCCAGGACTTTGTGGCTTTTTACGGCATAAATAACCATAACGGGTACTTTTTCACTCTTTCAGGTCAATGATGCTATTGGATTTGAAGTGCCGTGGCTGTATTTTGTTAGTCTAATCATCATAGGCTCCTTCTTTGTACTTAACCTAGTTCTGGGTGTGCTCAGTGGGTAAGCAGTTGAATTGAATTCGGTGTTTTTGTTTCCTTTCGCTTGAGGTGTTCTCTTCTTACAAGACCCAAAGCGAGCTGGGCTGGGCTGGGGTGGGGTGGGAGGTTGGTGTGTGGAGGTTCGGGGGCTGAGCGGGAGCGGAGGCGAGGGAGGTGGGGGTGCTGCTCTTTTGTCTTGTGCATGTGCACCCCGAAGATTGCACCTCACTGCTGTTTTCCCGCAGGTTTTGCTTGCCAGACTGGGGCTTGCATGCATGCGTATGTGTGGGGGGGGGGGGGTGATTCGTTGACCGCTTTTGTTTTGAGATAACAAGTCGCTCACCGACACGGTGAGAGATGTGCTGCACGTGGCTTTTCACCTGGACTGGGAGTTGTTGTGTGCGTGTGCGTGTGAGTGCGCGTGTATTTTGTGGTTTGCTGTTGACGTTGTTGCGATGGGAGAGTGTCGGATCACAAACCGGCCTCTTTTCCAGGAGTTTGCTGTCAACTCCAGGATGGTGGGTGTTACACCCTTGTTCTGTGGTCCTTTGTTGCTCTCTCTCTCTCTCCCCCGTGCTTAATACTATTCCGCAACTCTCTCCTGAGTTGGGGTAGGTTTGCTGGTCGGAGCAGTTTTCCCTGTGGATTCAGTGGGGTGGGGTGCGAGCGGGACCTTGTCTTGCGTATGAAATTCCATTATCTTCCTGGGTGTCAGGGGAAACATGGGACTCGCATAGTCCAGGCTGACGCCCCAATGCAGCGCTGGGAGTGTGCTTCACTGTCGGAGGTGCCGTCCTTCGGGCGAGATGTTAAGTCGAGCTCCCCGTCTGCGTTAAACATCCCACGGCGCCACTCGAAAAGAGAAGAGGAGTTTCTCTCTCCCATTGTCCTGGCCGATAATCCCTCAGATAAATTGGTCCTTCGCTTCAGTGGCTGTTGTGCACAAATTGGCTGGCGTGTTAGCCTCCAGAACGCACAGTCGCTGCAAGCGAAACCCACCGTGTACCAAATGCAAGGATTATTATGATTATTTCATCTTCTCTACGAAGTGGGTCCTCCGGACTTGGACGCGCACATGTGTCCTGATAGCTTCAGGGCTAGACAAGCTAGAACCCAGTGTGCGCGTGTGGTTCTCACTGCAGAATTTGCTCTGGCACGGACGGACTTTGCGGGGGTGGGGGGGGGAAGAAAATGAACCTCAACTTTATACATCCTCTTCCACTTGGCATTGGATTGATCAGAGGCCTAACACCAATGTTTTTGAAGACAAAATAGTTCAGCGGGCTCAGGGTAGGTGGAAATTTGGGGACTCACATTGTGTGTTGTGGTGGGGGGGCGGAGGGTTGAGGGGGTGGGGGGGGGGGAAGAAAACAGATGATGACGGAGAGGAGTAGGGAAATGCGGTCGCCTTTTATTCACTCTGCCAACTCACTGCGGGATCCCAGAAGGTAGGAAAGTGTGGGTTGTGTGTGTGTGTGTGATGCGCGCTATTGCAAACCACGCAGCTGACAGTGCTACTGTGGATCTGGTGAGCTCAGGCATCGCGCTGACAGCTTACATCACACGTGTGGAGGTGTGAACAGTGATTTATTGCTTAATAGCCCATGGGTCTCAATGATGGAAGTACTTTGGAATATCTTTACGTCCGATCCAATCTCCCCCAAACAAACACTCTCTTGTCAAGATGACTCCGCTATCCTGTGCTATCCACTTCCTCCTCAATGATAGTTCTCTCTCTTTCTCTCTTTCTCTCCTGATCCATCCCTCTCCTCGGCTGCCCTCTCCCCGCCGTCCTTACGCTTTCCAAGACGCTAAACTGCGTGAAGGGGGCTGGACGAGCACAAGTTGTTGTTGTTCTTTCTCTGCTCCTTGACTGACTGTCGTTGTCTGTCGAGCGGTGGGTACTTTGGACTATTTGTTTCAAGGAAGGAAAACGACCACTGCCTGAATCCACGCCATTTCTAAGGGCGAAATCACCATCGCCTGACAAATTGCACGGTGGTTGGATTTGGTGATGGCAGCCCAGCTCAGTCGGTAGCACTTTCACCTCTGAGTCAGGTTGCAGGTCACTTCGCTCCCCCCTCCCCCCCACCTCCTCACGCCTCAAAGCTTCGAACTCCAATGCATTGATGGGCTCCACTGCATCGGTGGAGGTGCTGCCTGTTCTGATGGTTCTTAATGATCCCAAGGCACGATTCAAATAGAGAAGGGAGTTTCTCTCCCTGGATAAAAATTGGTCGTTCACTTCACGGCTGCTTGCGCCATGTTGCTGTGCGCAAATTGACTGTTGTGTTCACCCACAAGATACACAGTCACTACACTTCACAGTGCATCCCGTGAAGAGCTTTGAGACGTTCCTCTCGACTTGAAAGGCGCCGCAGCCATCAAATGTAATTTTTTTTTATTGCTTAAAGTTAATTGCAAATTATAACCTATTAATTAAATTCAATTCAATTCAATTACGGTGTGAATAAGGTAGCCTTGTATCACAAGTGGAGCAGCGGTTCACCTTAACGAAATAAATTCAAATGTATTTGCTCTTTTAGACGATAATGGCCACAGCGTTACGCTTTGTATGAGAACGTGCTTTATTCTCTGATCTTTTGCTTGTGATCAATTTGAAGTGTATTGTGAGTTATTGGAGTCCTGTAGCTCAGTGGTTTGAGCGACTTGGGTCCAATTCCCGGCAGAGCAAAACCTTAGGCAAGTTTCTTTACTCCACACGCCTCTGTTTACCTATCAGCAAGTAGGAACCTGGTTGTTAGTCGATTGGCGGATCGCTTATCCGGGGGTTATCATTCCTTCAAAAAAATAATAATAATAATCATTTGGTCATTTAATCCACGACTGTTTGTGGGACGCTGCCGTGTGCAATTGGCTGCCATGTTTCGCCCACAAAATACGCAGTCAATTCAATTTACAGTGTATCCTGTGAAGCGCTTTGAGACGTCTCAAAGACGTGATAAGGCGCTGTATCAAATGCGAGGATTATTATTATTATTATTATTGGCAGCCTCATCCTATTCCTCTGGGACTCCCTTCTCCCTCCCTCGATCCTCCGCTCTACCTCTTCCCCTCCCTCGCTATCCACCTTTTTTTCTTCCAGCTCATTGCCTGTAGCTCGCAAGCATATTGGGGGCAGCGCGGAAGTCCGCAAATCAATTCGTGACCCCGGCGACTTCGTTAGAAATACCAATTAAGCCAACTAATTAATCAGGGCTTTAATTAGCCACCCTATGTGAATGACCTAATTTCAACCAGGTTTTATCCGAGATGAAAGCCGGCCACTTTGTTTTGCGTCTGTCCCGTTTGATTTTCTTACCCTGGAAAGACAATAAATACACAGCGAGGGTAGAGTGCATCAGGTTGGAGGGCTCTGGGTTAACAGCAAAGGGATGTCTTTGATCCCCTTTCGAGACATCTCCCCGACGTGAAAGACCGCGTGTCGCAGTTGTAAGGTTTATTATTGTTGTTTATTGGTTGTGGTTGTTGTTGTTGTTGTTATTGCGGTGGACGATGAAGTCACCGGAATGATACCAGGGCTTAAAGCGTTAAATTACGAGGACAGGTTTCATAAACGCGGTCTGTATTCCCTGGAGTTTAGAAGGGTGAGGGGTGATCTGAGTGAGGTTTTTAAAATAATAAAGGGATTTGATAGATCATGGCTGATCCAGAGAAACTATTTCCTCTGGTGGGGGAATCCAGGCCAAGGGGGGCATCATATTAAAATTTAGGGGTGGAATCAGGAGGTAGTTTTTTGCCCAAAGGGTAGTGGAAATCTGGAACTCTCTCCCCCAAAAGGCCAGGCTTTGTGTGCCGGATCCATTCACGTCTTCAAGGCTGAGGTGGTCCGCTACTTGTTCGGGTATTAAGGGATATGGAGCAAGGGCGGGCGATTGGACTTGAGGCACGGATCAGCCATGCTTTTATAGAATGGCAGAACAGGCTGGAGGGGCTGAATGGCCTCCTCCTGCTTCTACCTTTCTTTGTTTCTGCGAAGGGAATGCAGAATATTTGGACAGACAGACAGACAGAGAGAGAGAGAGAGAGAGAGAGATAGAGGAAGGATTGCACTGAGATTCTTTGAGTTGTGGAGTCTGACAGTCTGTGTGAGAGCATCCAGAAGCTGATGAATACGCTAAACGGCTTCAGGGCGCTTCATCGTGGCTGACATTTTGTGGCACAGTGACATCTGCTGCGAAACGTTATTTTCATTTTCCTCTCTTAACGTACTCCTGTTTTTTTTCATTTATCCTATTTCCCATCTCTCTCTCTCTCTCGCTCTCTCTCTCTCTCTCTCTCTCACTCTCAGAATAACACACAGTCGATTCACTTCGCAGTACATTCTATGAAGGGCTTTTTAAGACGTCTTAACCACGTGATAAGGCGCTCTATCAAATGCAAGGATTATTATTATTATTATTATTATATATTTTTTTAAAATTGCAAGTAAAACGTCGTGAGGGCATCCGATTGCATTAAGCGCATCGATGTACGTTGATACGGGCCGCAAAGCTGGGCCTTAACACTGAGATATTAGCCCGGATTCCGTTATGATTATTTACCATTCTCATTTTTGCGGCTGTTGGTGACGGCGATAAAATTCCTCGCGACGAGACCCGCAGCCCGTGGAACTGAACCGGGATTCTGTTCCAAACTCGTGCCTGCTGCGGTGGGGTCGATTCAAACGCCCTCGGGTTTGGGGCGGTTGGCGGGGGGGGAGGGAGAGTGGGTGGGGGGAAGAGAGAGAGAAAGAGAGAGAGAGAGAGAGGGAGAGAAGGGGGAAGGGGGAAGGAGAAACGGGGGGGAAGGGGCGAGGGGGGGTGGGGGGTGGCAGGGCTCAGTGTGATGGACTGAACTCTGGGATGTGCAATCTGTCTGTTCCGATCAAGGTCGGGGAGTGTACCCCATCTCCGGCACTGTGTTCAGCTCAGCAGGGGAACGAATTGAGGGCTTCACGTCCGCAGCTCACCAACTGAGCAACCGACCCGAGGGGTGAAGGGTGATCCGCAACCGATCTCCGCAGAGCTCTGCGATCAGATCCGAGGATCGTTCATTTGATTCCCATCAAGCCCCTTGCTAGTAACCCCTCGAGGCATCTGGCTCCCAGAAATTCCGATATTTTTTCCTTGCTGCGATGATTTTAGAAGGACGAGACAGAAGGATTCGCGTCGCTCGCTCGTTGCGTGGCTTTCAGCGGTCCGGGGGGGTGGGGGTGGGGGGGGGGGTCCTCGCAAAATCGGGCCGCGAGGGACACACGGCCACTACACTTCACAGGAGAAAAAAATCGTGTAAATGTTTCGAGTGCAGCGACAACAAGGACAAAGCAAGGCATTTATACGGCGCCTTTCACATCGGGAGGACAGCTCAATGCGCTGCTCAAACATGTTTCTGCTGTGAAAGGTCCTGGATCCACTGCAAGGGGATGATTATTATTTTGATCACTGCAGTAAACTTCTGCTAACTCAACCCTATCTTATCTAGTCTCTAACACTTAAGTCATCATGCTGTCAATACCTTGCTCGCATTTATTTATCTATTTACACGCCCGCCTGACTCACCTAACTCCTAATAACTCGGCGCTGAGGCTGAGAAGCGTTTTGAGACGTCTGGGGCGATGTGATAAGGCGCTGTATCAAATACCAGAATTATTAGTAGTAGTATTTTTATAATATGATTATTACTTGGTTGCCAAGGCGTTAGGATCTGGAGGAAACATCCAGACAGCAGGGATTTACACATCAGAGCAGAGCGCAAGTCGATTCTCGGTGTAATTGTATTTTGTTAGACAGCCAAGCCTAAGCCTTACGAGAATATTAGAGTTCACTGGACGTTGTAGGTCTCGAAGTTCAGAACGTTTTACAAGGACGTGGCTTAAGCCAGGGTTTGTGACTGTTGGCATCGGGATAGTGTTCACAGCGGACGCGCGCGCGTGTGAGTGTGGGCGGGTGTGAGTGTGTGAGACTGTGTCTGTGTGAGTGCGTGTGTTTGTGTGAGGGTATTTGTGTGTTTGTGTGAGCGCGTTTGCATGAGACTGTGCGCGCTTACGTGTGTATATGAGCGCGTGTGTTATGCGAGTGTGGATTGATTTGCCTTCGTGCTTGCTGTTGAGGGAGGAATGAAGGAAGGAGAGGATCTTGAGGAGGGTTCAGTTGCATCCTGCCTGAGCGAGAGAGAGAGAGCGCCCTGACTTTGAGATGAGATGAACTGACCCTGTGATTACAATAACTCTGAGATTACATGTTGTGGTTGTTGGTGAGCAGGGCTCTGACTTCATCAACCGTTTAAAGGTTACAGTCGATGACCAAACGTTCTTACGGCCTGAAATTCCACTGAATATCTTTAGCCTGTAAACAGATTTAGTTTTGATTTTGCCTTGAAATCCAAACCGGCGTAGGATTGTGCGGGAAATATATTCCCCTTTTGAGAGACCTCACATTAATGTAAAATCCATCGCAAACAATTACCAATAATTACGGTTGAGGCTGTGCTTGTTTTTTTTTCTTACATTCTTTCTCTCTCTCTCTCTCTCTCTCTCTCTTTTTGCCGCCACCTCCCTCTCTGATTGAAACTCTCCTCCTCTCTCCCCTCTCTCTTGCTGTACGAATCGCCCAGTGAATTTTCTAAAGAGAGAGAGAAAGCCAAAGCCAGGGGAGACTTTCAGAAGCTACGGGAGAAACAGCAGCTTGAGGAGGACCTGAAGGGATACCTGGACTGGATCACACAGGCCGAGGACATTGACCCTGAGAACGAAGAAGATGGAGGCAACGAGGAGAAGAGAAATCGTGAGTCGCTTTTACATTTACCGATGCACGGCCGAAGCGGGGGGGGGGGGGGGACTGTTAACGTGATCGACGCTAACTTTGTTTGCTCTGGTGTGGGGTTTTTTATGGTGGTGGGGAGGGGGGTTGGTTTATTGGTCAGCCTCCACGTGTCTTGACAAGTGTCGCCGCGCTTAAGAGTCTCCAAACCCAACTGAGAATTCCATGCGTCCCACCTGCACGTGTTTTGCTGTGCTACAGAGTGAAAATAGCGTCCGTACCGTTCAGCTAGCGCAGGGGCAGCAAGAGGGTGGGGCGACCTCTTTGGTCGGCCAACAAAATAAATGTTACTCGCTTGAATATTTTCTCGATTTACAGCGTAACTCTACCCTACAGCAAAACTCACACAGGTTGGGACCGTAACAATTAACACGACTCGTGCAAAGCCTGAGTTGCGGCAAACCTGCGCGTGCGGCTGCAAAATTATTCGGGGAGGGCAAGTTTGCAGGGCTATGGGGAGAGAGCGGGTGGTGGGGGGGGGGGGGAGTGGGGTTGATTTGGAAGCTCTTTTCAAAGAGCCGGCACAGACACGATGGGCCGAATGGCCTCCTTCTGCGCTGTATGATTCTATGATGACTTGTGTAAAGTTATGTGCAAGTCGGGTTTTATAATGGACTCACACGTGCAATGTTTTGATGTTTCTACGATTAGTTTTTGGCCAACCTTTTTTGCTTGACCAATAAACTGGTCGTTTAAACTCGCCCCTGGGGTCACGCGAAGGATATCTCTCGTCACAGTGATTTCCTGCTCTCACAATTCCCGTCTATTCCTGTTCCTCTCCGCGTCGAGTTCCTGCAGGACATGCGACACACTTCAGTTACTGGAGAGAATCTCTCCACCTCCCCTCCTCTCCCCTCCCCTTCCCTCCCCTCGGGTTCCTGATTAAAACGAATCCCGTTAAGGAATACCGCAGATGAGATCGCAAGATCGTTTCTGGTAAAAGAAGTCCCTTCAGCCCACGTGCGATTTGAAACGTCAATAAAAATGCAAATCGTTTGCTGTTGTTTTAATTTAGCCCTTAATTTACTCGAACAGTGCATTCGAGCACAAGTGAAAGAGCTACCGTGTAGTCCCACTGCCCCGCGCTGCCCCTTTTCATTTTCGTTCCTTTCAAGTACCCGCACCCCCAAAACCACACCGTCAATTCACTTCACCGTATATTCCGTGAAGCGCTTCGAGACGTCTCGAAGACGTGATTCGGTGCTGTGTCAAACGCGAGGGTTATTTATTGATATTTGTAATCCAATTCCCTTCTGAAAGTGATTGGTGAATCGGCCTCCGCCACCCTCTCAGGCGGTGCTCTCCAGACCCTACCAACTCGCCATTTATTAAGCGTTGGCCAAGCAATCTTTACCGATCAAAGATAAACCTGATCTGATCATCCCCTGTCTTGCCTCTCGCGAGTGCCACCCACCCTCCTGTCCGCCTCCCTTACCGGCTGCCACCCCAAAGGCAGAAACGTGACAACTCTCAAGACGCAAACCAGGCAAATAATCCCTCTTGACTCTGCCGCTCACGTTTGTCACGCTGCATCTGCTTTGGTGTCTGACACGTCTTTAGGTGACTGAGAATGGCACTCGGGTGTCGCCGAGGCTGTTTATTTTCCGTTAAGGCTACAAAAAAAAAGTGTCAAGAGACCCAATGCTCCACCATTAAAACACAGACCAGTCTCCCTTCCACAGGGTGACCAAAAAGTCGCGATCCCACCACAATATCTGATAAGTCTTAATCAAAGTGATGATTTATTTTGTAGATAACAGGGTAGTCATTATGACTATTTGGTCACCCTGTGTAAGAACTTAAGAATTTACTGGGCTGAAGAAGACCAAGTTCCATCCAGTTTGCCTTCCGCCATCCTGAGAGTCACTTGGCATGTCGTGTCCCAAACTATATGTGTGTATTCCAACCCTCAAATGAGCACGTTTGAAAACTGTCGGCCAGGACACGGGGAGAAAGTCCTTTCGAACGCTACCGGGGGAATAGACAGAGCCTTGGGTTTAATGTCTAGCCTCCGACAATACGACACCACACTGGAGCTTCAGCCTAGGCTGCGAGCTCCAAACACCCAACCTCCCCCCCTACCCCACCCTCCCACAACAACCCCCAGCCCGGCCCACCCCCATCCGCCAACACCCACAACCTTCCCGTCACACGCAAATCGAGGGGAGCAAAAGGCCCGTCTCTCGACTGGACTCGATCCCGTTCAGTGGAGATAAAAATCACGGCACACATCCAATTCCTTCAACCTGCTTTGCCTGATCCGTGCAGTGTCTGCAGCTCATTTAATTAAACGCTTAAAACAGTCGGGCTATAAACTTAACGAGCGAGGGGCAGATAAAGAAGGCCCTTCCGCCCACGTTTGATCTCGCCCTCTAGGAATGTTATCTGCCCACGACGGATTACTTACCCGCCTCCCGCCCCCGTTGTAAGCTCAGTGCCATCCTTTTATTTTAAACGGAATCCTGCTAACCACTGATCTGGACACAACCTATGCACAGTTATGCACTGAAGTTGTTCAGCGGCCAGTGAAGCCCTCCAAACATTGGGCAGGTTTCCTTACTCCACGCACACGCCTCTGTTTACCTGGCAGTAATTAAGTGGGAACCCGCTCGTTAGTCGATTGGCGGATCGCTTTTCCGGGGGTAATAATCCCATCAAAATAAATGTTTTTAAAAAAACAATGATAATAATTTGCTCACTCAATCCACGGCTGTTCGCGGGACGCTGCTGTGCGCAGTCGGCAGCTGCGTTTCGCCCACAAAATGCACGGTCAATGAATTTTTGCGGTATATCCTGTGAAGCGCTTTGAGACGTCTCAACCGCTTGGTGGGACGCTGTATTGAAATACGAGGATTATTATTCTGTACTAGCGGTTGGACCTTCAGCCTCTCTTGCCCCCTTTGGACCTCTATCCCACAGTCCCTTCGTCTCGCCCTCCCCACCTCCCGACCCCAGCTCGGGTGCAAAAACCCTTGACACCTTGGGACGTCCTCCCGACGTGAAAGGCCGGATGCAAATGATAATTGTTGTTATCGTATTATTATTATTTCAATGCTGCCTTGAGTTTTTCTCTGGTGCTGTCGCTTCTGTTTAAGAGGGTTGCGTGTGGTGCGTGTGCGTGCGTGCGTGTGTGTGTGTACGCGAAGCCTCATTTTGTTTTGTCCATTGCTGTTCCTTCCCGATCTTTGCTATGTTGCTGCTGCCCTCTGATGTTTGAATGCATGGAATTGCATGCGTTGGTAACATCCCAGGGCTGACGCTGGCTGAATTAATGGAGGAGAAGAAAAAGGGAACGTTTAGCTGGTTTAGTAGCTCTTCCAGGAGACATGGTAAAAGCTTTTTTTGTTTGTTTGCTCTTGTCTTGGGTTTGTGCGTGCGTGCGTGCGCGTGTGTGTGTGCGCGCGTGCCGCTCTCTCGCGCCTTTCGCTCCGTGTCGCAGCGGACATCCCACGTCACTGCGTGCAAAGGGTTTCTCTGTAGACTGTCGGGCTGCCCTTATAGCACGGTTGTGGTGGTGCTTTTTTTGGGGTGGGTGGGGTCCATTCATAAGTGGGTGGGGGGGGGGGCTCCGCCGTAAAAAACCTCCATTGCCGTCACTCCGGGAAGCCGGGAGTGTACTGCGTGTCGTGTTTGCACAGCGGGGTATAAGCGGGACCTGTGGTAAACGGCCGGGTTATAACGGGGACCCGACTATACTGTGTTTTTTGCTGCAGTGCTTTTTATTTGTTTGCAATTGTGTGTGCGTGTGTGCGCGCGCGTGTGTGTGCGTGCGTGTGTGCGTGCGTGTGTGCGTGCGTGCATATGCGTGTGTGTGTGTGCGCGCGTGTGTGTGTGTGTGTGCGCGGGCCTCGTTTCATCACCATTATTCTCTGATACCCTGAAATCCGAGCTCCTAAAAGTAAGTGTTGACTTGTAGGAACATGCAGTGTTTGTGTGTGTGTGTGTGTGTGTTTGTGTGTGTTTACGCCCAAGAAACTGATTGTACACGAGGGGAGAAATTTTATGGTGGCTCTGGATTTTTTCACTCAGCGTTTCGGGACACACAGAACGCGTCACGTTGTTGGAATTCAGCCTCAACTTCGAAGACGGCCCTGACTTGAAAGCCACCGTATCAATTCAAGCTGTTGTTGTTAGTCAGACGGGTGTCTTGTCTGACACACGCGTGTTTCTGTTCTCCCAGCCAGCAGCGTCAAGCGCTTTGAGACGTCCTCCCGACGCGAACGGCTGTGTACAGACGCAAATTGCATTGCATTGTGTGACAGAGGAAAAAAAGGGGCTTAGGAGGCGTTTATACAGGAGTGTGTTGGGGCTCCAGTGGACAGTGAGGTAGAGTTGAGCAGCAGAAGTTGGATTCGCTTCCACAACTCCCGTTCTGACCAACGCTGCTCCTGTCAGCTATGTCGCTGTAGGGAGAGAGCGAGGGATTCCATTTTCATCTGAGCCAAAGAAAGTGTGGGAAGTAACACCTCCCGCCAGGAGCAGTAAGAGGCCATTCAGACCACTGAGCCTGTTGCACCACCTGTTGCACCGGATTTCGAGCTGGTTTTAGGGGCGATTGCCCTGTCCAGAGGTATCCATCCTGCGTCATTCCTGACGCGACTTAAGGAAGCGTCACTTAGTCTCCCGTCGGGATGTGCGAGACGGCAAAAAAATCTCCGTCAGCCGGACGGGCGGGCGGGCGGGCGGGCGGGTAGGCAGAGACTGCAGTCTCCATTAGACGGTACTAATTGAGGAGGCGACGGCCAAAAGTACACTCGATACTTGGTTTGAGAAATTCCGTTGTTTCAGAGGGGGAAGGAGGGGAGTGAGGGGGAGTGAGGGGGAGTGGTGGGGGGGGGTGGGGGGGGGTAAGGATTTTGTGCAACATTCTGTTTGTTCTCCCAACAAAATGCACAGCGGATCCCCTTGTACAGTAAACAGATCCCCGCGAAACTCTTTGAGATGTCTTTTCCCGACGTGAAAGGCGCTGTATTGAAATGTAAGTATTAATGACACGTTTGATCCCTTCCCCTTCCCCCCCCTCACCCCCCACCCCCCACCTGCCCCGACAGCGAGCATGCCGACAAGCGAAACCGAATCCGTTAACACAGAAAACGTGGCGGGGGGAGAGGCTGAGAACGCGATCTGCTGCGGGAAGCTGTGGTGAGTCAAGATCAGTCGCCGCGCTGTGCAGTACATCCCGCGAAGCGCTTCGGAGCCGCCACTTTTCCCCGCGCGGACAGTTTGTACAGTCGACGGGTCCCGAGCGGATCGAGTTCATTCGAGATCCTCGTTCTCACCTTTATATCCCTCGTTTCCAGTCATCTTTCCCCCCACCCCCCAACCCCCCCACCCCCAGCCCCCCAGGATTATTATTATTAAGCGCTTTAGGATGTCCACCAGACATGAAAGGCGCTGTAATAACGTAAACTTGTATCGTGTCGTACTACGTCTGTAAGCGCTTAACGGTTTGATGGAGGAAAAGGGGAATATTGGGAATAGGATTTAAGTTTGTGGCGGTTTTACAAAGTAACTTCTTGTCCTGTTTTCTCTGCGTCACACAGTCACCGTATTTCCAAGTCAAAGTTCAGGTCAGTGCACATTTTCCTTTTCCTCCCTTTATTTTTCTTTTAACCTTTGATTTCCACGCCCGCCAATTGAACAATGACCGAGTCGCCGTATCTAAAGTGTTTGTGTGTATTGTGTGTTTGTGTTGCGTGTTGTGTGTTGTGTGTGTCGCCTCTCAGGATGATCTGAGTTCTCGCTTTGTTTCACTGCCTCGTCCCTATACATCCTCTTGGGCTCTGGCCTGCTCCACGTCCCCCGCCTGGTTCTCCCCGCCATTGGCGGTCGGGCCTTCAGCCTCTCTGCCCCCACCCTTTGGAACTCCATCCCACAGTCCCTCCGCCTCGCACCCTCTCTCGCCTCCTTCAAGGCACCTCTCAAGAAACCTCCTCTTCGACCGTGCCTTCGGTCACCTTCCTACGCCCCCCACCCTCCCCGCCCTCCACCCCCTCCTGATCCCAACCCCCAGCTCGGGTCCAAATCCCTGACTGTCCAGCGCCTCGGGACGTCCTCCCGACACGAAAGGCGTCACGTAAAATGTCATTTGTAGTTGTTGCTGTTGCTAAAAAGGGATTCAGGCCATTATTCGCCCAAAAGAAACAAATCCAGGGCAACATTTGTCAGGAGCAAATTTATCCCCTGGTCTTGGGTTTGCTTTTAGAGGTTCCTTTTCTCTCTCTCTCGTTCGCGCTCTCCTGTTTGCTCGGGAATTTTAGGTCAATATTGACAGTGTTATTTTTACTGCAGTTGCCAGTCGTCCGGGCAATCTGATATGATACACGAGGAGCCAATGTGCACACTGCACAGACAGGCATGTGTTTGCTTCGGCACAATCAGGTCCTAGAAACCAAGCTGGAGATAGCAAAAGGCGGAGAGGAGACAGGCAAAGCTGGGAGGGTGGGGGGGGGGGGGTGTCAGGGATAGGCATCTGGTGACTGATTATCTTAGAGGTGCATCGCCTCTCGTTCGATGCAGAAAATGTTGTATTTTGCTTGGAAATAATCCCTTTGCGTTTAAGAGCATCCAAACCGGACTGAGAGTTCGGTGCTCCCCCGCCTGCCCGCTCTCAGCAAAACTCGGATCTTTTCAAAGCCTTTTAATAATAATAATAATAATAATAATTATTTTAATTATTTTATCCGAGCTCCAGTCCGCGCGGGCACATAGAGCGACCGGAAACAGGAGGCAGCAGGGCCTCGAGAGCCTGCGGTCCCGGCTTGAAAGGCGCGAGAGGTATCGAAACGCGACGATAGTAACCGTTACTTACGGCGTGTGTCTCTCTCGTTACCGTTTGCCGACGCAGTCGTCGCTGGCGTCGATGGAACAGGTGCTGTCGGAGGCGATGCCGAGCTGCCGTGAAGTCTGTGAGTTTCTACTGGCTCGTCATCATCCTGGTCTTTCTGAACACACTGACAATTTCGTCCGAACACTACAACCAGCCCATGTGGCTGACATATATTCAAGGTGAGGCTTCGTGTCCCAAGCCTAACCCTAGCCCCGTAGCTCAGCGGTTAGAGCACTCGCCTCGCAAGCAAGAGGACCCGCGTTCGATTCCCGGCCGGGGCGAAAGCTTTGGGCAAGTTTCCCTGCTCCTCACGCACGCCTCGGTTTACCCAGCAGTAATTAGGATCCCGGTGGTTAGTCGATTGGCGGATCGCTTTTCCGGGGATAATTCCTTGCGAAAAGAAACAATGAATAAAAATCATGATAATTTGGTCACTCGACCCACGGCTGTTCGTGGGGGTCGCGCTGTGCGCAATCGGCTGCCGCATTTCGCCCGCAAAGTACAGTGTAACCCGTGAAGCCCTTTGAGATGTCTCGAAGACGTGATTAGACGCTGCATCACATGCGAGGATTATTATTATTAATATTATTATTATTATTATCTGCTCTGGCCGGTTGGTTTGACGAGTTCAATTAAATACAAGGGATCGAGAGGAGAGAGAGAGAGAAAGTAAAAGGCAATGAGCATCATTGTTGTGAGACTGGGAACACCCTGGGGCCTGGATTCCCAATCAGTGCGCAGCTGTGAGGTAGGCGACCATTTCATTTGGTGGCTGTTAATTACAGACCATCACTTGCCAATGTCAGCCTGGCTCAGTCGCACCACGCCGGCTGGGAGATAGACTTGCCGAGGGTCAGCAGACTAACACGTTGGTCAGGAAGTGCCCACCCCCGTCCGCCTGCCTGTCTCGTTTGCGGTTCGGCCGGACTTCCAAAAGGTTCCCGCAGTGCTGTTCGTAAATGGAAAGGAGTTCCTCTCTTCCCCGGTGTCCTGGTTCTTATCTGACAATCCCCGCAATTTAAAACCAGTCACTTGCTTCATGGCTGTTTGTGGGACGCGATAAGGCGCTATCTCAAACGGTGAGGATTATTACTGTTATTATTATGAATCGTTCCCCACACGGAGCGGTTCGAAAAAATAATTGGTCCCCGGTGAAAAAAAATCGCATCGTGTTAAATATGAAGGTAAAATAATAATAATAATAATAATGTGCGTTTGACGCAGCGCCTTTCGCGTCAAAGAAGGACGTCTCAAAGCGCTTCACAGTCCGCGCTGTAAAGTGACGTGACCCGTGTGTATTTCGTGGCGGGAGCGAGAGCGCATTCCATCCCATTCCGACAACCCCGCTCTGGAATTTCCACGTGTAGGTGGGACGCACGGAAGTCTCAGCTGAGCTTGGATAGTCTTAAGCAACGGTGAAGGGTTCCCAACCAAAACCAAATCGTGACAAGCGCGCTCAGGGCGCTAAAGCGAAGCTAGCGAGATCTTTTCTTAGCGTCGAATCGTTACCGACCTCTTAGCCCGAGAGCAGTCCGCACTGTCCCGAGGATTTTGTCACTTAATAATTAAAGACGAAACACCGACTCCTTCAGCGGGAGTTTAATAAATATGCACGGTCTCCAGCTGCTGCCCACGAACCCCTAAATAAATAATCCCTGCCTCGCACGCCCGGGTTGTAACCTACCTACGATCAGTGCAGACCTAAATCATCATGGGCAACGCCAACGACAGGTTGCTCCGGAGACGCTGCCCCACGTGAAGGACGCTATGTAAATGCAAGTTGTTGTTGTCGTCGCCGTCGGGGAAGCCAAGATGCCCGAAATTATACGCGTGAGCCCGTTTAATAAGAATGATAACAACCGATCCTTGCATTTGATACAGCGTCTTACCACGCTGTTGAGACGTCTCAAAGCGCTTCACAGGATAGATTGTGACTGTGTATTTTGTGGGCGAAACGGGGCAGCCCATCGCATACAGCAGCGTCCGCACAAACAGTCGTGGATTGCGTGACCACATTTTCCGGGGGGGAAGGGATTATTACCCCAGGAAAGCGATCCGCCAATACCGTTGGGTAAACAGAGGCGCGGGCGCGTGTGGAGTAAGGAAACTTGCCTAAGGTTTTTCCCTGCCCGGGAATCGAACCCAGGTCCTCTCGCTTGCTGACCACTCCGCTTCTATGTTGCAGGCTTCTGTGGCTTGCGGAATATTTTCTTGGCAGCCCAACGGGTTCAGAGGGACAGTTATCACTCCGGCAGGAGACGTAGATTAGAACAATCTGCTGGACTCGGGTTAGGCAGAGAAGCTCAGTGTTTAAAAATAGTTTGGGCTAATGCACTTCCATCATTGCGGAGTAATTGACTCCATGAAATTTTTAAACGCCAGAGCGCATGACGAGGCTCTGAAACTTTCATTCGTGAACGTCAGATGCTGGCGTTTAAACTTTTATAAAGCCCGCGACTAAAATTAGGAGCTGCGCTGCTTTCTTCCTCTCCCCCCACCCCCCACTCCCCGCCACCTGACCATCCGACAGAGAAACAGAGCCAGCGCTGAATGTGCGGTCAATTTCACAACGCTTTCCCAGGCTCGTATCCGCCTGTCTGGCCGACGATGATGGGGAGATTTATTTCGATATTAGAATCACGCAGTCTGAGCTGAGGCTCCAGTGCTGCGCTGGGGGGGGGATGTTAAAGATTCCACGGCACTGCTCGAAAAGAGAAGGGAGTTTCTCTCTCTCTCTCTCTCTCCAGGTGTCCACCGCCCCCCCCCCCCCCCCCCCACACCCCCAAATAAAATGCACTCGCTCCATGGCTGTTTGTGGGACATTGCTGCGCTGTGAGCTCAGCGATCCTGCTAACAATAACAATAATAATAATAATACTTGCATTTAATACGGCGCCTCATCACATCTTCGAGACGTCTCTAAGCGCTTCACGGGATGTACTGTAAAGCGGAGTGACTATATGTTTTGCGGGTGAGCATAGAGCGACCGGGGATGGCTGGACAAGGAGACCGCGTGCGCGATCGGGTCTGGCGTTTTGCCAGTGGCGACCGAAACATGGCCGTCCTCTTTCCGCCCGCGTTACAGATACCGCGAACAAAGTCCTCCTGGCCCTTTTCACGTGCGAGATGCTGGTGAAAATGTACAGCCTGGGTCTGCAGGCCTACTTCGTCTCCCTCTTCAACCGCTTCGACTGCTTCGTGGTGTGCGGAGGGATCATCGAGACTATCCTGGTGGAGTTTGAGATCATGTCTCCTCTGGGAATCTCTGTCTTCAGATGCGTCCGGCTTCTACGAATATTCAAAGTGACCAGGTGAGCCATATTTGACCGACTTTTGGTGGGATTTGAGTGGGCGTAGGGGTGGGGGGGGGGTGGGGGAACGCTGATCTCAAATTAGAGCGGGGATGGTTACAAGTGAGGTCAGATAACATTCTCTGCGGAGAGAGGGATGGACCCGAATGACCTTCTTCTGTGCCATAAATTTCTGTGACACTCAGAAATTTGGTTGATCAGTCGGGATGGTTAATGGGGTGGTGGTGGGCGGGGGGGTGGGGGTGGGGGTGGGGAGAGGAATTCTTGTGACATATCGGGTGTTAAAGGGTAGACCAAAAGGGTTCTTGCTTTCCTATGTTGCTGTGTAGGAAGCTGGATTAATAATAATAATAATAATCCTTGCATTTGATACAACGCCTTATCACGTCGTCGAGACGTCTCAAAGCGCTTCACAAGACACCCTGTAAAGTGTAGTGACTGTGTGATTTTTGAGGGCCGAAACATGGTGTTGCGCTTGTGTTTTGTCAAGACACTGGACGTCCCTGAGCAACCTGGTGGCCTCGCTGTTGAACTCCATGAGGTCCATTGCCTCCCTGCTCCTCCTGCTCTTCCTCTTCATCATCATCTTCTCGCTGCTGGGAATGCAGCTCTTCGGCGGCAAGTTTAACTTTGACGAAACACAGACCAAGCGAAGCACCTTCGACAACTTCCCACAGTCGCTCCTCACCGTGTTCCAGGTAACGGCGCTCGGTCGAACGGGTAAAAGCCACTGTCGAAATCTACGCAAGGTCAGCCGGGGGGGTCCTCGCCTAACCTCCAACAACAACAACAAATCACACTTACACGGCGCCTTTCGCCTGGGAAGGACGGGAAGCACGTCCCGAGGCGCTGGACAGTTAAGGATTTTGCACCTGAGTTGGGGGCCGGGATCAGGAGGGATGGAAGGTGGGTTGGAAGGTGCCCGAATATCGACCCTAAGAACATAGACGAAAGAAGACTGAAGGTGTGGTCCAAGAGGGAGGGTCTTGAGATGGGCCAGTCAACGTGAGGTGGGGGCGAGGTGGAGGGACTGTGGGCTGGAGTTCCCAAGGGTGGAAGGCAGAAAAGGCTGAAAGGCCCGATTACCGATGGTGGGGTGGGCAGGGCAGGCTGTTGAGGAATGTAGCCCTTTCCTGTTCTCTTCCAACAGATCCTAACCGGTGAAGACTGGAACGAGGTGATGTACGATGGCATCATGGCTTATGGCGGCCCGGCCTCCTCAGGGATGATCGTTTGCATCTATTTCATCATCCTCTTCATCTGCGGTAACTGTATCCTTTCCCCCAGGCAGGGCCGGGCTCGTGTTGCCCTCAGAGAGGGGCAGCGTTCCCAACTTCCCCGGGGGGGGGGGGTGGTGACTGTAGGCGCGGCCGAAGAGGAAGGTTTTCAAGCGCCAATTGAAAATGGGGAGAGAAAGAGAGAGAGAGGACAGGGCGAAGGGGATTGAGGGAGAGAGTTCCACCGGTTCGGGGCGCCGTGGCTGAAAGCACTCACTAACAACAACTTGTGTTTATACAGAACCCTTTAGGGTAACGGCTTGGAGCGTTTTACAATGGTGGGGTTCAGTTGGCGAGCAAGGGGATAACGGGGGGAGCGACCCTAGGCGCGGTCGAAGACACAGTCCCGCCCTCCAGGGAAAGTTTTCTGTAAACGTTGTTAATCTGGGGGTAATAAAAACTCATCCGAGAAAGTTTACCGTGCGAGGAACAATTCTCATCCCTGATAAACTCACTTGAACATCACAGCACCCCGATGCCTTGGGAGGTGGTGACTGCATTTTTTTTTGGGGGGTGGGGTGGGAGGGTGCCTGAGGTTTCGTCCCTCCCGGGAATCGAACCCAGACCCTCCGGCTTGCGAGGCGATCGCACTAACCATTACGCCACAGGGACTTGCACCGTTTGGCCGCGAAGGGCAGGAAAGAGGAGTTGCCCATTCGTGGAGTCGGTGAAGAATTTTGGAGATATCCCTTGTTTTGTTTTGTTTTTTATTTCTCCTTAAGCATCTTTTGCCGTCCAGACATCCTGCTCAACGTCTTCTTGGCCATCGCCGTGGACAACCTGGCTGACGCGGAGAGTCTGAACACGGCTCAGAAAGAAGAGGAGGAAGAGAAGGAGAGGAAAAAGAGCGCGAGGTAATCGCACCTCGTCTTGACGTGCAACTCGAGTCCTGTGCACCCGGACGGCCTCTCGTTTCCGAGCAAAGTAACCCAGGAACCGGCGCTACTTGCGGGTGTGCGTTTGGTGTAAGCTCGGAATAAGGCCTTCTGTTTAAAACAAAACGTCCCTCTCAAACGGTGGGGAGTTTATTTTCCGGGGGGGGGGGGGGGGGGGGCAAACTAAAGTGTCTTTCACGCCCTCTCAACCCCGTTCACCCTAAAACCCCTCTAAATCCGGCTCTCTGAACCTCGTTCCGTTCATTAGAAGCGGGACCCCCGAGAAAAAAGATGGGAAATACGAAGCTGACGGAATAGGAGAGAACGACGACAGGAAAAATCTCACCGACGCAAAGGTAAATATAATAATAGTATAATAATACAACAATCATAATAAGCTTTGCATTTCATACAGCCACGTAGCATGCAGTCAGAAAGCGCTTCACAGGAATCACTGTGTACTGTAGTGACTGCCGCGGCGCAAGTCGTCACTGATCGCGCGGTGACTGTCTTGTGGGCCGATTTGCGCACCGCGACATCGCGCGAACAGCCGTGAACTGAGTGGACAATGTTATCCGGTTCGGAGTGGGTGGTGGGGGGTGGGGGTTGGGGGGTTGGTGAGGGGGAGGCAAAGGGAATTTCTCCTGAGGCCCCGGCCGATAAGACACAAATAAAAGTTGCTAACGCCGGGCGAATTCACTGCCATCTTCACCTCCACCTGCAAAAAAAATAAAAGACTTTTAATTCCGGAGAGTGTTAGGCGCAGGTTGGCACGAGCTGAGGCTCGGAGGGAGTTTAAGAACGTAAGAATTTTCCAGACGAAAGGTCCATCTGGTTCGCCTTCCACCATCCCGGCGGTTGCCTTTGACCTGTCGTGACCCAAACTATACTGTACCCCCAGATATTATTTTCTGGCAGAAACCTATCGAACACGTCCTTGAAACAATGCGAACGATATTTTCTGCTTCCACCGTCTCCCGGGGGAAGCCCGTTCCACAAGCGTGCGACTCGCTCGCTCGCTCGCTCGCTCGGCGTAACCGTCTTAAGAAAGAGCAGAGCTCGAGTGGGCCATTGGAGCTGCCGGCGGCGGCTTCCCGGAGGGAGGAGAGGGAAAGTAACGAGTCGTAACTGTTGTGTTGTAGGTGTTGATTGACGACGCAGACGACGACAAGGATCCTTACCCGGCCAGCGATATCCCAGGTACACAAACCAACCGTTTGCGTTCAGGTTCGGGTTAAAAACCTCCACTGTCCTCAGAACTTCCTCTTCGATTGAGCCTTGGGTCACCCTCAAATGTAATTTGTTGCTGTCATTGTCGTCGTCGTCGTCGTGTGCAAAGCGAATTACAGGTTCCCCTCGTTACGTAATGAATTAGATAATTCATTCTTGGCGCACACGGACTGAAATCTCTCTCCCTGGCGATGCGCAGAGACTCGCGGCCATTTCCTGCGCGAAACCAGCCGGTTTCGTTGCCGCTCGTAACCCGCTCCCCGCGGCTCTGTGGCGATTGATTTTACTTTTGGCCGATTTTTTTNACCGGTTAGAAGACGAGGAGGAGGAGGAGGAGCCCGAGGTGCCGGCTGGGCCCCGCCCGCAGAGACTGGCTGACCTGAACCTGAAGGAGAAGATCATCCCCATTCCTGAGGGCAGCGCCTTCTTTATCTTCAGCAGCACCAACCCGTACGTCCCCACCCACGCGCACGCTGGCGTGCTTGCACGCTCACGCACGGGCGCGCACACGCTCGCACGTACACCCACACAAGCTCCGCCACCCTCTCCGCGAAGCACGTGGAGATGTCGTCAGTCCAGGTGAGAGCCGCTCTTGACGATTTGCCTTCGCTGTTGCTTCAGGATCCGAGTCGGGTGCCATCGACTCATCAACCACCACATCTTCACCAACCTGATCCTCGCCTTCATCATGCTCAGCAGCGTCTCGTTGGCGGCAGAGGATCCCATCCGCAACTTTTCATTCCGCAATCACGTGAGTCGGGGTGGGCGGACGATGGCGCGAGTGTGAGTGTGTGCGCGAGTGTGAGTGTGTGCGCAAGTCAGCGTGTGCCAAGCGAGTGTGTGTGCCAAGCGAGTGTGTACGCGATCGAGTATGTGTGCGAGCAAGTGTGCGTGCGAGTCAGCGTGTGCACAAGCGAGTGTGTGCGCGAGTGAGTGTGTGCGTGCGTGCTAGCTTGTGAGGTGCAAACGTGTGCGCGAATGAGCGTGTGCGCGAGTGAGCGCGTGCGGGAGACTTTGATCGCAGGCGTCCGCGGCCATCAACTGTGCGCGGGGACGCTGCTGTGCCCCATTGGCTGCCGCTTTTCGCCCACAAAATACACACTCACTCCACTTTACGGTACATCCCGTGAAGCGCTTTGAGACGTCTCGAAGACGTGATGAGGCGCTGTATCAAATGCCAGGATTATTATTATTATTATTATTATTATCAACGGAGTGACTGGGACACAATATCGGCCGATCTCGCTCATTTGGGGGCTTCGATCTTGCTCAGCTCGGATCTGGAGCACGTCATCCAAACCCCTTACCGGCCTCCCTCCTCCACTACTCTGTGCTGGTCAGTGATTTGGGATGACGAGAGCTAACCTTTCGACGCTCCGGGAACTCCAGCGCCGGGAAAGGACGCAGGGGAGCGAAACCAGCCTGGCCCGTGCGCAGGAAGACACCAGCGCAGACCGCGATGACCTGAATGGCCTCGCTTCTTCTATGTGGAGCGTGGAGCCCCCCCCCTTTAGCCTAGTGGTTGGCACGCTCGCCTCGCAAGTCAAGAGCAGGTGTGCTTTCCGGGGGTCATAATCCCTTTCACAAAATAAATAATAATTTGGTCACTTCAATCCGCGACTGTTTGCTGGGGACGCTGCTGTGCGCAATTGGCTGCCGCGTTTCGCCCACATTAATAGCGCTCCGCCAGTCACTACACTTTACAGGATATCACGCGAAGCGTTTTGAGACGTCTCGACGACGCGATGAGGCGAACGCAAAGGATTATTATTAGTATTATTATTATCACTATTATGGCCGTAACGCTTCACAGAGCCTCAGCTGTCGAATGGTAGTCCGGAGGTGGTGGACGTAGACTTGAGTCCAGTCGCTTGGTCCTTATTTCTTTCCCGTGGCGATGTCCTCTGCTCCGAGGGGAACGGACGGACTGATTGTATCTCGGAATCGTGTGCGCTGTCTAATCTCATGCGTGCGTGTGCGTGTGCGTGCGTGTGTGTGTGTGCGGGACTTGCTGGAGCCCGATGTGTTGAGTATTTATGTTCTGCCTTCACAGGTTCTAGGTTACTTTGACTATGCTTTTACTGCCATCTTTACTGTTGAAATCCTTTTGAAGGTAATGAATCGTCCGCCTCTTCGGCCTCTTGTGAGAAGTCGATGCGAAAGTCGAGTAACGCCTGTTAACCCTTTGCTTACCTTGCAGATCCTAGGCTTTGCAGATTATGTCTTCACTAGTATGTTTGCCTTTGAGATCGTGTTGAAGGTAACAAAGGATAGAAACTCAGAGTGTTGCCGTTTGGAAAACGGATGGATTTTCTCACCTTTGTAGTATAGCAGCAGCAACCTTCCCCCCACCCACTCACCCACTCACCCCCACCCCCTCCCCTTCACGCACACACATACACGCTCACACGCACAGACACACTCGCACTCACACGCTCACACACACATCCTCGCGCACACTCACGTAATTAGCGATTCACACACACACACACACACACACACACACAGACAGACAGACACACACACACGCACTCACGCAAGCACACACAAGGCATACGCACACAGACACACCCGCACACAGACATCCTCACACGTGCGCCCACGCACACAGTTCAGCCTGCGTGCTTCCATAAGGCCATCTGCAGGTTGGAAGCTAAGTCAACTCTGCATGTCAATCTCCTAACTCTGCGTGTTTGAGAGAGAGAGAGAAAGAAAGAAAGAAAGAAAGAGAGAGAGAGAGAGAGAGAGCGCAGGATATTTTCCATTTAGTTACATGACTCCAGGCCTAGGAACGCTCATGCAAATTGGGAACAAACAAAAGAAACAACATCCCCTCCTCTCCTCTTCTCCCCCCCGTCTCCGTTTCCCCCCCCCACCTCCCCCCCCGAAGGAAGCAGAACGTAAGGAAATCTTCAGGAAAGCCATTCCCCCCGGGGTTTTCAGATATCCAAACATTCAGACATGGGCAGCAGTGGCAGGGTCAAAACCTCTAGTGATCGCTGGTAAAGTAAAACTGAATCCAGTTCGTGTTCCCGGCTAATAAGGGGACTGATCGAAAGCTCTTTCACATTGATAGGAAGTGCCCACATCTGATCTCCACTCTCGGGTCACTCCCCCTCACGAATGGCCAAACGCCAAAGCTCATTTCTCTTCCTGCATTTCAACAGTGACTTCCTTTCGCTCTGCCTCGTGTGGTTTTGTTCAGCATGGTGTGATGTTCTCCACATCGACTCAGTTGGCAGAGCAGGGCAGAGATAGCGAGGAGACATCCCACCTGGGTCTCTGGATGATTTACTCTCACTGATGGAACTTCCTACAGCGTCCAGAACTCGGCAAATTCTGAAACGCAGCCTTAACTTTGGGGCCGTTTTTTCCTGTAAATTCTTTCGAGAAACTGCAGAACATCAGTTTAACCCCAGTGGGTTAAGGGTGAAATTCGAACAATTTCTGAACGCTCTAAAGTGCTCCATAAGTAAAGTAAATCCAGGGGGAGGTGGAATTTCTTCCCCCTATTAACGCCTAGCTCTTTCAGATCTAATGCATGCAGTTTGCGGTGAATCTTCCAGTCGTATAATTAACACGGTGTGAATTTTAAGCTCGCATGTACAGGATTATTTGTTGACCACGTCTAGATTAGAAGGATTATTTCCCCCCACAGCGCAGTTGGACGCACAGTACAGACGCCTATCAAGGGGCATCTGATGCTCTAGCCATCAGCTGGATAAGTATCTGTTTGAGACGATATTGGAGGGAATATGAATAAGAATAGGGAACAGGAAAATACCAGCAGATAAGAACATAAGAATTTGCTGGCGGAAGAAGACCAAGGTCCATCCAGTTTGCCTTCCACCATCCAGGCAATCGCTTGACATGTCGGGTCCCAAACCGTAATCCCCCAGATAATATTTTCTAGCAGAAATCTATCTGATTTGAAAGAGATGGAGTGGTGGGCGGGTGGGGTTGGAAGGAGGCAGGATGTTGTCAGTGGAGGAAAGGAAGTCTGTCCACCAAAAGGTTCCCTGGCGATCACTTCTGCACTAATACCAGAGCGACGGGTTCAGGTTTGACCACCCATCTCCTACCTTAGCCCAGGAGTAAAAACCCCAAGCCTCTCATTTGGTAGAAAATAATTCAGTCACCGACCTATATTTTCTTGAGTTGCACACACAAAGGGTTGGAGGCTCGACGTGTTTTCTCAGCGGGAGAATATTTTGTATATTTCGGAGGCGTTTCTAGTGAGGGGGTTGGATTGATGGAGCCGGGGTCATTCAGCAACGTATTTCATCTACGCTCGGAAGAGTTTGATCCTTGCAAATTTTTCCTTTTCAGGTACCTATCCAATTCCCTTTTGAAAGTTGTCATTGAATCTGTTTCCACCGACCCTTTCAGGCAGCGTGTTCCAGACCGTAACAACTCTCTGCGTGTAAAAAAAAAGAAGTCTCCTCATCTCCCCCTCTGGTTCTTTTGCCAGTTATCCTCATCGAAAAAGAAACTTTAATCGTATAAAGTTGACATCGCGCTCAGCAACGAGAGATAAATGGAGGAAACATGTCTGAAAACTATTCCGTGCAGACATGTACATCGTGTACACCGGTAACACTCCCCAGATGCGACTAAATCTGAACAAATTGCACAGTTTCAGCTCGTGAAAGTGCCGTTGCATTGAGTTCCCAAACAAACTCATTGATGTAAAGGGAATTGGATAGGGACTTGACAAGGAAAAATGTCCAGGGCTATGAAATGAGAGCGGGGAAGTGTGACTAGTTGGTAACTCGTTCAAAGAGCCAGCACAGGCACGATGGGTCGAATGGCCTCCTTCTGTGCTGCAGGAGTCTACGCTAATTGATAAAGGATGGCCAGGCTATGCCTCGAGGGAGGGTGGATCCTTTGTAGGACTCTGGACGAGAATCCCGACTTGTAACCCACTCGCTCCCTGCCTTGTTTCTCCAGATGACCTCCTATGGAGCTTTTCTGCACAAAGGTTCCTTCTGTAGAAACTACTTCAACTTGCTGGACCTGTTGGTGGTCGGAGTGTCTCTCGTCTCATTCGGAATTCAGTAAGTACCTAACTCTGTGAGATGGAGTCCTGTAGCTCAGTGGTTAGAGCGCTCGCCTCTCGAGTGAGAGGACCTGGGTTCGATTCCTGGGCAGGGCGCAACGTTGGGCAAGTTTCCTTACTGCACACGCCTCTGCTTACGTAGCAGTCAGTAGGAACCCGGGTGTTAGTTGCTTGGCGGGTCGCTTTTCTGGGGGTAATAATTCCTTCAAAAGAAATAAAAAGAATTTGGTCACTTCAATCCACGACTGTTTGCGGGACGCGGCTGTGCGTAATCGGCTGCCGCGTTTCGTCCGCAAAATACACAGTCAATCCAGTTCACACTGTGCAGCGCTTTGAGACGTCGCCACGACATTATAAGGCCCTGTATCAAACGCGAGGACTATCCTTATTCTTATTATAACACAAGTCCCCTCCTGGGAAACGTAACCGAACGGTGCGGGTTAAAACGCGTACGATTAAATGTGTTTTCCGCACAGGTCGAGCGCGATATCTGTGGTGAAGATACTTCGAGTCCTCAGGGTGCTAAGGCCACTGCGAGCTATCAACCGGGCAAAAGGACTCAAGGTTTAATTTGATCTTCCTTCTCGTATCGAACTTGCGACCACGTTGAAATCGCCCGACGAAAGAAATTGCAATTTTTTTTCTGTTCACATTGTTTTCTCTTCTTTGTTTTCTCTCGCCCTACAGCATGTTGTTCAATGTGTGTTTGTTGCTATTAGAACCATTGGTAACATCATGATTGTTACAACTCTCCTGCAATTCATGTTTGCTTGTATTGGGGTTCAGCTCTTTAAGGTAAATCGGAAAACGCTTTTAAGAACTATTCGCCAAAAAAAAAAACAAAAAAAACACGCAAAATTCAGCCTAAAGCTGATTGCCGTTCCGGAACGAGTTAAAATCCGGCCTTCTCGTTGTCCTTCAGGGTAAATTCTTCCGGTGCACGGACGAAGCCAAGCAAACGCCCGAAGATTGCAAGTAAGAGACGCACAGATCGGATGTGCTCGTGAGCCAAACCCGTAGAGCGTCCGGGCCGACACTCCAGCGCAGTGCTGGGGTTGGGGGGCGCGGAGTGGTTGGTGGGTGGTGAGCGCTGCGCTGTCGAAGCTGCCATCCTTCGGGTGAGACGTTAACCCCAGGCCCCGGGTGCCACCATCGTGTTAATTACAGTGCCTTCCGTTCCCACTGGAGTTCAGTGGCGTCGCGTAGCGAATGAATTTATATCTGTCATAGGAACAGGAGGAGGCCATTCAGCCCCTCGAGCCTGTTCCGCCATTCTATGAGATCACGGCTGATCTGTACTTCAACTCCAATTTCCCGTATCCCTCGATCCCCTGACCTGACAAAGATATATTGACCTCAGTCTTGAAAATTTCAATGGATCGAGGATCCACAGCCTTTTGGGGGGGGGTGGGGGGGAGTCAGAGAGAGGGGGGAGAGAGAGAGCTTCCGGATTGCGCTGCAAAACGGCCGAGCTCAGAGCCTTCACCTGCCCGAGAAAGGAAAAAAAGGTGACAGGAGATCCAGGTGCTTTTTTGTTTCCACTGGAATAATTTTCTGACTCTTTCTGCTTTTATACAGGGGAACGTACATTGTTTATAAAGACGGTGACGTCGAGCACCCCACGATCCGGGAGCGCGTCTGGCACAACAGCGACTTCAACTTCGACAACGTCCTGAACGCCATGATGGCGCTGTTCACCGTCTCCACGTTTGAAGGCTGGCCAGCGTAAGCCCCGCGCGCCTTCGCTCTCTTGCCGACACGCAACACGAACAACGGCTCGCGCTTACGCCGTAGTCCCGGAGTGATTCACAGTGGTTGGAGCCCGACCCCGAGCAGGGGGCGGTGGTGGTGGGGGGGGGAGAGAGGGAGCGAGGGTGGAGGTGACCGTAAGCACGATCAAAAAGGTAAAGGTCTTAAGGCAGGATTTGAAGGTGGGGAGGGAGAGAAGGAGGGGATGAGGGAGAGAAGGAGGGAGTGAGGGAGGGAGGGAGGGGAGCGAGGGAGGGAGGGGGCAATGGGGAGGGATTGAGGGAGAGATTATTGACATCAAGAATCAACGTTACATGCTTCTGCGGGGTTTTTTTTCTCACCGGAGGGGGGGGAGGGAGAAGGGTTGCTTGGACATCTGGTGAAGGGCGCTGTAGAAGCGTAACTTGTGGTCGTATAGCTGACGTGTAAACCTTCCTAACGCTATCGGAGTCCTGTAGTGCGGCGGTTAGTTCCCCTCACCAACGTTTTTCTTCACCCGGAGTGTTAATAACAGTTTCCCCCCCCACCCCCCCCTTGTTTTGTCTCTCAGGCTGTTGTACAAAGCCATCGACTCGAACGGAGAGAACATCGGGCCCGTCTACAACAACCGGGTTGAGATCTCCATCTTCTTCATCATCTACATCATCATCATCGCGTTCTTCATGATGAACATCTTTGTGGGTTTTGTCATCGTCACCTTCCAGGAGCAGGGGGAGCAGGAGTATAAGAACTGCGAACTGGACAAGAACCAGGTCAGGAGCCGCCCAGCTAATCAGGTCCCCTATGGCGCTTTGAGACGCCTCGTAGATGTGATAAGGCTCCTATATCAAATGCAACGGTCATTATTGTTATTGTTATTTGCTCAACACAGTGGTGCAGCGAAATGGAGTCCCAATATACTGCTCTACCATTTTGTACCCTTAGACTTCCTTCACTCTCCCTCCCTATTATCTTCTCACCGCCTCCCCCCCCCCCCCCACCCACCCCAATCACAACACATTCCCAATTTTGGTTCAACGGCAATGGGAGTGCATCAGCAGAAGGTTCCCCTGGAGGACCACAAAAAAATTACATTTGTGTAGCGACTTTCAGGTCAGGAGGACGTCCCCAAAGTGCTGGGACATCCTACTGACCCCCAACCCTCCCCACCCCCACCCCCCCCCCCCCGCCCCACCTTTCTCTCTCCACCCCTAGAAGAGTGTATACGGTTTGGAGAAAATTGAGAGTCAAAAGCAAAAATACAATAATTCTCGAACGACCACACTGTAAGAAATACGTCATTATGGAATTTCCCAAAACCAATGGAAGTTCCATCCTTTGATTACATCCGATAATTGATTCTTTTCAGCAGGTTCGATGCTAATGGAAGTTTCGATAATTGGGCATTTTTTTTTTTTTAGTCTTTTTTTTAAAGAAATCTGTTAGGAAAGATCACAAATTTCTCAGCATCTCTGGAGGTGCGAACTGCCTAATTTCTCAAGCAGACGCAGGAATTGATGAGAGGAATCCATGTGCAGAGTTTGATGAACTATCTGCTAATGCGTTGTTTGAATTATTGAAATGATAATATATTTTTGGGCCCACAGATATGATAGAGCTCCCCATTATAGCGAGAAACCAGAACTTAATTAGAGAACGAGATTTGTCATGACAGATTTTTTTCCTTGCTCCGTTATCCTGATATCATTTCATCCTGTGTTTGCCTACCTTCACGCCTCCACTGACAGTGCCAAATGACAGAGTCTGTTCCCTGCCTTTGGCAAGTCATTAAACTATATCTCCATCTGATCCCACCCCCCCCACCCCCACCCCATCCCAACCTCATGTGTCAGCACTATTTTCTCCCAGTGTCCTGGCCAACAATTCCCCAAATATAGTCGGTCACTCACTCACTTACTCCCTGGCTGTTTGGGGGACATTGCTGTGCGCAAATTAGTTCTTCTTTTGACGACGAAACGTCATCGACCTGAAACGTTAACTCACTTTCCTCTCTCCGTAGATGCTGCCTGACCTGCTGAGTGTTCCCAGCGACTTGTGTTTTTATTGTTGTTGTTGTTGTTGTTGTCTCTGCAGCGTCAGTGCGTCGAGTATGCCCTGAAGGCCCGTCCCTTTCGCAGGTACATCCCCAAGAACCCTTACCAGTACAAGTTTTGGTACGTGGTGAGCTCAACCGGGTTTGAATACATCATGTTCATCCTCATCATGCTCAACACTCTGTGCTTGGCCATACAGGTAAGAGCAATGAGACAATACACACACAAAACACACACAGTCACTTCGCCTTTACAGTCTATTCCGTGAAGCGCTTTGAGACGTCGCGACGATGTGATAAGGCGCTGTATCAAACGCAAGTGTTATAACATACACGGGTTTGGATTGTGGACACAATCAGATGGTTCTCCTATTAGTATTTCAGGTTTTTACTCAAATTGGGATCGGAATGGGTCTTGGGTTTTGATCCCAATAGATCCAATTGTTCCTTTAGTCCTTTTTTTTTGGTATTTGGCGGAATATAAAACAAATTGACTTTGTTTTCTTGGCACTACAGACAGCGGGTTTTATCTAAGGGGAAGTCAGAAAAGACAGCAGCTGATTTGTAAATATCTTTTTAAATTGGGTTACAGTGTATAGGTTGGGACATGACATGTGCAAGCGACTGCCAGGAAGATGGAAGGTCAACTGGCTGGACCTTGGTGGTCTTTGGCCTAGCAATTCTTATGTTCACTTTCTATCAAAGTCCAGACAGAGCAGTCCGGCTCTATTTATCGGCTTTCAGCTGGTAGTTTCAACACAAGGCCGACTGGAGGGGCTGTTGAGTAACAAGACAGATTGTAGTTACAGCTCTGGCTGATGTTCACTTTGACTTAAATACACTTACACAGCCAACTTGAGCACAAGCCTTGCATTAAAGTGTAACATCAAATCTTATTGATATCTGTCCATCGAGTCAGACATGAAACACACACACACACACGAACAGACATACAAACACACGCGTGGAACCAGACACAGACCCACCCCTCCTACACACACACACACACACACATAAACAACAACTTGCATTTATATAGCGCCCCTCGCGTAGGGTAGAGTCCCAGAGCACTTAAACGCACATTTACACAACACACACAAACACACACACACACAACATACGCACAGACCTTTGCGCCACCTTTATAACCCCAAGAAGCGTTTTAAGACTTTATCCAACGGAGGCAAAACTAGCAATGTACGAAGCACAGATCCCTGTCTTTCTGAAGGTTATAATTGAACCTTCGTGTCCTTCAGCATTACGAACAATCAAAGCTTTTCAACTATGTGATGGATATCCTCAACATGGTCTTTACCGGCGTGTTCACCGTCGAAATGGTTTTGAAACTCATAGCTTTCAAACCCAGGGTGAGTTTTATGGCTTTTACTTTTCCTGTTGAAGTCTCTCCAGTTAGTGGGTGTATCCTCAGTCGCAAATGCAGAGAAGAGTAGCGAGAGAGGAGAGACAGATTAATAGGACGATAGCTAGACAGATAGATATATTATTGGCAGAATTGCGCACTTCATTTTTACAACAACTAATATGTTAGTGGCCAACGTCAAGAGATTTTGCTTCACTGCACGTTAGAGTGTAAATAAGTGGTGATACTGTGACATCAGTTGACTTGTTCACATCATTGAGCACTGACTAATGGTGATATCTAACACTTGGGGTATTAACCAACAGGTTAGTTTTGCCCCTAAGAGTATTCGGCGACCTGTTTTGTCCCATGATTTGCCTGGAGACACAATCCTTGGTTGTCCCTACAGGTTCCCGTACCCTTAGACAAAACACACTTTCGAAGTAAAACTTGTGGGTTCAATTTGTGGTACTTCCTTCAAGTTCTACTCCCTTCGCCCTCCTCCACCGCCCCCACACCACGCACAGCCTTCTTTACATGATCATAAATATATCTGAAGGTATCTCTCGCTCCCACAACAACCCCCCACCACCCCCCACACCTCTTAATGTTCCGGGGTTTACTGTCAGCTGTGGATTTTTAAAAAAAGAAAAACATTTTCCCACGTGCAAGTTCTCGAATTACCGCGTAAAAGCTCGGCTCTTTTGTTTTCCAGTCTTTACTAAGTTTCTGTTTTGTTTTTCGACTAACCCGCTGTATATCAGATATGTGTGGAAAAAAAGGAGCGAGTGCTAGTAAGTGACAGCTATCTGACCGAGTGCAGTGGATAGATAGACTTCTTTGGATTGCCTTAGAGACTAACTTTGCATGGGTTTTCATTTTTTTACTGCACTGATTTGATCGTGACTTGTCCACTTTGCTCTTGCATCCTCTCCTTTTTCCCCTCGGACCTTCCCCTCTTGCCTAAATTAACCCCTCCGGTCGGTTGCGGAATTTCTCTCCTCCTAATCTTAACGGGTGACTTACTTCTTGTGTGTGCGCGTGTCTTTGTGTGTGTGTGTGTGTGGGAGGGGGAGGGGGGTGGGTGGGGATGGGGGCGGGGAAACAAAAGTGGAAGCACCAGGTCATCTGAGGTGGGGAAATGCTCCCTTTGCGTGAACGTTTTTTTTATTCTAACATAAGTTCGCCCCCTTTCCCCCCCAACCCCAACCCCGCAAAATAAAAGCCAGGCAAAAAATAAACTATATCTGTGTTTAAAAATATTCTCAAGCACATCCATTGATTCGAGATGTTGAGCCGCGTTTCCCATCTACGGCTCTGTTCGGGTGGAGGTTGAAGGTTCCTTGTCGCTACTCGAAAGGTGGGCGGTGGGGGGGGGGGGTGGAGGTGAATCTCTCCCTCCCGGTGTCCCGAGCTGACAATTTCCCTCCTCCCCCGTCCCCCACCCCCACCCTGAAAATAAAATCAGTCGTACATTTCACGGCTGTTTATGGGGACATCCGCTGGGTGAAATTAGACTGCTGCGTTCGCCTACAAACACAGTCACTCCACCACTGTAAATACTGTGCGAGGGCTTTGAGACTTCCTCCCAATGATTATTATTATTATTATTATTTATCCACGAACATATTTCTCCCATAAGATCAGAAGTGATCACGCCTCAGATCACCTGCGAGTAATAAGAAACAATCTTTGGTTTGTTTCTTGTTTGATTTTGTGGCCTTAACACAGTTTGAAGGGGAAGGTTTTGGGGGCGTTGTGGTGTTGTTTGGGAGGGGGGTGGGGGCGGTGTGAAGGGACGGGTGTAGGTGCCAGAGAGGAAGTTACCTCTCACTTTTTTTACCCACCGGTTCACATTATCACAACGATGCGAGCGTTGCCGTTAATTAAAGAGTCAAGAATTAAGTGTTTTCTGAAACGCTTTGAGCCCATCCCTGGGTGGGACCAGAAAATAGCTCACACGAAACCCTTCACAACAAGCCGCACAGCAACAACAACAACACAACACAACAAAACCACACGCGTAGAGCGCCCTTCACATCGGGAGGACGTCCCAAGGCGCTGGACGGGTAGTGTTTCGGACCCGAGCTGGGTGGGGGAGTGGGGGGGGGGGGGTGTCAGGATCCGGGATGGTGGAGGGCCGGGGGAGCGGGTGACCGAGGGGATGGGGTGGCGAAATGCAAGCGAAAGGGAGCAACGTTTCAAAGCGGCACTTTAATGTGTTCTTACGCATCACTTCTTCCCACTTTCCAAACTGTTTTGCTTGCCTCAAACTTTGACTGACTTGTCAACCCAAGACAATTAAGTTTCAAATCCTATCTCGACTTTGCCCTTTTGGTTCTTTTTTTTTCTCATTTTATTTCAGCCTCTTGTTGGGTTTGCCACGGGTGCAAAAAAAAAAACACACACACACCCGGCCCCTTTTTGAGAGAGACAGCAACTCTTTGCAGCATGCCATGCCTCACGGTTCATCGTGTAGGAATTTCCTCTTGAAGGATACTCGCCATTCTCCTCCTCCATCTTTGAGTTAAAGATGAGAACGATGGCTAAATTGTTGCTTCTTCTCAAAACGTCTCTCTCTCTCTCTCTCTCTCTACTCTCTCTCTCTATCTCTACTCTCTGCTCTCTCGTTAACATTTCTCCTGCGTTAACTTTCTCCACCGTTCTCAATTGCAGATACTTTGGTTGCCTTGACGTGTTGCTTTATAATATAATGCATTTGCACCCTGCCCACTCTGTGTAGGGGTATTTTAGTGACCCGTGGAACGTGTTTGACTTCCTCATCGTTATTGGCAGCATAATTGACGTCGTTCTCAGTGAAATCGATGTGAGTACTTACCTTCCCCCCCTCCCTCCCCCCACCCCCCAACCCCTCCCCACCCTCTCCTTGAAAAAAACATCCCCCACGCACCTGCTGCTTTTCCCGTATCTGGTTCACAAATGTTACCGCTGGACAAGTCACACAAGCTTTTACTCCTGTTTGCAGGGAACAAAGGGAAGAGTGTTCTCTAGACATGATCTGCACTGTCTCTCAATCAATCCTCTTTTTTTTTTCTAGAATGCGTGGGCGGCAAAACGTTAGCATTCCTGTGAAAGCTCTCCGCTGTCCCCCGATTACCAATCGCTGGTTCACCCAGCGACCACACACACTGGGGCTCCTCCAAAACCTTTGGGGCTCCATCCTTTTCAAACGCCAAAACACGACCCAATCGGGACCCCAGTCTGTCGCGTGTGACGTGTGCGCGCCCGCGCGCGCGCGCGCGTGTGTGTGTGTGGGGGGGGCGGCGGTGGGGGTGGGGACTGGGGTCGATTCCAATCCGGTCTCACTAAAAATAGCGATTTTTTTTTTTCCCCCCCAGGCCAAGTCTTTAAAATTAATGTTTCCCATTTTAAAGACACATCAGAACCATCGCTATTTTTAACTTAGGGCTCGACCCCCACTCCCCCACCCTCTCCCTTCGCCACCCCCACACCCGCCGCCCCAATTAGGCTCGAGAGAGTGTTCTCCTTGTGGGTCTGTTTAGATCACAGCTAAAAAAAAACACAATCGAGAACACGATTCAAACCCGTTACTGTCAAAACTTCATCGTCGAAGATATTTTTTGGGGGGGTGGGGGGCGGCGGGTGAGAGTGAGCGTGGGGGGTGTGATTAGGCTCTATGCTTTTCGATAACGTTGTCCAAAGGCACGAGATCTTTCAGGGGACGAAATAAATAAAGTTCAAAGAAATATTGGATCCCAGCGAGCCACATGGAAAGGGAAATCTGTCTCCCAAGTCCCAAACATTTGGGTACCATTGTGTGTGTGTGTTTGGGGGGTGGGAGGGGGGGGTTGTGGGGTGAGGAAGGCGGTAAACGGATGATAAAACAGCCTTGCTTTCACAGGGATGCTAAGTATTGCCAGGTTGAAACAGGCTGTACGTGTATTTATGTTGTAACTCTGTACTTTCTTGTTTCTTCTTTTGTTTTCCTTTCTGTCTTTTTTCTCATTCCCTTTTTCCGCTCCTATTGAATGCTTGCATTCCCAGCACTATTTCGCGGATGCATGGAACACTTTTGATGCCTTAATTGTTGTTGGTAGCGTCGTTGATATTGCTATCACAGAAGTTAATGTAAGTAAAAAGGCTGCTTGGTAACCCAACCTCCAAGTAGATCCTGTTCCCATTTCAGTTTTAACATAGAAATTCCAAGTCTGGCAATGTCTTACATGTTAAAATGTTGTTGCTTTAGCAGCGAGTTTTGGACGTTTGACACACGGTGCGTGCGATATGGTTTTAAAACAAAAAAAGCACTGGATGTTTTCACGCTTTGACTTATTATCTACCGGTCCTGACCCGATATTGAAAGGTTTCCCTTTTTTTTTCAACGATTTCTTTTATTTCATTTTTAATAATTAATATCAAAAGAATAGCCTGGCTCCCTCTTCCCCCCCACCTTTACCTTCCTCTTCGACCGTGCCTCGGTCACCTACACCCCCCCCTCCTGGCTCAGCATCGCGCTCCATCGCAGCCAAGCGCTCTGGAATGCTACCCCGCGTGAGGGGGCGCTGTGTAAATGCAAGTTGTTGTTGTTGTCCACCCCCCCCCCCCCGTGCCCCACCCATCCAGCCTTAAATAACGATAAAAATGTGGTAACTTTAATGAACAAGCTACAGGCTTTCAATCGAATCCCTTCAGCCGCAGCCCCCCACCTCCCCACCCCCCAAAAAAAGCGCAGAGCCCGCTCCATTGTACCCTCGTGACATTCCCAGTTTACCCATCGGCTATCCTGATATGGATTCCCAGCTCAGGGTCAGCCTGGCTCAGTCAGTAGCACTCTCGCCTTTGGGTCAGAAGGCTATGGGTTCAAGCCCCCCACGCTGGTTGGGCGGGAGTGGGGGTGGGGGGAGCGTTAAAGATCCAAAGCCACGGTTTGAAAGGCGAAGCAAGCGGCTTTCTCTCTCTCTCTGTGTGTTTTGAAGCAAAGTCTGGAAACATTTTTTTTTCTTTGTAAACGTTCGAAAACCCGCTGCTAAAAAAAATAATCCTGAAATGAATTAAGTCACATCGCTATCTCTGTGTCGCTTGTCCACTTCCGTGGTAATGACGTCAAGGTACAAACTATAGGGTGGTTCAGAATTATCATCAGTCAGTGATGTATTCATACTCCACCCCACCACCCGACATCCACCCCCATCCAACAGCCCCCCCCAGAGAAACAAACTACAAGAAGCAAAGATCAGCAACTGGACAGATACAATCACCAGTGATATATCTGTTCGTCTAATTACATGTGTGTAACATGTAACGCCATCCGCTCACGCTTGTTACTGAGACGCAACCCCCCCCCCCCACCCCACCCGCCTCCTTTGTCAATGATAATTGTGAGCCACCCCTTAGTTTCATTGAGAGAGAAAACTTGAAAAATAACACACATTTTAAGGATTTTTTTTTTGTGTGTGTGTGTCCCCGTCGAGTCCTTATCTCCGACACGTAATGACCTAAACCAGTTCCTGCTTTCGATGTGACTCAAAGCAGCCGCTATTCTGTCTACAGCAGTTTCATATCCCACCCGCCTGCCCGCAATGTACGTGTTTGTGTGTGTGTGTGTGTGTGTGTGTGTGTGTGAGGGAGTGGGGGGGGGGGGCGGTGGGGTTTGGAAGGGGGTTTGAAAGAAAAAAACTGTTAACTTTTAGGACAAATAATAAATAATAATAATATTCGTAAGGCTAGGATCAATTTTTAAAACGTTCGCATGTCTGATGACTGAAATTGGGTTGGGGAGAGAGGTGGTGGGGTTGAGGGGGTGGGGGGGGGGCTCTCTTCACCGTCTTGGTGATGGCTACAAAGGGAACGATATGGTCGACACTACATACACGAGGCAGAGAGGTACCATTTCACGAAAGTTTCACGAAACCTCCTTTAGAAAACGTGCTATTGATGAAAAGTATCCCCGTTTATATCGTTGAGTTTAAACACTTTCGAGGGGTTTCTAACCATTTTTTCCTCCCTCCATCTTCATTTTATTTTTTTTTCTCCAGAAACTTGTCGAGGCAAGTATTTATTTACAGTTGGATCATGGCCAAAACCCTCTGTTTTGGCTCCAATTATTTTGCTGCACCATTTTCGTTCGAGTTTTATTGGCACAATCTCACATTTTGAAGGACTTGCGTTTTGGTCATCCAAATTTTCGGTCTCAAATGACAGAAATCTGACTTGTAGGGTTGCAATAAGGTTCCCCCCCCATTCCCCCCGTTCACTAGCTGGTTGGCAACAACAACAAATTACATTTACATGGCGCCTTTCACATTGGGAGGATGTCCCAAGGCGCTGGACAGTCAGGGGTTTGGACCCGACCTGGGGGTTGGGATGAGGAGGGGTGGAGGGCAGGGAGGGTGGGGGTAGGAGGGTGACCGAAGGCACAGTCGAAGAGGTTTAATATTGGTAGCCGTGTGTATATAAAAAAAACAAGCCATTTAAAAGTTGTGAAATTCCTTTACAGAGTTTAATGGGATTTTCCTTTTTTTTTTAAACTCCAAAAACTATCACGTAAAATATATCCGTAAAATAGAAAATCACGCGTATTAATTGTGCCACAGAAAATTTTGCAAAGCTTAATTTACGGGACTAAGACGAATCAGAAGATTCATGAGGCGAGGATCCATTTTAAAAATGTTCGAGCGTCTGATGATTGAGATCAGGGAATCCTCCCACTCAGCTCCTGTCAACCCTGAAAGCCAAAGCCCTGACGGGAAGGGTGGTCCTAACTGGATACCCAACAGGAAAGCTTGCCAAGCAGTGCTATCACTTGCACTTTATTCAGTTTCATTTAGTTAAACTCCAGCATTCCCCCCCCCCACCCCCCACCCCACACACACTCCGGGGTCTCGAAACCTTGGCTCTCGTCAACCAGGACTTGACACTCTCCGGAATTGAGTCATCAGGGAGTGTCCCACTGAGGGACCAGAGACAGTGTGCGTTCCATTTCCAGACACGGGAATTTCCACGTGTGGATTGGGATGATTGGAACTCGCAGTCCTGCTTGGAAACTCCCAAACCGACTCCACACAAACAAATCTCGTCTCTTTGCTGAAAATGAAATCAATCTTCGGTTGCCCTTAATTTTCCTAATCCCTTCCGTCACCTCGGAACTGTTCAGACTCCAACGGATAGGGGTGGAAATTTGGATGACCAATAACTTCACCGTTTTTTTTTTTTTTTTTTTTTGGTGGGGGGCACTTTCTGCATGATCACCCGTATATGTTGAGTGAAATCACACGGTCGAACCTGTAAGAACGAGGCACAGTTTTTTTTTGTTGTTGTTGTTGTCAACGTGACTCATTTCTCCTCACTCCGTATTCCTCTTCTCGCCTCTTCTGCACTCGCTCACGGGCTGCGGAGTCAGAGATTTCTCGTGTCGCGTCGCATTTTAACAGCGAGCCACTTAAACCTGCGATTTTTAGCAATTAGATAACGTTAATATATTTTTGTTGATTCTCCCCCCACACCCCCCCCCCCCCACCCCACCAGTCTCCCTCCCCCCCCCCCCACTCTATTTGTTACGCTAAAATAACCTGCTCCTGGCTCTCGAGTTTCTCTCTCCCTGTTTCCTGGCCGACAATCCCCCCCTCCGCCCCAAGTAAAACTCGACTGCCCTGCCGCAGTTGCCTACAAAATACACAGTCACTACACAAAGATTTACAATGAACCCACAGCACGGAAACAGGCCAGTCGGCCCAAACAGTCCGTGCCGGTGTTTGTACTCCACCTGCATCGCCACACTTTACGGTTGATTCTTGTGAGGCTGTGTATCAGACGCACAGACTATCCTCATTCAAACCGAAGCCCCCCGACTCGAGTGACTTCACCCACGCTGCTGAGGTGCTTTGCGGAAGTTTTTAACAAGGTCTCCATCCTTGTCGGCAGCGCGATGCCAATTCTCCCCCTCCCCCACCACCCCATCCTCGCCTGAGGTTCTTCACCTGATTGCAGAGGTCCTCAATTTGACGGGGAGCGAAAATGACGGCGTCTGTCTGCCAGTCGATTGCGATTGCCTCAGATAATGCCAATAGTTCAGTCAGAGTACTGTGTGGTTTTTTTTTTCAGCCAAACACACGTTAAACCAAATCTCTTACCAGCCTGTGGGTGTGCGGTATTCACTACTTCCTGCCTCGTTTCATATTTACTTTCCTTATTTTTTTTTGCTGCTCGTTCTTCATTCAGAAATGCTCTGTAGACGGCGCTCACTCGCCCTAACGTTTCAAGTTATTCCTCACCTTTCGAAACCCTTCCTTCTCGCAAGGAATAGTTGAGTGCGAAGCCATTTTCCTTTCTCATTGATCAACACAGCACAAGGAAATCACAGCTTCCGGTATTTCTGACCAGAATTCCGCCAGGAGAGATTCCCGTTAATCTGCGGGAACCCCCGGGAAGCGCGCAGTGTTTGGAGACTGGCGTTGGCGTGATGTACTCCGGCGACTTATTTAAGGAAGGGGTTAAGAAATACCGCAAATTAGATCCCCTCACCCTTAAAAATGGTCGTTTGAGCATCGGATTAGGTTGGAGGAATTTCAATGGACATAAGCGTAGAGTAGATAACAGGTTTGATGTAAGAGGAAATAATGGGCCCTATTTTTAGACGTTTGGACGTAGAGAGAGAGAGAGATTGTTCTTTTACAGTTAAGTTCCCCTTTAGTTCTCCTCTCACCCCCCCTTTACGTCAAGTCGCTTGCCGCCATAACCATCATCTAAGTCTTTCATTGTTCACGAGATATTAAAAAATCATAAAAAAAACTCAAACCACTGACCAAACCTGCTGGTGTTTGCCCAAAAAATTGTCACTGCTCAGGAAACAGGAGGACACAATAAATCACGCGAGTTAATATTTAAAATACCTTTAAGCACAGTTGCATCGCCTGATCAATTTCCTAACCCACGAAATAGCAGATTTGGAAGCCCACCCACACCCACCCACCCACACCCACACCCACCCACCCACACCCACACGCACACACACACACACGCACACACACACGCACAGGAGAGATGTTTTGTTTTACTTGTTCCGCGCGATAATTGTCTCTGCGTTTCTATCAATGCTGCATCGAAGAGCAGCAATGAGGCGAAAGGCAATTACTCTATCGAACAGGCCCCGAATTTGACACTTACGACCCGTTTTAATCGCTCAAAACGCAGCGGAAGCTGCTTTAAAACATCTTTAAGCACAGGGACAGGAGCAGGCCATTCCAGCCCCTCGAACCTGTGAGATTTGATTTGTACCTCAATTCCAAACACATTGAAAAAAAAAGATCTTTTACACATAAAACAGCCCTGTGTTGCTGTTTTACATTCGCCCGCAAACACACAGTCACTCCACTTGGCAGTAAGTCCCATGAAGTGCTTTGCGATGTCGTCCTGACGGGAAAGGCGCTGAACCCAAAGGCAAAGATTACTGTTAGTAATTCTTCTCTCTGTCCTGCTCTGTGCTGTCCTGTTACTCCCAAATGGCTGATAGATTAATGAGTTAATAATTATTTAATGAAGAAACTCCCTCTGCCCTTTCCTTGTCCCACGTTGTGTTAGCGATGGCCTCTTATTGATTGCAACACAGTGCTTTATTGTCCTCACTTGTGTATGTGCATCCTCATCCCTCACTCCATTCCCCACCCCTTCACCGCACCTCCCTCCTACTCCTCCCCCTCCTCTACCCCCACCCCCCGCCCTCCCTACCCCCCCTCCCCCCCTCCCTACCCCCCTCCCCCTCTCCCTACCCCCCTCCCCCTCCACCACATCGGCTAGTTGCATGCATTTGTTACCGCACAGGTTTGGCATGGGTTTGTGATGAAGTCACCACTCACAGTGAAACCCCTTCTCGTCTTTCCACCTCTTTCCACTTCCATCTCCACCCATCGTGTTCACCATCAGTCCTGATTTTCCCTCCCCCCCCTCCCTCCTCTTCTCCCCCACCCCCCCAATCCCCTCAAACCTCCCCACCCCAACCCGCCCACCCCTCAATGCCTTCCCGCACCTCCCTTTTTGTGAGTTATATTTCTTTCATGTGATCATTTGCTGTGACAGAATGCGGGGTTTTGTGGGAGATGGTACCAAAATGGCAGCCATTTTGTCTGCCAAACAGCACTAATCTTTTCTCCATAATGTTCAACCCAACTAACCAACCAATCCAATGGCTTTAGTTGGCTTTGGGGCACCCGATTCACATCACGGTCAGTAAAACCGACATCTTACTGTACTGTCGTTTACCAATTTAATTGTGTTTTGTCAAAAGAAGAGAGTGTGTTATTTGTTCACCCCCTCCCCCCCCATAGATGCTTTTAGCTAATTAAGATCATGGTTATAATAATAACACAGAGAGCATTGAGTTGCATGTGTTGTCTTGTAAGCCTACGTGCCATTCATACCAAGTACAGAGACGTACAGAGAGAACAGGGGTTGAGATCGTTTGAGTGAGTGAGTGAGTGAGTGAGTGAGTGAGTTAAAAAGGGGGCGTTGAGGGTCTCCATGTTTTTAACATCCAGGACAGGGTTCAGGATTGAAATCCGGTCCTGATGACTGACCGAAAACGTCCCGCGTGCGGCGCGCGCGTGTGTGTGAGTCAGTGTGCGTGTGCATGCGTGTGTGTTGTGTTGTGGGTATGTGAGTGAGTGCGTGTGCGCGTGCGTGTGAGTGAGTAAGCGTGTCTGCGTGCGAATCGGGGGCAGAAAGGGAATAGCTGGGGAGGGGATGTGGGGGGCGGGGGGGGGGGGGCAGGTAATCGAGCTGCATTAAAGAAGACGGTAAAGACAAGTTGCAAGTGGTGTCACCGACAAACGAAAGGTTTTCCTCCTGGACAGAACGGCCGTCTGTAGACTTTCTCTGCGGGCGAGTTTAATGACTGATAAGTGGCATGATCCTTGCTCATGTGTCCCCTCGGGTTTCTCCGCGCGCGGTGAATTGTATCGTGATTGTATCGCGTATTTCCCCCTCTCCCCCCAACCCCCCCCCCCCCACCAAACCCCAACCCCCTTAAATAACGTTGAAAAATACAATTATAAGTGCTAATAGGAGGAGCGCATAGTTTCTTGGTGCGGCGACGTTGAAGGGAGCTTCTCTTCCTGTTAACCTGTGTGGCGGTTATCGCGGCCTCCAATAGCGGTTGCAAAATCTGTAACGGAGGGATACACCGACTTGTCATTTCAGCGGGGCAGCCCAACTGGTGGCCCGCGGGCCACATCCGGCCCACCACTTCCCCCACCCCCAATCCCCGGCCCACCCAGGCCTTCCATAGCCCGTAAATGTCACGTTACCTTTCTGGGGAAAGGAAACACAAAGATCTCAAGTAGGGCAATCTGGCCCTCGGCAGCCAAAAGGTTGGACCCCACCCCCCCCCCACCCCCCTCCTGTGCTGGGGCGTCAAGTGTTCTTTTGGCTTTAAAAAACTCGCGGGCCAAATGTTAAATGTCAAAACAAAAAAGGCGTTTCTTCTTTAGAGCTCAAAATTATTTGAAGATGAATCTGTCGCCTTGGTTAGATATTAATATAAATATTCATTTTTGAAGCCCTTTGTGAAGCCAACAGAGACTCCCCCGACAGGGGATCCTGCGGTAAGCTGAGAAAAAGTGTTCCCCCCGATTTACCCCCTCCTTCGCCTTCCTCCACCCCCCCCCCCCTTTTTTTTGCATGGATGTGCTCTTTCGGCATCGCCTCCTTGTGAACTTTCCTCGTATCGATTTCAATCCGGATTCCACTCCCGTCTTCTCTTTCTGCCGCTCAGCCGCCGACTTAGCGCTGAAATCAATCACCGGCCGCGTGCGAAGTAGATTGTGATTGGTAAGATTCGATTGCTCCCGTGCCATCACGTTAAATTTTCAAACTTACGCCCATCACCCAACTTGACTCCAACCAACTCTACCAAACTCCAATCCCATCCGATTCCACCCCACGCACTCCCCACCCCCCCCCAAAAAAAAAAGGATTTAAAACAACTTCCCCCTCCCACCACCCCTTCCCTCCCCAGCCCCCCACCCCCACCCCTCCCCACCACCTCCGCATCCGTCAGGACACCCGATTATTCTGAAAATTTAGCTTTTTGCACTGTTACTATGACAATCTTTCAGATCACATCATACTTGTGCAAGTCCTTGTAACTCAAGTATGGGATTAATGCCACACCTTGAGCTCCTTCCTCCAGTAATTTACACTTCTGGTTGCGTCTTTACCTGGTTTTATCTCAGAGTGTTTTTGGTGCTCCCTCCCCCTTCACCCCATCCTCCCCCCAGTTCTGCCCCCCCACCCTCCCACCCACAACGAGCCAGCCAACTGACCCTGTTTGTCCAATTGTTGCGTTCAGAGCTCGGAGGACAGCTCCCGGATATCCATCACTTTCTTCCGCCTTTTCCGGGTGATGAGGCTGGTCAAGCTCCTGAGCCGCGGGGAAGGGATACGCACCTTGTTGTGGACCTTTATCAAATCCTTCCAGGTGAGTGTCCAGCGTAAACTGTCGCCTTGGCGCGCGCGGTATTCGAGAGAGAGGGGGTAGGGCTTCATTTGTAATGTTTCCATGCCACTAAATATGATCGGAGCGCGGCTGGTGGAAACATTCCTCTGTTAATCTAGTGCAGGGCGGTCCAACTGGCGGCCCCCGGGCCACAACCGGCCCGCAGGCCAATTTCGCCCGCCTGACCCTGTGTAATTCTCACAAACTTTCATCTTTCTTCTCAGGCTCTTCCATATGTGGCTCTGCTAATAGCCATGCTCTTTTTCATCTACGCTGTGATCGGCATGCAGGTAACCTCCATCACATGTCTAACGTAAGGTGACTGGGCTCTTACAATACTACGGCGTACCGATTTGCACCTACGCTGCGCCTTTCACGCCGGGCAGGACGATCCAAGGCCCTTAGCAAAGCTGGGCGGGCGCCTGAGCTGGGGGCTCGGAGCCTGAGGGGGGTTTGAGGAGGGGAGAGATGACCCAGAGCGCGTTCGAAATAGAAGGATGTGTGGGGCTAATGTGGGGCTGGGGAGAGAAGCCGACACTTTCACTTTTCCTTTTCGGGTCTGGATTGAAGTGTTTTATGTATTTCCTGCCTTTCCCTCTCCCCCTTTCCCCCCAACTCCCCCCCCCCACCCCCGCAACGGCTCCATTTCCCCCACCAGGTTTTCGGCAAAGTGGCAATGCAAGACCACACTCAAGTAAACAGGAATAACAACTTTCAGACCTTCCCTCAGGCTGTACTGCTTCTCTTCAGGTAACAGAGATGTGCTCTCGGGCTTTTATGCATCGTAGAATCATAGAATCCTACAGCACACAAGGAGGCCATTCGGCCCATCGTGTCTGTGCCGGCTTTTTGAAGAGAGCTTCCCAACTAGTCCCACGCCCCTCGCTCTTACTCCATAGCCCTGCACATTGCTCCTCTTCACGTACCTTTTAAGAAAGTCTTTAAATAGAGTTCTGCACCACGATTTTAATTTGGGAGGGGTACCCCAGAGCGTGGGCTGAGCTAAACTGCTGGAGTTTGACCAGCTTCAAACCCCGCAGCAGCCCGCGCTTTGGGAGCGCTGTCTGGCACGCTTTCCCGCTGCTCGTCCGGGTAAGACTACCGGACCGGTCGGGGCTTTGGCTGGCGGGGTTAAGGGGAGCTTACGATAAAAACAGGCTGAGACTAGGCGGGAAACCCACCCAACACGTGGGAGGCTTCGACAACAACACCAACAACAACCTTGCGTTGATATAGCACTCCCCCCGCCTCCCCCGCCCCGCCCCGCGCAGTGTAGTGTCCCAGGTGGCTCACCCCGATGGCCCACGTACAATACAATGCGACGTCCAGTGACGTTCATCTCAGGAACGACGTCTCGCGCTAATGCAAATGGAAATCCTTCGCTGAACCGTCGCTCTCGGCTCTCTGCCGGACAGGTGCGCAACCGGAGAAGCTTGGCAAGACATCATGCTGGCCTGCCTGCCCGGCAAGCGTTGCGATCCGGAATCGGATTACGGCCCAGGGGAGGAATTCACCTGCGGCAGTAACTTCGCCATCATCTACTTCATCACCTTTTACATGCTGTGCGCCTTCCTGGTACGTGCTTCAGGAGCTTTTTGCTGTGACGGGGGGGTTTTCGCCCACTAAATACACAGTCACTACACTTTACAGTATGTCCCGTGAAGCGCTTTGGGACGTCTTATTATTATTTTGCCGTTGCTGGTAATGAAAAATTGCCCGTTGTTGCAAAGCAGATTTTTTTTTACATACACGCACACGCAACACACGACACACGTGCACAAACATATATATATGTGACGCGCGCACGTGCGGAAACACACGCCGAGGTGCCGTCCCTCGTAGGTGGACATTAAAGATCCCGCGGCTGTATTCGAAAAGAGAAGGGAGTTTCTCTCTCTCTCTCTTTCTCCCCCGGTGTCCTGGCCAACAATCCCCCCCAAATAAAATTGGTCGCTCGCTCCACGGCTGTTTGTGGGACGCCCTCCGCTGTGCGCCAACTGGTTGCCCCCAAAATGCACAGTCACTGCGCCTCACAGTAGACCGTCGCGAAGCGCTTTTGAGACGTCTCGATGACACGATGTGAGGCCCTGCGCCAAGTCAGTCAAGGATAAAATAACGGTCACAACTGCAAATCCTCTTTGTGCGTTTTCCTCGTCAACGTTTCAGATCATCAACTTATTCGTGGCCGTCATTATGGACAACTTTGATTACTTGACCCGCGACTGGTCCATCCTGGGCCCCCATCACCTTGACGAATTCAAGAGGATTTGGTCTGAGTACGATCCGGAGGCAAAGTAAGGGGTTGAGGGCGGAGGGGTGGGTGGGGGGGGGAGGGGGTGTGGTGGGGAGGTGGGGGTTGTGGGGTGGGGGCAGGTAAACAGGACTGAATGGGCCGACACAGACACAATGGGGGTGGAATGGCCTTCTTCTGGGCTGCAAGTTTCTGTAATTCTATGCCTTTTGAAGCGCTCCGAGACGCTACCTCGCATGAAAAGGGGGGCGCTGTATAAATAAATCCAAGTTGTTCTCGGCGCTGTCCTACGGTGGTCTACCTGCCGCCTATTTTGTCGATTCACGCTTTGAGAACTCGCTCTTTGACAGGGGACGAATAAAGCACCTGGATGTGGTCACCTTGCTCCGACGCATTCAGCCTCCCCTCGGGTTCGGCAAGCTCTGTCCTCATCGAGTCGCCTGCAAGGTGAGACTGCGTCCGCAGGCCTTGAGCGTTTCCCTGACCCTGAGACCTCTCGAAGTCGGTCCAAAAGCAGCAGGCGAACCTTTGTGGTTCGGTTTCGTTCGAAGCCGCAGCCAGTGGTGCAGCCGGCAGGGTAGTGTCAAGCGCTGTGGGACCCTGCCCTGGGTGAGGGGGCAAGGATATAATTACGTGTTGTTGTCGTTGTAGCGGAATTAACCGCTCTATCGAGCCTGGGAGGTACGGTCAACAGTTGCGTTAACGCTCTTGCTGCGCGAAGAAGCTAAGCTGATCCTCTAGCGGATGTGTTGCCCCTGGGATTCTCGGATCGATCCCAGTTCTTCTTCGGTTCTTCTTCTCTTTTGCTTCCTTTTTGTCTGCCGCCCCACCTTAAAAACTTTTCAAGGCGAGTTCGGCCCCGCAGGCTGAGCTCCCGAGCCTGGGAAATGATTCCTTCCAACAAAAACAATTGCAAAACTAATAATTAATTGGTCACTCTGTCTGTCTGTGGGGGAACGCTGCCGTGCGCAATTTCGCCCACAAAATGCGCAGTCAATTCACTTTACAGTGTATTTTGTGAAGCGCTTTGAGACGTCTCGAAGACGTGATAAGGCGCTGTATCAAACGCGAGGGTTATTATATCGTCATCACGTGCCGTTTCGCTTTAAAATCTCAGAGATTGGTCGCCATGAATATGCCTCTGAACAGCGATGGTACGGTCATGTTCAATGCAACCCTGTTTGCCTTGGTCAGAACGGCACTGAAAATCAAGACCGATGGTAAGCCTTTAAGATACTATTATATGTTACATTATTTTAATTTAATAAATCGCAATAATTTGTAATCATAATTATGCTCATTTACCGTTATTTGCACTGCGTTAACACGTTGTAATAATTTACAGCAATAGGTTATCAGATAATACATTACGATAACTCTTTAAATGTTGATAAATGTAAGAATACTGTGTAATAATGTATAGTGTGTACAGTCACTGCACTTTACAGTGAATCCTGTGAAGCGCTTTGAGACGTCTCGAAGACCTGATAAGGCGCTGTATCAAATGCAAGGATTATTATTAATATTTATATTATGCTATAATCATATCATATTTTATTATTTTGTCACATAAATCATATGATAATGTAGATAAACAATAATAATCCTTATGATACATTATAATAACAACCCTCGCATTTGATACAGCGCCTGATCACGTCTTCAAGACGTCTCAAAGCGCTTCACAGGATATGCTGTAAAGTGCAGTGACTGTATGTTTTGTGGGCCAACGAGATGACATTGACTGAGTGTTGGCTGAGAGAGAAAGGGTTGCCTTCTGGGTGAGGGGAGGTCGTCGAGATTTATTTGAAAGTTGTTCGACTTGCAGAACGCAAGTTATATTCTGTTTCTCTCTCTCTCTCTCTCTCTCTCTCTCTCCGCACAGGGAATCTGGATCAGGCGAATGAGGAATTGCGAGCGGTTATCAAAAAGATTTGGAAACGAACGAGTATGAAACTGCTGGACCAGGTGGTCCCTCCAGCTGGCGGTCAGTAAAGTGAATTCCGGCCTCTCCCCCACCCTTTCCCCCCTCTCCTCAACCCCGTAACCCAACAACCCCCAAGTCCCCCCCGCCCCACGTTCTCAATCGAGCCTCTACTCACAGATTGGAATAACAAGCTTGTTCTCCCCAACACCCCCCCCCTCATCCCCATCCCCACCCCAACAAGCTCTGCACCTGCAAGTGAATTTTTAGAGCCCTCCCCTCCGTAACGCCTCACTTTCCCCCCCTCCCCCACCCCCCTCCTCTCCCCCCTCCCTGCCTCCCCCAGTGTCACTTTCGTTTCGAACGCGTTGTCCGAACACACGTGCGCCCGTGTCGGTATCCGTGGCGCTGGTGCGGTGTCATGGCTGGCTTGTTTCCCTCGCGGCGCGAGTTTCTAGCCGGACGGTAACGTGGTGAGTTGCGATTTGAGCGCGGGGTCAGCTCAGCGGGTTCCCAAACACCCAGCACGAGGGTGAGTCGCTGTCTGGCTCTCTGTCTGGCTCTCTGTCTGTCTGTCTCTCTGTCCGTCCGTCCGTCTGTCTGGCTCTCTGTCTCCTGGGGAACACTCGGGAGAGGAGAGATCACCAAAGAGTTTCCGCGACCTCCGCCGCTTGACGTACCCGCGAGAGCTTACGTGTTTCAGGGCGACTTTTTTAACCGAGCGGACGTTTGGGGCTCAGAGTTTGGAGGAGTTTGTTAGTGTGCTTTTTGTTTTTTGCTTCTACTTTGTTTCTGGCGGCTTCGCATGGCGTGGGATTGGAGTTAGAAACCGCATGTGTCCAATAACGTATTCAACTTTTCTGCCTGAGCTTCTCTGCAGCTACCTCCGTCCTCCATCCACACAACCCCCCCACCCCCCCCCCCCACCCCACCACCTTCTTTTTCTCTCTCTTTTTCTCTTCTCTTGTTTCAAATCTGTACGAATATTCTGAAGCAGTTCTGTTTTAGGACGGTGGCATGGAACTCGTGTTGCCTCTGATCAACTCTTTCCCCCAAAAGATTTCTTTGCAATAGAGAATCGTGCTTCAGAACTATTCCACACAGCTCTACTTTGCCTGCCTGCATGTCTAGGGAAGCAGACTGTCACAAGCTTGGGAGGCGGGGGCGGTGGGTTTAGGGGCAGGGAGGAAGAGAAGGGGGCTTCCTAGTCTTTGCACAGCTTCACACACTTTATTTTATTTTAAGACGCAAGAAATCGCCACTACTTTCTTGAGCACAATAGTCAGCACATTCATTAATCCCCTACTCCACCCGCCCCTGTTTGCCTGGCAGTAACCGGTTGTTAGTCGATCGGCTGATCGCTTTCCAGGGGATAACAATCCTTCCCCCCCCCCTCCCCACCCCCACCAAAAAACAATTGGTCACTCAACCCACGACTGTTTGTGGGACATTGCTGTGCGCAATTGGCTGCCGCGTTCGCCCACAAATATACAGTCAATTCACTTTTACAGTGTGTTCTGTGAAGCGCTTTGGGACGTCCTCCCGACGTGAAAAGCGCTATATCAAATGCAAGGATTATTAGTATTATTATTATTCACGCAGCAGAACAAAAAGCTTTCACACTCCTTTTCACAGCACTTGTACAGTCCCTGTTTGATCCCCGGGGCTAAGGGCTAACATTTTCGAGGATGCAAATATTTCCCGTCTTTCGGGGTCTGAACTAACAGTTTGCGGGATGAGGGGGTGAGGGGGGGGGGGTGTGGGTTCTGTCTTTGTTTCGTTTTGTTTTGGCGCGAGGCGGGTACAAACTGATGGCACGGAAAGTGTTTCGACCTGACTGTCGCTCTCCTGCCCTCTAAGAGCTGGGTTTATTTGAGCAAAATGCTAAATAAATGGCGTAGTTGAACTTTGCAAGTTTGGCGAGAGCAGGTGGGTGCCCGGGAGATTGCCGCTAACAGCCCAAATAACGTTGGCTGGGAAATAAATTTCCTTCCTTTTCTCCAATATAAAAAAAAGAGAGGTGTTAACGACGACGCGATGAGCTGCTGTATCAAACACAGGGATTATTCTTGTTATTATTAATAATATTAATTCGGTCTTGGATAGTGCGTTCTATTAGATGTAGCTGGTCACGTCCCTCAACAGGAAAAGAGGGAGTGGGAGGAGGGTTGGGGTGGGGGTTTAAAGAAAATAATCTGAACCCATCTCCATGCGATGGATCAGCCAAAAAGTTATTCGTTTCAGTTTGATCGTTAAGCAACTCAGCCGACTGTTAATTCCCACACACCGACCGGTTTGCCACCTGATGGAATGACCATCAGAGCTGTTTGTCTTCTGCCTCTTCGCTGAGTGGCAGAGATGAACGCAGGTGGGAGATTCTGATACGGAAGCTTCCCCTCTCTCCCCTTCCCCCCTGCCCCCACACCCCAAAACTAGCACCGACAGAGAGAGCCACTGACTAACCAGGCGAGATCTCCCACACCCGCTTCTTGTGTGCCATCTCTTTGTGCCTTCCCTCGAGCCAAATGAGTTTGCATTTTGAGTTCACGTTAGCTTTTAAAAGGTGAATAACGCACATTCCCGGGCTGTGGGTTTTAACCACCTTCGGTGTATTCGCCCTCAAAGTCTGCAGTCGCTACACTTTACGGTATGTTCTGTGAAGCGCTTTGAGACGTCTCAACGACGTGTGATAAGACTCTTTGTCAATTGCGAGGGTTATCATTACAGTGTTATTATTCAGCATTTCAGTAACACACTGCGGCTGCTCTTTCACTTGTAATAAATCTGTTTCATCGCTCGGCTTCCCGCTAACGCACTGCATTTTGCCGTTAGCAAAACTTCCTTGGCGCAGGATTCACGGGGAACGGGTGGAGAAGATGCTGGGACCTTGTCTTCTGCCCCTAGCCTAGCTCAGCCTTAACGAGAGGGTGACCAAAGGCACGGTCGAAGGAAAGAGTCTTGAGACGTGCATGGAAGGAGGCAAGGGAGGGAGCGAGGCGATGGGACTGCGGGATGGAGTTCCAAAGAGTGGGGGCAGAGAGGCTGAGGGCCCGACCGCCGATGTGGGGTGGGCCGGGAGGGGGACCTGGAGCAGGCCGGAGTCTGCTGAGCGGACTTGACCACGATGTGGGTCATTGATAAACCGGCACATTAACGGTACGATCGACCAAACCACAAGGGATAGAACATAGGAGCGTAAGAATTATCAGAAGACCATCCAGTTCACCTCCCACCATCCTGGCGGCCACATATGCACACGTCATGTCTCAAAACTATACACAGTACGCCGAGATATTATTTCCTGAAATAAATCTAATCTAATTTGCTTTCGAAAAATAAGAACATAGTTTTGGGCCCCAAAATGCACAGTCAGTTCACTTTACAGTATGTTCTGCGAAGCACTTTGAGACGTCTCGAAGACGTGATATATCAAATGCAAGGATTATTATTATTATGTTACAGCAGTGATGTGCGTCATTCACCTCTTTGGTTTTCTGATTATAATTATTATTATTTTGGCTGATAGTTTAAACACGAGAGGGAGGGATTTCGGGAGGAAGGGAAAGAGGGATTGGATCCATAGCATTCTCAAGGCTCTTAAACCATTCGGTTTCTTCTGACCCGATCTCTGTCTCTTTTTTTTCCGAGCCGGAAAACGACAGTGATTTCCGCTTTAATCTTGCACTGTTAGAAGCTGACATGAGCCACACAAGTCCTTTGCTTTTTTTTTATATATATATATATAAGATTTCAGAGCGCAGGGGCAACCAAAGCAGTTTATCTATATATATATATATATATATATATTATATTTTATATTATATTATATTGAGGCTCAAAGCTCCATTACGCTCGCGAAAGAAAGGTGTTGTGCTGAAAAAAGGAAGTCCATGTCTCTGGTCTATTCATATAGATGATGAGGTTACAGTGGGAAAGTTCTATGCCACATTCCTGATACAGGACTACTTTAGGAAATTCAAGAGACGCAAGGAACAAGGTTTAATAGGAAAACCGCCCTCCAAGAACACCACAGTGGCTTTACAGGTGAGACCGACCGACTGATCGACCGACCGACCCATCTCCATCTCCCTCTCTCTCGTGGCGTTCGGAGTCAATGTGAGTTTTCCCTTTTCTTTTGTCTCTGACGTGCTTTTTCCAATCGATCGCGGCGACGGGCGACTGCGAAACGACGACATGCTGATCCGAATATCCGACTTCAAAGTTTAACTGCACCGTTTACAACCCCCACTTCCTTCCTCCCTCCCTCCCTCCCTCCCTCCTTCCCTCCCTCCCTCTCCTCGCCATCCCAACCCTCTCCGGCTTTACGAGCTACGTGACCCCATTTGCGGAGGATTGGATTACTGAGAGGTCACGCGTTTCCCCCCCCACCAGCCCCCAGCCCCCCCACCCCCCCCCACCCACTCCACCTCACTCCTCTCTGGTTCGGGGGTCTCGTGCAAACATTCATGGCTGCCCTACTCATGTGCATACATAACTGATCCATGCCCAGCTCAACACTCTGCATCGCTGGCTTTCGTGCAAACCGCGGACTGATTCTGGGGGGTGTTTTTTTTTGTGTGTGTGCGTTATTCCTGCGTTGGAAAACTGGGAAAAGCCGGGAGCTGATTGTGAGGGAAGGTGCTTTAACCGATCTGTGCATGTTCCCACTGTTGATCTCTCCAGCCAGCTCCCAGCTTTCAGAGGTGCCTGAAACGCCACCGTATCTTAGCCTGTGGGTCACTTACTTTGTGGTAAAACGTAAGGCAGCGCAGAATGGAGGAAAGATTCTTCAATTCAGCTTTAATTCGGATCTTTTTTTTCCCTTCCTTTCTTCGTTCGTTTCGTGGTTTGTTTGTTTCTTTTCTCTTTCTCTCTTTCTCTCTAACTCTTTCCTTCAAACGTCAGACTTTCCATACGCAAAAAAAAAATCCCTTCCTAAAAAAAATAGGACCGAACGTAACATTTCACCGGGGGTGTGTTTGTGTTGGCGAGGTCTTAAATTGGAAGACAAAACAGGTTCCCCACACTGGCCAGACGTGGCAGGTTGAATTTCAGGCCCTCTGGTCTCTGGCTTCCATTTACAATCTCTTGCTTGTAAACTCGCACAGTCACTTGGTATGGCAAACCAAAGGACTTGCTCAGCAAACCGGAGTGACTGGTCACAGGCAGTCAGGAGAGCAGTGGTGTGAATATCTGATCATTCATCAAGCGACGGATGGCATTGACATTTCCTGCAGTTAGCAACCACCCATCAACTTCCGATCTTCCATCGACTCAATCGCCTTTTATTGACCATCTAATAACCAGGAAAAGGTTGGCATCCGACTTAACAATCGGGGCTGTTTACCCTCTGCACCTGCAAACTGCGATCGATCCATCCATCCGTTGACTAGGAGTTCCGCGAGAAGTATTAACGTAGCAATAGAAAAGAGAGAGAGAGCAAGAGAGAGAGAACGAGAGAAAGAGAGAGAGAGAGAGCGAGAACGAGAGAGAAGGGTGCATTGGGTTGAACCGCTGAAGAAATTCAGTTTTGCCTCCAGAAATGAGCTGCGTTTAATTTTTGTACATTAAGAGACGGAAATATGACGGTAAAATAGGTTGTTTGGTCGTGGCTTGTGGCGTTGACGGGCCTTTTTGCTCTAAGAAAGTCTGCCTGGTGACCTGGTCTCGGAGAAGGTCCTGTTTGCATCATATCTGGCAAGAAACCATGTCCCTTCTGTATCCGCAAAGCGAGAGAGTTTACCAGGGAAAGACATACCCAGGACCCCGCGCGGAGGTCAACAGAAACTGTTGACTTATAGCTGGAATTCTCCCTCTTTCCCTATTCTTAGTAAGTCAGGGAATAAAACCCTTAAGTTAGAAATATTTTGTGATCGTTTATCGAACGGGTCAATTTGCACGATCCACGGTCCATGGGAAACCCGAAATATGTTGCCGTAGGTTTGGTTGTTGGTTGGCGTCAAGTGGTTCCCAAGCGCCAATTCTTAGCACAGAACAGATCGCCTTCAAGATCCTCTCACTCGTCCACAAATCCCTTCACGCCTTGGCACCTCCCTGTCCTTTCCGACCTCCTTTCCCCCCACCACTCCACTACCCTCCGCCTCCGCTCGGCTGGCTCCGACCTCCTGCTTGTCCCCGGTTCCCTCCGCTCGCCCATCGTCCCCGCGCTTTCAGCCACAACACCCTGAGGCTTTGATACTCTCTCCCGCCTTTCAATCCCTCCGCCTTTCATCCTCGCTCCCCTCTTTCAGATCCCCTCTTCTTCTACGACTGTGCTTACGGTCACCTCCACCGCCCCCCCCCCCCACCCCACCCCCGGCTCGGCGACAGGCTCCGCCACTGTTAAGCGCTCCGAGACTCTACCCCGTGTGAAGGGCGCTGCGTAAATGCAAGTTGTCGCAGTTGCTGCAGTTCACGTGTCAGTGTTACCCGTTGCACAGCCTCAGTCCACATGCATCAGTCTCGCCCACACGCAAATGACGAAGCATTTTGTCAGCCGCGTTTTCTCGAGAGAGAGAGAGAGAGAGAGAGTGAGAGTGAGTTGCCGGCGGAGCGATCAAGATTAAAAAGATGAGGGCTCGCTGGATTCAAGCGAGATGCCCAGATGGAAAAAAAAACCCAGCAGCTGAATGATAAACGACAAGCAGAAGGGGAGCAGAGAAAAACCTAGACGCGGAAAGACTGCCGTGTCCGCACGTTGACGGCTCTGTCTCTCTCCTGAGTCCTGTGCCGTGTTGACTCTTAACGTCAACTGTTAACACCTCGCAATTATCCTGCGGTCTCGGGCTGTCGGCTTTGCTGTCCGACAGGAAATACTGTCGGGGGAATTTATTCTGTCTTATTTGCGCACAGGTGATAGCCTGACTCAGCGATGGCTCTCTCTCCCTCTCTCCCTCTTTATCTCTCGTCTCCGAGTCAGACGTTTGTGGGTTCAAGCCCCCACGTCGTCGCGCAGTCTAAGCTGACGCTCCATTGCTGCGCTGGGGGGGTGGGGGGGTGGGGGGTTGAATTGTCGTCACTCGTTTGCAATCCCGCGAAGCGCCTCGAGACGTGCCGCCCGCGCGATAGAAGCGCTGCCTCCCGACCAGAGGATCGCTGCCGTTTAACGGTGTCGCTCTCCTGCCGTTGGAGCAGCTTCACGTGGGCTGCAGCCGCCGCTATCCGTCAGTGGGAGGCGCTGTTGGCCGCGGGACGTCCTCCTGACGCGAAAGGCCCTATTGACGCTCTTCGCCCCTTATCTCGGCCACGGAACCGTCTGGAACCAGTTGGAGCGGTGGGTGTGGTTCGATACTCACTGCGGTCAGTGTAATTGGAAGGGAACGTATATATATATATATATAGATATATATATATAGCGAATGGGCTGGTGGGATCGGTTTTCTGAGCCGTTGAATACAGTTGTGTTTTTTTTGGTTGGGGAGGGGGGTTGGCGGGGGGCTGGGGGTGGGGACGCAGTGAGGGGCATTGAGGGAGGGGGCAGGTGGGTGACATTAAAAACAATGACCGACTTCCAGGTCATCAGGTCGCTGCTGAAGTCACTTCTACACGATACGCTGTGAATCGTGCTTGATATTTGATTGTACTGATGGTCACCTCCCTCCCTCCCTCCCTCCCTCCCCCCCTCTTTCTCGGGGTCAGACTCCGGCGCTGTCAAGCCCTCTGGGACACTACCCCGCGCGAAGGGCTCTATATAAAACACAAGTTGTTGTGGTTGTGAATGCTGAGTGCTTGACTAGCGGTCGCATCCCGTCATCACTCTGCTTGAGATCTTATGAACACCCCCTCTCTCCTCTCCTCTCCTCTCCGCTCCCCTCTAATTACGGTGTTATAAATAAGGCTCTATCGTTAGCTGTTAGCGTAGAACCCCCTGTGCTTAAGGACTAAGCCGAGTTGACATTTCAGGCGTCGTGTGCTCACAGGGGAGTGGCTGAGCGCAGAGTTTCTGCCCTACGGCTATTCACTGAGTCACAAACCCGTGGGTTCAAGTCCCACGTTGGGACTTGGACCTCATATGGTCTAAGCCGACATTGTTGAGGAGGCGCTGGATTGTCGGAGGTGCCGTCTTCCAGGTGAGACGTTAAACCGAGGTCCCCGTCTGGCTGTTCGGGTGGACGTTAAATATCCCATTGCTCTATTCGAAAAGAGAACCGAATATTCTCTCTCTCTCTCTCTCTCTCTCTCCCAGTGTCCTGGCTAACAAACCCCCCCCCCCCCACCCAATAAAATCAGTCGCTCACTCCACGGCTGTTTGCGGGGACGCTGCTGTGCGCAATCTGGCTGCCGCGTTTGGCCCGCAAAATACACAGTCACCACACTTTCCAGTATATTCTGTAAAACGCTTCGAGACGCCTCGACGGCGTGATAAGGCGCCACACCAAATGCAAGGTTTATTATTACTATTATTGTTATTATTGTTATAACAATAGAAGGGTATTTGCTGCTGAATTCGAGCAAGCATCCAGAAGGTTTTATCGACCCAAAATTACATCCCCGAAAACATTAAAGTGTTTAAACATCAATCAAAAATAGCTGTGGGGCCTGAGCTGGTAATTTAAGAGGTTTAAATGAGATCAGCGGTCGGCTGGGAATAATACGCAGCTGATTATATGATCCCTGCCTTTCTCTTCTCATGGTGCGGATGCAAATTCTGCTGCTAATCTGCTTCGCTTCTGAAAGAGTTTTATATATATATATATCTGAATGCGCACATAAAAGTACAATTTTTCTTGGCTCAGCAAAAATATGAAACAGAGAGAGTGTTTAATCCTCGTCTGATCCGGTGCCCTGATAGGGGACGCTTTCCTCTGTAGCTTTGCGGGAATTTTCCCGCGGGGCTGATTCAGTGTGTGAAGTTTGCAGATTAGCACAGACTTCGTTAAGAGAATAAGATAAAAAGTTTGTCTCCTGGACAGTTTGCCAACAATTTTTCCACATTTCAATATAAATCTCCCAAAGTCTACTTTCATTTCGGAGACTTCCCCCCCCCCCCCTCCCCTCCCTCAGCTCCTTCTCCTCCAAATAATTATTATTATTTTTTGGGGCGCGGGTGTTGGACTCTGAGCTCGCAGTGTAGGCTGACGCCCCTGTGGGGGAGCGGAGCTATTTGAGAAGAGAAGGGAGTTTCTTTCCCTGGTGTCCTTCGTTGGGCGGCTGTTTGCAGAACTTTGCTGTGTACAAATTGGCTGCGGCATTCGCATACAGACACGCAGTCACTACAGTTCACAGTGAATCCTGTGAAGCACTTTTGACTTGTCTTTCCGAGGTGATGTGAAAGGCGCTGTAACAAATGTAGTTTTTTTGTATACATGCCTTTGGGGGGGGGACGGTGGGGGAGGAGTTGGAGGCGCCAATTACCTTTTTAATTACATTTCCAGAATCGACACTGACGTCTTGTGAGGCAGGAAGTATGGTGCTTAGAAGGTTGTGTTTGTGCGTGATTCAGAACTCAGGGATGTAATCTTTTGTATCCTATTGTGAAGTACAAAGGGCGAGAGAAGGGGATTATCTCTGATGCATCGCAGCAAAAGGTCACGATCATCTAGACCAGGGTGATCCAACCTTTCTGGTTGCCGAGGGCCGGATGTCCTATTTGAGAAACATCCATGGGCCTGCAATAATTTTGCATTTCCCTTCCAGAAACAGAGCATAACACTTCCAGGTTATGGAGGGAACGGGTGGGCCAGATGGAATGAAGGGTGGGGGCGGGGAGGGGGTGTGGCGGGTGTGGTCTGCGGGCCACTAGCTGGACTACTCTGATCTAGAAAGCAAGAGCGGTTGCAGAATTGGATGCCAACCCAATGGGCCTCAGAGAAACTAGGTTGGGGGAGAGATAAAACAGCTAGGTTTCTGCTTCTGATTGGTGTATGGGGATGTGCTGAGTTGGGGCGGGGGACGGGGTGGGGGGGTAAGCAAGGTGGGGGCGGGAGGGCAAGTGTGGGGTTCTCGAATGAGGATAGATTGAGACTTGCCATTTGATAGCTTGCCATCGATAGCATCAACCATGTCAACCGAAAGGCCGGCCCATTTTCCAGAGATGGGTTTCAAATCTTCATTCATCTCGCACAGTGTCGTCCCAGTGTTGCCCACATCGCTTTCACGTCCATTTGCCTGTTGCCAGCCCTCGCCACCAGATCCCAGGCTCGAATTCCAGTCTCGAGAGGAATCGGTTACCTCGCCAGATCGAATCCAAGCGTGCGTCCTGACAACAAGACAATTTGACTCCCTCTCCCCCCACCACCCCCCACCCCCAACCCACCACCCCTCCAACCTTAGCCATTCGGAAAAAGAAATTGGTGCATTTTTGTTTTGTTGGAAACATCGTCCAGTTGACTTAAAACAACGGCAGCGCCATTGACATCGGTGTGTAAATATTCCAATGGAAGTTGACGACGATTTTCAGGGGTGAAGCGAAATGCGCACTTCGATGCGCAGGATTGACCCTAAATGTTTTCGACGCTTCCAATCGCAGTCCCGTTTAATCCAACCAACCGCGGTTTCCAAAAGCCGCGAGCCGGCTTGCTTCGTAGGAACGAGATGATTGGCAGAGCGGCAACGAAACGAGACCGCAGTTTTGGACAAAGGCTCACGGCGGGGCCGGGGTGGGGGGGGGGGGGGGGCGGAAGCAAAAAAAAAACCCAAAGCATGACTCGCACACGTCCAGCATGCGATGGCATGCGATTTAGAAAGACTTAAAAAAAAAAACAAGCGGACTTTGTTCGCCCAAGAGATCGCATTGTTTTTTTTTTTGCAAGTAGAGTACGTTTCACCCGACACGAGAGAACATTTAGTTTCGCTGGAATTCAGATGCGTTGTTAAAACTATACACGATTGTGGAACGTGAGTTTTTTTTTTTAACAAGAAACATCTTCCGTCCCGACAACGATAAGGATGTCGCCGCACATTCCTATGATTGGAGCCTACGAAACAAAAATCCTCTCCCAGAAAAAGTTTGATTTATGAGTAAAAGTAATGTGCCTCATGCAACGGGATAGCCCTTCAGAATAAATTGAAAACATCACAATGATTTGGTCACTCAACCCACGGCTGTTTGTGGGGACGCGGATGCCCGCAATCGGCTGCCGCGTTTCGCCCACAAAATACACAGTCACTCCACTTTACGATATATCCTGTGAAGCGCTTTGAGACGTCTCGACGACTTGATAAGGCGCTATATCAAGTGCAAGGCTTATTATTATTATTATTATCAAAGGGAACAATAACTCACTTAACTCCCGACTGCTAGTAAAATTCTCTTAAATTTCGCCTCCCATCCCCCCCCCCAAAAAAAAAAAAGTTTAGGGTTATTATTGAAAGCGAACACAGTTGGGCTGTCCAGGTGATTTGTGTTTTGTCTACGATTTAAAAATTTTAAGGTGTGGTCACAAGAAAATGGAAGCGCCACTGACATCGATCTCGGATTTTATCCCATCGTGGCCCATTTCCAAAGGAAGTTGATGGGTGAAAGCCACAGGCAAAGCTTCGTGGTGATCGATTGAACTGAACGCGTTCAAAACTAATAACCCTCGGAAAAGCGACAGAGAGAAAAATATGAATCGACGGGCTGCTGGCAGCCATTCGTTTCCCTCTCTCCTTCCTCGCCCGCCCGGATCTCGTCCGATCAACAGCCAAGTTTTAACAACGTGAAAAGAACAGATTTTGCTGGTCCAAAATCGCCTGTAGACATTTTGGTGACAAGTGACTCAACGGTTGTGGTGGTCCGAAGCTCTAACGAAAGCACTGTTGCTGCCGATGGTGGTGGTGGGCTTAGACTATGTGTATTTTCGCCCGCTGTCAACAAGAACACACACCCGTACGCACGAGAGAGAGGACATTTTCGATGGGAGCCCATCGAGGTACCAACGTTTGGTGATGAGTGACTGAACAGTGCCATAAAAAAAATCCTTCAGTAAGAGGCCGGCCGACTTGGAATATTATTATTTTTCTCCGTTCGAATTTTTGTTCCGGTACAGTTATAGAAAATAAGATTTTCATCCCCTCGCTCTTTCTATCTCTCTCGCTCGCTCGCTCGCTCGCACATTCTCCGGGAGAAACTGAAGATTTCCCAATGAGTTGACTTGACCGGGTTTCGAAGCTGTTTGGAATGACGTGAAAATTCATCATCCTGTTTTTTGGGGGTTAATTGCACCGGATTATTTTTTTGGGGTGGGGGTAGGGGTTGGGGGAAGAAGCAGGATTCGACGGTAGGAATCAACGATAGAGCTTTAACTCTACAATTGGTCCAGACGGATGGGTTTGGTGGCACTCGATTCGAGCAACGCACACAAAAGCAGAAAGCTAAAAAAAAAGCAAAATAACACAACCTCGTTTATTGTCCTTTAAATATTCGCTGATTCACAAAGAGGGTGGAGTTGGGGGGAGGGTGGTGGGTGGGTGTGTGGGGGGTGAGGGCCGAGTCTGATTGTAAGACCCACACGTCAAACGAGTGTCGGTGCGGTTCGAAAAATTATCGACGTCGCACAGGAATTAACGTGGACAGCGACAAAGAGGGGAAGACTGGAGACTGAATCGCATTGCATGGTAGAGTAGATTGGGATTTGGCAGAGAGCTTTAGAATGATCTTATTGTCGTAGAGTCTCGCCCCAAATCGCTTGAAATATGCATGGTACTGAGTGCAAGAGAGAGCCGAAAGAAATCGCACACCAGGATCCGATTTTGAGTGACTGAGACCCCCATTTATATATTTTCTTTTTGCTTGGCATGGCTTCAAGTCACCATTCCTGCATTGCCGATTTCCCCCACTGCCTCACTCGCTCTCGCGCACGGATGCGCCCATCCCTTTGACCTCAATTCACAGCCTCTTCGAAACAACGGAGAAGATTTCCCCCCCCACTCCCCCCCCGCAAAAAAAAATGACAATTATTTGACTTTTTTTTAAATATGGGGGGAAAAAAAATGGGAACGTCACACATCAGAGTTGACGGTTGTCTTGTCGTTAGAGCGCGGGTAGGATTGGCATCTGAACTAAACTCCTCCCGGTTCCAACCATCCACTAGGTCCAGTTATTCCGAAACTCCGTTGTCAGTATCCTCACCTGCGCCAAACTCCGCACCCCCATCGCCCCAATCCTCGCCGGGCGCCGCTGGCTCCCTGCCTCTGACTAAACCATCACACGTAATCCCTTCCTGCCCTGGCACCTCTCGCATCGCACTTCTCTGCCCACCCCCTCCGCTCATCTAACACAAACCTGCTACGTGCACCCCCCCCCACCCACCACCCACCACCCCCCCCCACTCCCTCTGTCCCTGTCCTCATGTGGGGGCTGAGCCTTCAGTCGTGATTCCCCCCCTGGAACTCTCTTCCTCCACCCCTCACAGACTCCTTTTACGTTATTCCTTTTCAAATACGTATCCGATCCTATTTACGTCAACGCCACTAGTTTTCACTTCAATAGCCTCTTGCGACAAAGCTTTCCACGTTCTGCTCACCCGCTATACAATATATATAGATATATAGGTGTACCTTTGTCAGCCGTGTGTTTGAACCAGTTGCCTGGCTTAAGAGTCTCACAAACTACTGAGTTTGGTAAAGCTCTAAGCGAGTTTCTCCCACCCCCCCACCCCCAGAAGAGCCTCTCCCCTTTAATCTTCCCCGCACACTGGGCCAAAATTATTCCCTTTCAAACTCCTGACCATAGCTTTCTATTCAGTATGCAAATCCTACTAATTGCAGTGTTTGATATATCTTATATATTTTTTTGGTGGGTGGGGTGAGTGGAATCCAGCATTTTTGCGATTAAAGAGCGCCAGGGAAGATTACCGCAATCGGAGCCTGTCGGCATTCTATAAATCAACCCCAAAAGCAGTGCGATCGGGAATAAAAGGATCCCAAGTCCTGGCTGGAACAGCTTCAGGCTCTCGTTTCTCTGAATCGTATTCCGATCGCTCAAACGCAATAACATTTCCAATCTGACAAACTGCGGGGCAGGAATTCTTCCCGCTCAGCTCCTGTTAACCCCTGCACACCAATGCCCCGATTGATAGGGTGGTCTGCGCACGAACAAGCGTGAGAAAGCTCCCCAGTCAGCGCTCTCGATGGCAAGTGCTCCCCAAACTCCCTTGAGTTTAGTAAGGTCAAGGGGTGACCTGACTTCAAAATATTTTGCCCACAAAATACACAGTCACTGCGCTTTACTGTGTATTCTGTGAGGCACTTTGAGACGACTCGATAAGGCGCTATATCAAGTGCAAGGATTATTATCTTTTATTATTATTATTATTGAGGTGTTTAAAATAGTAAAGGGATTCGATAGGGTAGCTCCAGAGAAACTAGAAAGATGTGTGTCAGGTCAGGGTATCAAGGGATATGGAGCAAAGGCGGGTAAATGGATTTGAGGTACAGATCAGCCATGACCTAACCGAATGGCGGAACAGGCTCAAGGGGCTGAATGGCCTCCTCCTGTTCCTATAAACCTTGTCTCTTTTGCCAACGTGTGCTTAATACGTCCCAGCGTTGTGCGGGCAGAATTTATCCCCGCTTTATCCCTGTAAAGAAAAATCCAAAACCGTGAGCCTTTTTTTTGTTATGATTACGAGCGGAAAAAGAGAGGAGAGGAAGGGGAAAGGGAGAGAGACAGAGAGTTGGGGGGGGGGGGGGGGGGGGGGCGGGGGAGAGAGGGAGGAGATAGAGAGAGAGAGAGAGAGACAGACAGACAGAGAGAGAGAGAGAGAGAGGTTGGGGCTGCTTTGACACGTTTCCATGTCACTGGGTTGGCTCAGGCTCAGTTGGGCAGGTGCTTGGAGATGGAAATGATGCACACACTGAGTGAGTTAGTGAGTGAATGAGCGAGCGAGCGAGCGAGTGAGTACCAGGGCTTTGACAAACTGCTCCCAGGGTTTCTCTTGTCCGGAGGTGGCCAGCGGCGGCAGCTAAAGGGCCGGACTGCCGCACGAGGGGAAATGGGAGCATCTGAGGAGAGGCGCTGCGTGAAAGTGCGGCTGGACTGCTTTCTCTCATACGCTCACTGTTACAGCGTAGGTCCTCTCTGTTTGATTCAAGTCAGCGCAAGGCACGGTACTTTAACAGACCTCGGTTTGTTTTCGCTGGAGGTTTTCTTAAAAGCATGTGATTTGGGAAGCCTGGATGTTAGCAATTGCCTGTGGCTTATGTGCATGGATCCTATTGATATCCCTTGAAGCTCGTTTTCTCTCTCTCTCTCTCTCTCTCTTTCTCTCTCTTTCTCTTTCTCAGTCTCTCTCTCTCCCTCTCTGTCGCTCGGTGCGTGAAAAAGATCCAGCCAAACAGCCACCAAAAAAAGGATGATTTTTTTTTTTTTTTTTTGCAACCAGTCTACGAGAGTCTACGTTCATCGGAGTTTTAGGCAATCGATGGGTTCGAATCCCTTTTGCTGACTGAGTTAAAGTCCTGGTGATGCGAATCTGTTCAAGTATTAGAAGGTCTCGTTTTTTTTAAAGAGCATTTGCACTGACTGCTGCGGGATCCTGATGGTGAAATGGGGGGTGTTTGTTTGTGGTAAGGGGTTGGTGTGTGTGTGGGGTGGGGGAGTGTGTGTGTGCGTGTGTGTGTGTGCGCGCGTGTGCAATGAGATTGCCAGTGCCAGAGATAATGAGTGTTTCCCACAAAATACACAGTCAAATACACTTTATAGTGTATCCTGTGAAGCGCTTTGAGACGTCGCGACGACGTGATAAGGTGCTGTATCTCAAATGCAAGGATTATTATCATTACTATTATTATTCGTAATGCTTTTGTGGATCTTGTGTGAAACAAGAGGCTGGAAAGTTTTAACTGCTCGAGCGCTGAGGTTTGCTCCGTAGCCCGCGAGTCACCGATGCGTCCGTTTGTAATTAATTAAACGGAGGAGTGCGACTGAACATTTCTGTCGGAGGAAAACAAAGTAAAACGTGGAACCTCTGCGAAGGATGATAAGAGTGCACAGGGACCACCACGACTATTCTTGTTGCTTATCTTTACTATTAAGGTGTCAATACTTGTCCTGAAAGGGTTAAATCTCGAACTTTCTTTAGAACAGATTATATTTTGTAAACGACGTCTCTAGTTTATTAAAAAGGGTTTGAGCCACTGTACTTTAAGATGGTTTATTTTAGAATGTGCATGTCTTACAACTCCCAATAAAATATTCAGGTCCACTTTTTTGGTATCGCATTGATCACTGATTCTCGACTGGTACTGTGATGGGAGCCCTTTATTTCACAGCCCTCTTCCCCCCACCCCACCCCACCCCCCCCACCCACCCACGCTGTGTGTTCAGCTGCTTCGAAATGGTGGAGGGGGTGTGGGGGAGGAAATAAATATGTAGTTTAGCAAATACCAACTCGGGGTGGGTGTGGGGAGAGATGTGGCTTCTTGGTAATGATGTATTAATTTCAGCCAACAATCATTTTTATGGGTTTTTTTTTGCTGGTCAATCTGTCCCTCGCTGGAAAAATGTTACGGTTTCTGAATCGGAAACCCTGACCATACAACACACACACACAACGATTAAAAAGCCTTTCAATCATTCAGCTCATCGGTTGGCAAACTCGCCCTGTGATCGCGGACTGTACTTATACTGAGAGATGTCATTGTTTGGGGCGTTTCCAGGGCCTCTGGTGTTTTGGATCATTATTATTTTCGGATGATGTTAAGGGATGTGGTCAGATTGACTGACTTAAAGTTCACAGGGTTTAACAGGCGAATGAGTTCCCAGGCTCTTAAATCAATTTGACGTCGTGAAAGGTGTCTCTTTCAAGTCAAAAACTGCACAGAACTCGCTTCCTCTGAGCTGTGTTTCAGTCCAGCGCAGGAAGATGTGAGGATTATTATTGTTGCACTTATGGCTGTGATTGTGTGGCTCAACGACTTCGTGGTCCGATCGTTTGGGTTGGAAACCATTCGCGCTACACGAGTAAAGACTGCGAAGCTCAACACAATTATTGGCGTTCGGGCCGCATGTCAGCCTGGCTCAGTGGTAGAACTCTCTCTCTCTCTCTCTTTCGCCTCTGAGTCAGAAGCTTGTGGGTTCAAGCCCTCACATCGGGACTTGGAATCACACAGTCTAAGCTGACGTTCCAATGCAGCGCTGGGGGTGGGGGGGCGCGGGTGTTGCATTGTCGGAGGTACCGTCCTTCGGATGAGACGTTAAACCGAGGTCCCGTCTGCCTGTTTGGGTGGATGGTAAAGATCCCGCAGCGCTATTGGAAAGGAGAACTGAGTGTCCCTCGCTCTCCTGGTTTCCAAGCCACACCGTCAGGGCTTTAAACGGTTGGCAACGAACCTAACCACCACCTCTTTCGTAAGAGTCACCCGACGAACTGGCCTGGCTGGCGAGCGAGGGTAAAAGGTAGCGGAGGCTGAGCTTTACAGAACGGACGTGTGTTGACTGAGTGCTTTGACGGGTTCCCCCCCGAGCTGCTGACTGGTGGCGGCACACGGAAATATAATGATCAGCGGTCGATTGACGAGCAAATTGTTAAAAAAAAAAGAAAAAGCCTCTCGCATAACACTTGCCCGAAGCTCGTTCTGTCTCTTTCTCTCTCTCTCTCTCTCTCTCTCTCTCTCTCTTCCCCTCCGATCAGTGGAAATTTCCAAGGTAAGCGATGCTTAGTATAGCGAATGGAACAGGCGTTGCAAATCATATGATTCAAAAGATTTTTGCTGCTTGAGGACAGGACGCACTTTCTCTCGCTCTCTCTCTCCCTCCCTCTCTGTCTCTGTCTCTGTCTCTCTCTCTCTCTCTCTCTCTCCCTCTCGCAGGTTGGTGAAAGCTTGGGGGGAAACTAGAGTGTTCAAGGGGGATGGTCTTGGGGGGGAGGCGGTTGGGAGGGGGAGAGGGTTTACGCCATGTCACAATATGAGTGCAATCACAGTACGCACGCACACTCCCAACAGTAAGCACTCTAAAGATGTACAAACTGTAACAGCAAGTTCACGGTGACAGTGAACAGAGTATGTCAGCAAAACATCTGCTTCGTAGGAGTGTAAACCCACTGTACAGTGTGCACGGAGTCACACTCCGAAGAAGAGAAGCCCTTTGAGACGTCTTGAAGACGCGATAAGGCGCTGTGTCAAATGCAAGGGAGTCAGACCCCCTGGGAAGATTGCCCCTGTTATCCACCTGGTTTGTTTGCAGGCCGGACTGAGAACTCTGCACGACATCGGACCGGAAATCCGCAGAGCCATTTCGTGCGATCTACAAGACGAGGACACCATGGAGAGAACGCAGGAAGAAGAGGAGGACATATACAGGGTAGGGGACTCTTCGCTGCCGCCTTAGGAGCTCCGTCTAGCAACTTGTCCAGGTGTCATCCTTGCACGAGCGAGTGTGGGTTGCTCCTAAAGTTCGGGCTGAACGGAACAAGTCCAGGGGTAATAATCCCTTCAAAAATAACCAAATAATAATATTTTGGTCACTCAATCCATGACTGGTGGTGGGACGCTGCTGCGTGCAGTTGTCAGCCCGGTCAAACACACAGTCACTCCACTTTACCGTGTGTTTTGTGAGGCGCTTTGAGACGTCTCGACCGTGTGATAAGGCGACCCGATCAAATTCCGTGAAGAGAGTCGGAATTGAGGGCAGCCGGCATTGCTTCGCACAGAAGGCTGTGGAGACGTAGAACTCTCTGCCCCAGAAAACTGTGGAGGAGGAACCAATAGAGGCGTTTAAACACAGAACAGAGATTTGGGTCAACCTGTATTAAAAAGGGTGTGGAGAATGGATTCAGCATCCACAGCCTTTTGGGGGAGAGAGAGTTCCAGATGTCCACTCTTCACTTTGTGTGAAAAACTACCTCTAATTTTAAGATAATGCCCCCCTCCCCTTGTTCTGGATTCCCCTCCACCCACCAGAGCAAATGATTTCTCTGGCGTTATACCGTATCGAATCCCTTTTGTTATTTTAAACACCTCATTCAGATCACCGCCCTCGACTCTCTAAACTCAAAGGGAATACAAGGCAAGTTTACGCCACCTGTCCTCATAATGTAACCCTTTAAAGCCCCCGTCTAAAACCTTTGGGCATCGATGCTTCTTCCACAAGATAAATGTATTTTTATTTTATTTGTAATAAACCCTTCGATTTCCTTTGTTAACTGTTGACTTCCGGTTTTCCGGGGGTACCACAACCCCTTCAAAAATAAAATAAATCAATAAATAAATCAATAAATCCAAATAATAATTTGGTCACTCAATCCACGACGGTTTGCGGGACGCTGCTGTGCGCAATTGGCTGCCGCGTTCGCCCAAAAATATACAGTCAATTCACTTTACAGTGTGTTCTGTGAAGCGCTTTGGGACGTCTCGAAGACGTGATAAGGGCTATATCAAATGCAAGAATTATTATTATTATTATTATTTAAACCCTGATATCGGGGGTGGAACTGGGGCGCACTTTCAATCTGTTCCAAAAAAAAAAACACGAGTGGCTCTGGTGTTTTCACAGAGAAGCGGTGGTCTTTTTGGCAACCACGTAACCCAGGCACCAGAGGAGAGACGGAACTCCAGCCAGCAGACCTTGGCCACGCAGAGGCCCCTGAAGGTGAAAAGGTCCTTAACCCCCCCCACAGCCGACGACTCCGACACCTCCCCCCTGTCCTCCAAACACGGCAACTCCGTGTCCCACAACCAGCTTAACCATCACCTCTTGAGCAAGGCTTCTCCCAATTCCACCAACGCCAACCTCAACAATGCCAACGTCTCCAAGGTAGCTAACGGGAAGCGGCTTGGCTCTGGGAACAGCGACCCCCCAATGGCAAACAGTCACCACGGCTCCGGCACCTCGCTCCGCAAGGACACCCCCAAAAAGCCCAGGAAACCGAGCGTCAAAAGGTAACGAGCCTCAGTCGTCTGTTTGTATTCAATCACGGACCACTTCCTACCCCGGCACCTCCTCTCCCTCTCCCACCTGCTCGCACCCCACTCTCTGTCGATCGCCCCCTTCGCTCGACTGGTTCGGACCTTCTGCGTGTCTTTCAACCCCCTCCACTTCACCATCAACGGGCCGTGCTTTCAGCCACTACACTCAGAACCTCTGGAGCTCTCTGCCCCAATCCCTCCCCCTCGCCTCGGCCCACTCTTCCTGTCTTCGGATCGCACTTGAAGACTTTCCTCTTCGATCGTCCTTCGGTCACCTCCCCTTTCTCCCCGGCTCAATATCGGGGATGGGGTGGGGGGAGGGGGGGGAATTCGTTGGGAAGGAAAGACAACAGTTACTCATAAGAAAGGGGTCATTGGCAGAGCATTCGAGGGAGTAAAGCAAAAACAGAAAGAGGAACTCAGGAGCTAGAATTCATTTAAGGTTATTCTCTCATCTTAACACATTACAAAATAAATCCCAGCATCTGACCATTTTACGTGCTCTTAATCACCAGGTCGTTTTTTTTTTTTATCTGCGCAATTAGAAACTCTGCGGTCACCCCCAGTAATTAGCTGTGTTTCGCTGAAGGTCAGACCGTGCTCAGGCTCTCGTGTTTTGCTGGAGTCCTGTAGCTCAGTGGTTAGAGAGGCGAGAGAACCGGGGTTCGATCCCCAGGCAGGGCCGAACCTTAAGCGAGCAAGTTACTTTGCGAGAGAATATCGGTGGCCAACTATGCAACAAAAATAAGTCGGTCGAGGTTTCTTTCATGGGGGCTGTACTGGAGAGGGCTATATATATATATATATATATAGACATACTCAGTCCTCAGATATAGATGTCTATATATATAATATATATAGACATCGATAGACATAGATGGCCAATTTACATTCCAAGCAGAGTTTGCCCAGAGCACAGCCAGTAAAGTCTCTGTGTGCTTTTACTAAGATGCCGTTTCTCTTTTCTTATAACTCTTTCCTGGAACAGGACCCGCTACTATGAGACTTACATCAGGTATGTCCTTTACACTCTCTATGATCTCGCCCTCCCTTCCCCTCCCCTCCCCTCCCCTCCCTCCCTCCCCCCCCGCCACCCCGGAGTTTCTCCGACTCGCTCCTCAAGTCGTACATCTTTTCCCAAATCCTTTCCTGAAATCCCAACACGATTTGCGGTCGCCAAAACCCATCTGCCGCCATCGCCCAAAATAACACACCCAGTCGCCCCGCCTTTGCAGTGAACCCCGTGGGGTGCTTCGAGGATTCTCCCCGACGTGAGAGGCGCTGGGCCGAGCATCGAGGTTTGTTGTTGTTAATCACAGGTCAGAGGCCGGCGACGGCTGCTTGCCCACCATTTACCGAGACGTCCCAGAGCCAGACGACTATTACGAGGATGAGCGCTATTCGGGGGATCAGGAATATTACAGCGGGGAGGAATATTACGAAGAGGACATTATGCTTCCGCCAGAAAAGTAAGTCAGCCGCCAGCGTTTGGAAATTCGGTTGGGATCCTCTCACTCTGGCCTGCTCCACGCCCCCCGACCCACCCGCCCCACCACTGGCGGGAGAGCCTTCGGCCACTCTGCCCCCAACCTCTGGAATTCCATCCCCCAATCACTCCACCTCGCCGCCTCAAGACCCTCCTCTTTGACCATGCCATCGGCCACCCCCCTTCCCCTCCCCTCCCTTCCCTCTCCCCTCCCTTCCCTCTCCCTTCCCTCTCCCTTCTCCCTCCCTGAAAGGCGCTATACAAATGTAATCTTGTTATTGTTTTTAGGTATAGTGCAAAATGCCTTTTTTGGGAGTATAAATATACATGTGCAAATCATATAATGGATATAATGTGCAAATCGAGGCTTCATGGACAACAGCCACAAGGCCATATTAAAGGGCAATCTGTTTGGTGAATGACCACAAGTCTAAACATACCTGTTGTTTTGCATTGAATATCAATGGGGTGATTTATAAGAGTCTCACCATTTGAATATTTCCAATCTTTGTTCCAATTAGCAACGAAACACAAATTTTATTTACCCAACGCCTTTTGTGTCAGACGGACAATGCAAAGCATTTCACACAGCTGATGCTCGGGGCGGGGGGGGGGGGGGTGGGGGGGTGGGGCGGGGGGGATGGTAGAGGGAGATGACCCCAAAAAGGTGTTGAGTTTTGAGGTGGGCTTTGAAGGTAGGGAGAGAGGGGAAGGGGGCAGGTGTTTCACCCACAAAATACACAGTCACCGCACTCCACAAGTTGGCTGCCCACAAAAATACAGTCAATTCACCTTGCAGTATATCCTGTGAAGCGCTTTGAGACGTCTCGAAGGTGCTATGTCAAGTGCAAGGATTATTATTATTACATTCTCTTTTGTTCCTCCGCCTCTCCTCTCCTGCCCCCCACCCACCCACCCCCCACCACCACACCACTCAGGCAGTCGAATAGCAGCCATCAAACTCAGGGGCAAAGCAACGAACTGGATTTCGAACGGCCGAAGGGTTACCATCACCCCTACGAAGACTATGGCGATGACGAGCCCCAGGTTTATACTGAAGTGCGTCGCTCGCCCAGGAGACGACTCCTCCCACCAACACCGCTCCGTGAGTACCCAACCCAATCCAACCCAACCCAACCCAACCCAACCCACCCAACCCAACCCAATCCAACCCAACCCAACCCACCAACCCAACCCCACCCCCAACCCACCCCAACCCAACCCACAGACCCACGGAGACTAAAGGCACAGAAGAAAGCCATCGTGTCTATCACAGCTCAGTAAAACAACCCTTTCAGTCCCTGCCCTCTTAAGACCCGTCTGAAGACCTTCCTCTTCGACCGTGCCTTCGGTCATCCTCCCCCCACCCCCACCTCCCCACTTGCTCTCCACTTCTCTTGACCCCAACCCCCAACTCGGGTGCAAACCCTTCACTGTCTAGCGCCTTCGGACGTCCTCCCGACATGATAGGACGCTGTGTGAATGGACGTTGTCGTGAGCCAGCTGATGTGATCCCACTCTCTGCTGCTTTGTTTTGTCTTGTTCTCTTTTCACAGCAAATCGGAGACCCTCCTTCAATTTTGAATGTCTACGCAGGCAAAGCAGTCAGGACGATGTCTTGTTGTCTGCCGCGTTCCAGCAACGCACCGCTTTACCTCTCCATCTAATGCAGCACCAGGTCAGCTCATTATTATTATTATTATTATTATTAGTTTCCCATCACTGACCTCATAGGAACATAGGAACAGGCGTAGGCCATTCAGCCCGTCAAGCCTGTCCCTCCGTTCTGTTAGATCACGGCTGATCTGTACCTCTGCCTTTGCTCCGTGTCCCTTGACTACCCTGACCCGACCACAAGCTTATCGACCGACTTCGGTCTTGAAGACGTGAATAATGGATCCAGCGTCCACAGGGAGGGGCTGGAGGGGGGGGTGGTGGTTCCAGATTTCCGCTACCCTTTGTGATAAGTCCCCCCAGAAATTTGTAGCGAGCGGTTTGCCTTGGGGCGTATCTGGTGGACGTATCTCGCTGAGCGTCTGCCTGCTGATCCTCTCTGGTGATGTGTTCTCCCCCCATCCCTCTCCCCCCCCAGGTGATGGCAGTGGCCGGGCTGGACTCCTACCGGGGGAGGAGACACTCGCCCACGAGGTCCACCCGCTCCTGGGCCACCCCCCCGGCCACGCCCCCCAACAGGGAGCGCTCCCCGTACTACACGCCTCTGATCCGGGTGGAGCGGGCTGAATCCCGGGAGCACATGAACGGTAGCCTCCCACTGATGACCAGGAGCTCCTGGTACACCGACGACCTGGACCTCCCCTACAGGATCTACACACCCGCCAACCTGACCGTCCCCAACAACTTCCTCAAGCACTACCACGAGAAGAGAGGCAGCGCCGACAGTCTGGTGGAGGCGGTGAGGACCCTCAGCCCCCAGTCGTGTGCCCCTCTGCGAGCCGTCCGTCTGTCCGTCCGTCCGTTATTTTTCCTTCGTTTGTCGACCCATTATCAATAACTTGCCGATCGATTATTAAACCTTACGCTCTCAGTAAGCCGTTAGTCGATTGGCGGATCGCCTTTCCCTGGGGTGGGGGGGGCAATAGTTCCCCTTCCCCCCAAAAAACGATCGATCCCTCAAATCCACGACTGTTCTGCGGGGACACTGGCCGCCAAATACCCAGTCACTCCGCTGCCCAGTCTGTTCCGCCAAGCGCTTTTGAGACGTCTCGACGACGTGATAAGGTGCTGCGTCCAACGCGAGGATTCTGATAGTCATCAGCGTCACAAACGGAATCGGATGGCTGCTTAAGAAGGAAAAAAAAATACGCTGGGCTACAGGGTAAGAGCCCGAGGGAGGGAGGGAGCGAGGGAGCGAGGGAGTGGGGACTAGTTGGGTGGTCCTTCCAAAGAACCAACACAGGCACGATGGGCAAAATGGCCTCCTCCTGTGCTGTAGGATTCCGTGACTCTCTCGGTGGTTGTTGTTGTCTGGTGAGCGCTGAACCCGTGGCTCCCTTTTAATTTTCCCTCCGCAGGTGCTGATATCAGAGGGGCTCGGACAGTACGCCAAAGACCCCAAGTTCGTCTCCGTCACCAAACACGAGCTGGCCGACGCCTGCGACATGACCATCGACGAGATGGAGAGCGCAGCCAGCAGCCTGCTGAACGGCACCGGGCGAGAGGACCCGCCCGCCCCGGGGGCCAAGAAGAGGCCCGACAGCGACCCTCAGGACCCGGGACCCGGCTACAGCGACGAGGAGCCCGACCCCAGATACGAGGAGGACTTGGCCGACGAGATGATCTGCATCACCGCTTTATAGCGCCCGTCGCGTGGCTCGTGGCTGCGCTTGTACGGAGAGGAAGAGAGAGAGAGAGAGGGGTGGTGGGGAAGGGTTGGTGGGGTGGGGGTCGAAAAAGAAATCTATAGTGTATAAATGGAAGGGGAAGATTCCTCCCCTCCACCACTCCATTCTCCCACCCCTCCCTCCTTCCCTCCCTCCGCACCTCGTTTACCACTCCCCACCCCTCCCCACCCACCCCCCATAGCGGAGGGGTTGTTGAGGGTTGGGCACAAGCCAACGAACGAGACGCGTTGCCGGGCCAATCGGCCATCCGGTAGTGGCTGGCGTTCGGCTTGACGTTGATGGGGAAATGAGTGCCGTTTGGGTGGTGGGTGGGTGGTGGTGTGGGGGGGCGTGGGGGGCAATGTGCAAGGAAGGGTGTGGGGTGGCTTGCACGCACGCCCTTATTCCCGACTGCGGACCACCGGCTAAAAGTCTGTGGCAAAGTCTTGCCGAAGGCTGGAAAGTGGGGAGGGAGGGTGTGAGGGAGGGGGGTATCGAATCCCCTTTTCTCCCAAGAACTCCCCCCCCCCCCCCCCCTCCCACCCCCCACGCAAGACCCTCACATTGTTTTGAAGGCAACAGGAAAGCCGCACAGAGGAGAGACACGTTGTTATGACCGGGTGGGGGGGGGGGGGGAGGCGTTTAAGGGGGAAAACCCCGAAAAACTACGTCAGCTTAATGAACACTCGCTGAAGTAGAGCGCCCCCCCCACCCCCAACCCCCCCACCCACACATACACACACACACACACAGGTGTCGGCATATCATTTATATATAGATATACAGGTATAAGAAATACAGTTGAAAATTCTGCAAATTCAACATATCTTTTTTTTAAAATAAACATCATTCTCCCCCCCCCCCCACCACCCCCCACCCCAAGTCCTCTCCCCCTCCCCGGTTCCTTGCGAAAAAGAATGATCCACCTTTTTTTTTTAGAAAACCAACAAAAAATTTCTCTCTCTCTCGCACGTTAATTGTTTTTGTTTGGGGACGGATGGGGGTGGGGGTGAGGGAGAGGGGTTTGGGTGGCAGTGGGGAAGGGTCCGGGGGGGGGGGGTGAAGGGGGGGGTGTTGGGGCCAGGCAGGTGGAGAGGTGGGGGGGAAACTGTCTTTCGCTTGTTTTTTTTTCTTAAAGAAAATACGAGTTTGTGTAAAGGATTTTTTTTGATTTAAAAATCGTTTATTGTTGATTTTATTGGATTATCATGAAATCGTGTGGTGAGAGAGGGAGAGAGGGAGGGAGAGGGAGGGAGAGGGAGAGAGAGAGAGAGGGTGGAAGGACGCCAAGAATAGAGGTGACTTTGATGCTCTCGAGACCGACTGACTGGGAGAAAGATTTGCCTAATGGACAAAAAAACAAGCAATGGAAAAATAAATGGGTTCGCGGCTAACTTTCATCCGGGTTCATCGGAAGCCTCTTCAAACCACCGCAAACCAACCGACGAGAGAGGGGGGGAAAAAAATAGTTTTATTTAAATACTGCAAAGTATAGACAATTGTACATGGCTGTAACATACGAATCATGATTTGTAAAGAGATGTTCTATATTTTGTAATTCTGTAAAACCAGATCAGCAGCAATATTAATGGTTTCCAACGAAAAAAGAAATTACGGTCAAATTTATTCAACATGTAAAGTGTTTTTAATAGGAATAACAACACGTCCATAGGGTTTTAAACGTGTTTATAGAACTGTCGGTTTTTTTTCTGTACATTAAGAGTTTTATTGCTCAAGACAAAGTTTGAACGGGGGTGGGGGGGGTGGGGTGGGGGAAGGGGGCAGGGAGTGGGGGGGCGGGAGGGGGAAAAGTTGGCAAAGGAATTTTTAAAGTTTAAAAAAAATATATATATATATTATATATAAGCCTCGAACTTTACACAGGATATGCAAAGATGATTTACTTGCACTCTTTAAAAAAAACCTCGGAATGATAAATATTTAGCGAACGGTTTTACTTGTCGATAACGTTTTCTGTATTTTCTAACGACTTACAGTAAACGAACTTTACACAGTGTGAGCCATTTACTGAGAGAGAGAGAGAAAAAAAAAATCAACGGCTGGTTTGCTCACTGTCAGCCTTACAGGACAACGAAGCGTGTGCAAGTGCTTCCCTTCCTCCCCACCCTCCCGCCCCTTTCCCCCCCATCTTCCCCTCCCCTCCTCCACCCTCTTTCCTCCCTCCCTCCCTCTCTCCGTCCGCTCCCTCCCCAGTGGAATTCCCTATTTGCCAAATGGCTCGCGGTGAATTGATTTAAGAACCCGCAACGATAATCCTCGCATCCCTCGACCCGGCATCCTCCACGACGGGAGGACGTCTCGGAGCTCTCCGTGGGGTTTACCGTAGTGACTGTGTATTTTGACGGGCCCTTTGAGAGCCAGCTTTAAGCCGCGAGGGGCCGAATGACCTTCTTCAGCGCTGTCGCTGCCTGCGGCTTCTATTCCCCAAACAGGTAAGAACATCAACCTTCTGACCCTCGGAAGTCCGAGAGCGCGAGCGACTGAGCCAGACTTGACGCTCGATTCGTGTTGAAAGTACTTTATTTGAACAGATAACAATCCAACTTTTTTTTTTCTGCGGTTTGTACAAATGCAACAGTAAATGTGAAACGACAGGAATATTGGGATGTCCTCCCGACGCGAAAGGCGCTGTGTAAATGCAAATTGTTGTTGTTGTTGTTGTTGTAGCAGGGGCAAGCCCCCTTGCTGCGTGCTCGCCTGGGTCCAATGTTGTAAAGAAGTACCATAAAATGGCCAAATTCTGTGCGGTCGGTGTGTGACACGCAGGGAGCTCTATTGACGCCACTTCCTGCGTGTGGCGCGATACACAGGAAGCACAGCTCGCGTTAGCGGCGACCTGGGAAGTTGGTAATTCCCCCCCCGTTAGGCCGGGATTTGGGGGTTTACGGGTAAGCGAAAGGTCGGGGATGACAATCGAGTGGCGCCAGACTGAGACCCCGTCCCTTTCCCTCTCCCCTCCTCTCTCCATCCCGGAATTGAGCACAATGAGGACCGACCGGAGAGAGGGAGGGAAGGAAGGTGGGGGGTGGGGGGGTGGGGAGGGGGGGGGGGTGGGGAGGGGGGGCAAAAGGGAAAGGGGGACGGGTTCGTTCGTGTTACGAAACATTCGTTTTTTCCCGTCTTATAGTAATAATAATCCTTCCATTTGACATAGCGCCTTATCACGTTTTCGAGACGTCTCAAAGCGAGAATTGACTGTGTATTTTGTGGGCGAAACGCGGACGCCAACTGCGCACAGCGGCGTCCCCCACAAACAGCCGTGGGTTGAGTGACCGAATTATCACTAGTATTTTCTTGGAGGAATTATTACCTCCGGAAAGCGATCCACCAATCGACTAACAACCGGGTCCCTACTCACCGCTGAGTAAACAGAGGCGTGTGTGGGGTAAGGAAACTTGCCCAACATCGCGCCCTGTCCTGCCTGGGAATCGAACCCAGGTCCTCTCGCTTGAGAGACGAGCGCTCTAACCACTGAGCTACAGGATTCCTGTTCAATAAACTAAGCATTGGCATCGGTTTGCCAAATATTCGCCGATCGGATTTTACATTTTTTTTTTTCTCTTTTTTTTTTTTTACGCGCACGAAACAAGATTAAAACATTGTCAACGGCAAAATAAATCATCCTCTTAAAATACGCCTTTAAAACCAGCCCGAAGGGAAGCACGACTCGTTTCAAAAGTTAAAAGAAAGCAATCAACTGTAACCGGTAACCGGTAACCGGCGACGAGACGCATTGTGAATTATCGAGCGTCTCGTCTTCATCTTCATCCGGAGACCTTTTTTTTTTTTTTGATCGTGACTTACGGCACCTCCCCCACCCCACCCCCTCCCTCACCCCCTGGCTCACCGCCACTGTCAAGCACTCCAGGACGCTACCCTACCCAACCCTACCCAACCCGCCTGAAGGACGCTGTGTAAAAGTCGTGTCGCTGTCATCTACAGCCTAAAAGAAAAGTGACGTTGAACCCATTTCAAAACCTTCCTCCCTTCCTGACTGCGGAATGATGATCGAGTGCAAAGCCGGGTCCAAATTTTTCCCCCTCCATCTCAGAACTCTGGCTGACACTTCTCTTCCCACCCCACCCCCCCCCCCTTCTTCCCCACCCTTCTACCCCCTTTCCCCTCCGCCCCCAACATGCTGGACGTCCTTACAACGAGACTCCTTCTTGTGCGGTGCGGGTCGGTGGCCTGTCTCCGGGTCTGGTTTTACCGCTGGGTGTCCAGGCTTTGGGGTTTGTAGACGGGGATCCCCTGGGCGCAGAGGGAGGGGAGCCCCTTGATGATGTCGGCGGCCTTTTCGGCGATCATTATGGTGGGGGCGTTGAGGTTGCCGCTGGGCAAGCTGGGCATGATGGAGGCGTCCACCACGCGCAGGTTCTCCAGCCCGAAAACCCGGGTCTCGGGGTCCACCACAGCCAAGGGGTCATTGGACTGCCCCATCTTGCACGTGCAGGAGGGGTGGTAGGCGCTGTCCGCTTTCTCCTTCACAAAGCGGTCGATCTCCTCGTCCGTCTGCACGCTCTTCCCAGGGGTCACCTCGGGACCTCGGAACTGGTCGAAGGCTTTCTGCAGGAAGATCTCCCTGGTGAGCTTGACGGACTCCCTCAACTCCCAAACGTCAATCTCTGCGGCCGCGAGACGATTTTTAAAAATGTATTATTAACGGTAGTAATAACATAATAACAATAATAATCCCCGTCTTTGATACGGCGCCTTATCACGTTGTCTCAAAGCGCTTCGCGCAACATACTGTAAAGTGGAGTGACTGTGTGTTTTGTGAGCGAAACGCGGCAGCCAACTGCGCACAGCGGAGTCTCGCAAACTGTCGTGGATTGAGTGACCACATTTTGGTGGGGTGGGGGGGGGGGAGGATTATTACGCCAATAGACTAACAACCGGGTTCCTACTTACCACTAAGTAAACGAGACTGTGTGTGGAGTAAGGAAACTTGCCTAAAGGTTCGCCCGGACGCCTGGGGAATCGAACCCGGGTCCTCTCGCTTGCGAACCGAGCGCGCTAACCACTACAAGTTTTGTTTAGTTTGCCAGACCCCGTGGGACCAGACTAGCGTGGAGGGGGGGTGGGCGGGGGGAATGGGGGAGAGGGGGGAGGAAAGGGAAAAACGAGGCAAAAAATTTAATCCAGCTGAGCTCAGTACAGCCACCGCATTGTCCTCAAAGTGCTTCACAGGTAATTGCCGGCACGTGTTAAGCGACTGTGTTTGTAGGTGAACGAGGCAGCCAGGGTGCACCCAGCAACGTTCACGGTCACTGTGGTTGGCAAACAAAGGCTTTGTCGGAGCCCATTTTAAGAAAAATCAATGACCCCGATAAGCTGAAAGCGCTGTGAGATGAGCGGCTGCAAGAACAAGGTACGATTGTTAACGGTTGTGATGATAGTTTCTCTGGACCAGGGGTGAGAAGATGATGTTTGTCAGTTCAGGGTATCAAGGGATAAGGGGCATAGGCGGGTAATTGGAGTCGCGGTACAGATCAGACGGGATCTAATAGAATGGCGGAACGGGAACATGTTCCTAAGAGCCAGTGGTGCGGCCTTGGGAAGATTAGACCCAAAGTTACTTGCGGCTGGATACAGATTGGAGCTGACCTGTGGCGAGGTAGTTTGGTTCGAGGATTGGATGGTCCTTGGGATCTGCACTCTTCAGCTTCATCCACCCCACACTGGTGGGTCTCATTGAGCCAACGTGGACCTGAGGGTGAGGAGGTTCAAGCATCACCGTTTAGTTCACAGTCAACTTTTGCCAATAAAACCAACAAACTCCCTTCACCGACACCAAAACCGTTCACCGACGTGATAGTAATAATAATATTGCATTTGACATAGCGCCTTATCAGGTCGTTGAGACGTCTCAAAGCGCTTCACAAGGTACACTGTAAAGTGGATTGACTGGCTGCGTATTTTTGCGGGCGGAAATGAAAAGACCTGCATTTCAACCAAGAGACCAAAAAAAATGTTTTCCTTCGGGTTGGAAACATACAATCGATCAACTGGGGACAAAGTACGTGACTGGAGAGAGAGAGAGAGAAAAAGAAATCGAGACTCGAATGATGTGACAAGTCACGCTGTTTCGACTGACTGCTTAGCCACAGATTGGAACGGGTGCTACATTCTCTCGTCAAGAGTCGAAATCTGCATCGTAACTTCCTCTTGCGCTGTTCACAGTGGCAAATGTGCCACACGTGGCTGGTCTGAACACCACAAGGGAACCTGGTGGAACCTGGAAACCTAAACCATATCTGACAGCTAGTGTCAAGAGGAAACACTAATTCCTCCACTTGTGGACTCATTGATGCTTTTCCTGCTTCAGAGAAGAGCCGCCTGGCCTCTGTTGTTGTGGGCCACCCCTCGGGCTGCTGAAACCCTCACCCACACATTCGTCGCATCAAGGCTCGACGATGGAAGCTCCCTCCTCATCGGCCTTCCCAACTCTTCCCTTCACAAGCTGCAGGTCATCCAAAACTGCAGCTCGTGTGCTCTCACGCACCAGGCTCCGTGACCCCATCACTCCCACCCTCGCCCGACCCCATCACTCCCACCCTCGCCCGACTCCACTGGCTCCCCATCCCTCAGAGGATTGGGTTCAAGATCCTCGTCCTCACTTTCAAGGCCATCCATGGCCTTGCCCCCTCCTACCTCTCTGACCTGCTGACTCCCTACCAACCTGCCCGCTCCCTCCGTTGAGCTCCGGCTGCTCCATGTCTCCCGCCCGACCCTCCCTTCCATTGGTGGCCGGGCTTTTAGCCTCTCTGGCCCACACTCTGGAACTCCATCCCACGGTCCCTTCGCCTCGTTTCCTCCCTCGCCTCCTTCAAGGCCGGTCTCAAGCCCCTCCTTTTCGATCGTGCCTTCAGTCGCCCTCCCCCCTCTCTGCCTTCCCTCACCCCTACCCCACCCCTCCCCCATGCTCGGGTCCTGACCCCCTGACTGTCCAGCTCCTTGGGAAGTCCTCCCGACGTGAAAGGCCCTCTGTAAATGTAATTTGGTTGTTGTTGTTGTAGCTGAGAAAACTAATGCAATGTAACAACTCTTGCATTGAACAGAGCACCTTTATATCGTCGAGACGTCTCAAAGGGAACGGCTGGGACTGTGTATTTTGTAGGTGAAACGAGGCAGTCTGTTTGTGCGCAGCCCACAGCGACGTCCCACAGGCCGCCGTGAAGCGAAGGACCGATTTACCCGGGGGATTGTCGGCCAGGACACCGGGAGAGAGAAATTCCCTTCTCTTAAGTCGATTGGCGGATCGCTTTCCGGGGATAATGATCCCTCAAAAAGAAAAAATTGGGGGTCACTCAATCCACCGTTGTTTGTGGGACATTGCTGTGTGCAACCGGCCGCAGTGTTTTGCCCACAAAAATCCACTTTACAGTATATTCTGTGAAGCACTTTAAGACGTCTCAACGATGCGACAAGGCACTACATCAAATGCAAGGCTTATTATTACAAGGAAGTCACCTGATAAGCTTCTGCATTTGGTGCCACCCTCCCATGGTCTATGACCTGCGAGGGTAAGAAGTGGAACTGGATATCAGGATGGGTTACTCCAGGGCGACTTCTGATGAATCCTCCGGTCTCCAAGTGAGCAGTCGCTCCCTCTCCTGAAAAGACCAAAGGCGGAAAAAAAATCAATCAATCAACCAACCAACCAATCAATCAATCAAGTCATTTCAACACAACGTCAGGAATGGCCCGGGAATTCCTTCCATGTTTGTTTCAAGACCTTCCTTTTCGACTGTGCCTTCGGTCATCTTCCCCCCTCCACTCCCTCCGCCCCTCTCTGATCCCAACCCGAAGCTGTCCAGCGCCTTGGGACGTCCTCCCGACGTGAAAGGCGTTGTGTAAATGCAGTTTGTTGTTGGTGGTGGTGGTGTTCCCGTCCCCTCTCCCCTCTGCTCACAGCCCAGTGCTGGGGAGTCAGCCTCAACTGTGAGCCTGAACCATTGGGACCAACTCGCCCCTGAGCAGTAGAGGCGAGAGACTGAGTGACTGGTTATTTAGCAGAGCATGCTGACGGCAATCTGTTAACGACCGGTTAAAGCTGTGACATTTCCCTCTGACTGTTTCCACCGCCCCCCCCCACCCCCACCCCACTCTCCCCATCCCTCCCCCACCAGGAGTCGTACCTGTGAATTTCAGAAACCACTCCAGACCGATCTTGACCATGTTGAGAGGTTGCTGGGACTGATATAAAGTGATGGGTTGGGTGCTGCCCTGTTGTACGTAGAGCTCTAAGTGATCCTGAAGGTTCTGACCCACCCCTAGAGAACAGAGAATAATTATAATAATCCTTGCATTTGAAATAGCGCCTCATCGCACCGTTGAGATGTTCTCAAAGCGCTTCGCAGGATATGCTATAAAGTGAATTGCCTGCGTATGTTGTGGGGTGAAACGCGGCAGCCAATTGCGCACAGCAGTGTCCCCGCAAACAGTCGTGGATTGAGTGGCCAAATTATTATTATTATTCATTCTTTTTTTTGAAGGGATTATTACCCCCGGAAAGCGATTTGCCAATCGATTAGCAACTGAGTTCCTACTTACTGCTGGGTAAACAGTAAGCTGCTAGGTAACCTCTGTAAGGAAACTGCCTGAGATTTCCCTCGGCCTGGGAATTGAACCCAGGTCCTCTCGCTTGCGAAGTGAGTGCCCTAACCACTGAGCTACGGGACTCCGAACACTCGTACGTAGCGCAAAATCACAGCCAGGTCCAACTGCGGTCTCACACCTTCTAAAAGGGCCAATTACCCCTCCCTCCCTTCCCCCGCCCACCCACCACCCAGCCCTGAATGCTGTCCTCAGATGGGATGAGCAAACTCAGCGTGGATCGATCCCAAGACCTTATGGCCCTGTGCTGGTGGTGTTGGGTTGAGGGTGGGGACTTTATCGACGAAGCAATCTCACAATGTCAGCCCGGCGCCCACGCGCACACGTGCTTTCCTGCCGCGGGGAGCGTGTGTTCCATTACCGGGGAGGTGGGAGACCACAGGTATCCCGTGCTGCTTGAGGTCGTCTGCGTTCCCGACCCCCGATAACATCAGAAGCTGTGGGCTGTTGATGGCTCCTCCGCTCAGGATCACCTCCTTGTGAGCGTAGACCTGGCGGCCAATAAGACCCCACACCCACCCCACCCAGTTCAGCTCCGTGTGTACAAAGTCCACTCACACCACCACCCAGAACTCAGTCCCATCTCAGGGCCCAATAAGGGTTGGGGGAGGGGAGGGGGAGAAGGGGGCACATATACACATGGACACACTGACCCCTTCCAGTGAGTTGTCATTCGCTGGATTGCGATCAGTAACCTCAGTCCTACCAAACTGTTCCTGAGACAATGACCAAGTTTGGATTGGGGTCGAGGTTGGGAGGATATTTTTCGTCCAGGATCAAGGGAGAAACTGAGCCCTGCCCACTCCACTATCGGCAGTCGGACCTTCAGCCTATCTGCCCCTCCCCACCCCCAACCCTCTGGACTCCATCCCTGAACCCCTCCACTTTTCCCGATTCTCAACTGGGAAGCTTTATCAGCCGGGAGGGACCTCGTGTCTCATCCGAAGGACATCTCAACAGCCCCAGGGCATTGCACTAGAACAACAGCCTGTCTGACACATGTGGGAACCCGTCAGCGTTGCTTAAGAGTCTCCAAACCAAGCTGAGATTTCCATGTACCCAACCCACACAAAGAAATCCCAGAGATAAGATTGTTGTAATGGAATGCGCTCTCTCTCTCTCACCCTGGAGGGACACATGCTGAAAGTCAGGTTGGTAAGAGCCAAGGCTTGGGGGGAGCCCAGAGGGTGCAATTGGGGCTTGGGGGGTGGTGGAGGAGGGTGTGGGGTAACTGCTGGAGTCTAACCAGCTAAAGTGCCACAGCCTGCGATTGAGGGTGTTGTCTGGCAAGCGTTGGGGGAAATGCGTCGTGTACCTACCTTTTTCTTCTCGCCACCCTGGGTGTACTCGATGCCCACGGCTTTGGTGCCCTCAAACAGGATGCGGGTCACGAACGCCTGCACCTCCGTTGACAGATTGGGGCGTGTCAACGCTGGGCGCAAGTACGCACTCGCTGCGCTCCATCTTTTACCTGAAAAATGCCGAGAGTTTTTTCATTAGTAACGCCGGGTGGGGGGGTGGTGCGCGGGGCTTGAGGGGAACGGAGGAAACCGTTTAAAAGTTCCCCTTCCCCCAGATAAAATTAGTCACGACACTTCACCCTAAAATCCTGCGATGCACTTTGAGACGTCCTCCCGACATGAAAGGCTTGACGCCCAAACGTGAGGAATTAGTGTTAAGAATTGTTCGACGGAGAAAGAACAAGGTCCACCTCGTTCGCATTCTACCGTCCTGGTAAGTCGCACGATGGAGATGTTTGATAGTATTATTAATAAAACATTTGTAGCGAATGGGCTCAAAAGCGCTTTTTACTGGCGGAGTATCGAGTTGTTGAGTATTGAGCGGATACTGTCAAGTCAGACCTTCAGCGCTGATTGATTTAGGCGCGGGGGGGGGGGGGGGGGGGGTTAGGTGGGAACACAGTGATAATGAGGATGTGGGTGGATATTTGGAATGGAGATACAGATCAGGCGTTATCCTGAAAATCTGACATTTGTCCGCGGTGCTGGTTGGAAACCAAACAAAGCACTCAATTTGCATATATTCAAAAGGGAACATTCAAATGCGATGGTTACACAAGTACACTGACGCAAGGGTTTTGTGCTTCAGCGTCTGTGGATGGGCTACCAGATGAGAATGAAACAAAAACAAGAAATTACATTTACGCAGCGTCGGGAAGAACCTCCCAAGGCCCTAGACAGTCAGGGATTTGGGCCCGAGCTGGGGGGTTGGGATCAGGAGGGGTGGACGGCGGGTGGGGCAGGGATAGGAGGGTGCGGTCGAAGAGGAAGGTCTTGAGACGGGCCTTGATGGAGGCAAGCGAGGGGATGAGGCGAAAGGAGCTGGGGAACCAGTGGAGTCGGGCGAGAGTGGGGGTTGATAGGGTCACAGAGCCTGGTGAGGGAAAGGACACGAGCTGCAAAGTTCTGGATGATCTGCAGTTTGTGGAGGGAAGAGTTGGGAAGGCTGACAAGCAGGGAGTTGGCGTAGTCGAGCCTGGATGTGATGAACGCGTGGACGAGGACTTCGACGGCCCGAGGGGAGAGGCAGGAGCGGAGTTCTGGTGGGGGGAGTGGCGGGGGTGATGTTGCAGAGATGGGTGGAGGCAGAGCGGGTCATAGGGTAGAAAGGACAGTTGCGGGTGACAGGAGACACCAAGGATCCGTACTGGCTCAGTGAGGCGCGTAACCATTTTTGGAGCCTATTTTCCACAGCCCAACACAACCCAACCCATCCCAGGCCCGGCCTAACCCAGCCCGAGTACCTCGGTGAATGGTCATGTCCATCCAACCGACCCCCTCCTGCTGGAAGCCATTCATGTCCTCGGTGAAGGGATACCCGGCTTGCTGTGCTGCGTCCAGGAAGGTCTGGTGAAGGATGTGCTGCGTCTTGGCTCGGGACACGTGCAGGGGTCCATCCCCCCCCCGGTAGGGGTTCGCCCCCAGCTCGTGGTTCTGAGCCTTCCTGAAGTAGGGTAGGCAGTGCTCGTAGTCCCAGCCGCTGGCGCCCTGGGCCGCCCAGCGGTTGTAGTCCTCGGCATGTCCCCGGATGTACACCATGGCGTTGAGGGACGAGGAGCCCCCCCACACCCTCCCCCGAGGCCAGTACAAGACCCGGTCTCCCATGTGCCGCTGGGGGGTGGTGTGGTAATACCAGTTGTACTTGTCGTCGCACAGGTTGTAGATCAGGGCGGCCGGCATGTGGATCTTCCACAGGAGGCGTTTGCTGCCCAGCACCGTGTCCTTGGGCCCGGCTTCCAACAACAGCACCGTGGCCCCCGTCCCCTCCGTCAGGCGGTTAGCCAGCACGCAGCCGGCCGAGCCCCCCCCCACGATCACGTAGTCGTACCCGGCGGGGGCCGCGGCGCTCAGGTCGCGACGCTGCCGGAGGGTCAAGGTGGCCCCCAGCACCCGCCCCGACAGCCCGGCTCCGACCGGGGAGGTCGGTCGGCACGCGGTCCTGGTCGCCAGGGCGCCCGCCGTTAAAAAAACGGCCCGGGAGGCGAGGAGCATGGCGCGGGACTCTGAGCTCGCGTTCCTCGGGGCGACGGCACGGAGAGAGCGGGAGGGGGGAGGGTGGGGGCTGGGGGGTGAAGGGGGAAACAGAGAAGGAGGGGATTGACAGTGTCCTCAGTCTTCACCGGCCAACGCTGCTGCTCCTCACCACCTGGAGACACGGGGACATTAATGGTCAGTGAACACGTAATACATTCGATAAATCCCTCCCCCCCAACATTCCTCTCTTTGAACACCGACCCCCAGTTCCCTTGGGATAGACGAATGAAGGAATGAATCAATCAATCAACCAACCAATCAATCAATTAATCAATGATTTGCTGGACTTTTCTAACCCCCTCCCCCCCACCCACTGCCTGTCTGGTTCTGCAGTTATCTCCCAACCAACGGCCGACCAGAGCAAATGAACCCACCCCCATTTACCCCCCGTCACAAAGGTGCCTCTATCTCCCCCTTTCTTCTTACCTTCCCGGCTCCAGCCTTGTGCGCACAGGAACACGGGACTAACGTCCACAGAATACACAGTCAAGTCACTTTACAGCACATCCCGTGAAGCGCTTTGAGACGTGATAATAACAGTAATAATCCTCGCATTTGATATAGCGCTTTTCACGTCTTCTCGACGTCCCAAAGCGCTTCACAGAATACACTGTAAAGTGAATTGACTGTATGTTTGTGGGCGAACGCGGCAGCCAATTGCGCACAGCAATGTCCCACAAACAGTCGTAGATTGAAAATGACCAATTTATTATTGTTTTTGGTTTTGGAGGAATTATTATTAGGCTCTGTGTGGAGTAAGGAAACTTGCCCAAGGTTTCGCCCTCTGCCTGGAACTGAACTCAGGTCTCTCGCTCGCAAAGCGAGTGCTCTAACCGCTGAGTTACAGGACTCCACGAGGCGCTCGATCGAACGCAAGGATTACTATTATTATGGGAACAGGAGGAGGCCATTCAGCCCCTCGAGCCTGTTCCGCCATTCCCTTAGATCACGGCTGATGAGTACCTCAACTCCGTTTGCCCCCCTTTGCCCCGTGTCCCTCGATACCCTGACCCAACAAACACCTACCGATCTCAGTCTCGAAAATTTCAATTGATCCAGCAACGACACGCAGCCTTTCGGGAGAGAGAAAGAGAGAGAGAAAGAGAGAGAGAAAGAGAGAGAAAAAGTTCCAGATTGCCACCAGCCTCTCGTGTGGACGGATAGGATGGGCTGGTGAGCGGAAAACACGGCGGTGGGGGGTGGGGGGAGGTCAGTCAGGGAAAGGTCTGCGAGCGAGCAGAGCGTGGAGGCGAGCGAGTTCAATGTTGGTGGCAGCTTGAGATTTTACGCTGATGAGGCAAAGATAACCGCACGTTGGCTATTCATTACCCAAACCCCCCCCGGCAGGTTTGTGCACCAGCTCCAGCCCAGCCCAGCGCTGTGTTTTCGGGGCTTCAGGCGTGTTACTCCGGCTCTCGATGGGCACCGCGCTAATTTGCCTCCAGCGCCCGTGATATTCCGCGGAGACGACGGCCGCGCTTTTTTGTCGAGGAGATCGAGCAATGATCAGCCGCTCGGTTTCTCTTTGGCTGATTGAAATGGAACGAGACGAAATGAAATGCGTGTGGGGGGTGGGGGGGATTGGGCGGGGGGGGGGGGAAGGCAGGGGTGTGGGGGGGGGGGCAACAAGCAGGTTGAGACTGACACCACTTATCCTAACAATAATACTATCAAATGCGAGGATTATTATTATTATTCATGATAATTGTTATTAATTAATACCCGGGACGGTCGGGAGTGGTTTTTGTGGGCGAACGAGGCAGCCGGTTTGATTGCATTTGCGCTGGAACATGATGATTACCGGAAAGAGGGGGTGTAGGGGTTGGAGGGGGGGGGGGATAGACTGAAGACGAGGGGTGGGGGTGAGTGGGGGGTCGGGGGGGAGAGAACAAGGAATGAGGGGCTTTGCATCCATCCAGTGCCCGATTCTAATTTTAATTTTATTTTGTCTCCTCGGGCTAAGGTGGACCGCGGAGGGCGGGCGGGCGGGCGGGCGGGGGGTGGGGGTGGGGGGGAGGAAGAAGGGGAGACGGAGCGCGAAGGGGGAAGGGAACCGCTTCTTCGGGGACCGAAACTCTGCGCTACGCAGAAACCCACTTCTGCTTTCAAAAGGTTTCGACAGAAGAAATTGCAGCTCAAAGTGCGCTCGGCTTAATGTTCAGCGCAAACCACTGTAATAACGTCTGGACTCTGTGCCCTCATTACCGCGAAAGCCCCACCAATTCCCCGCACCTGCCGCAAACTTTCCACCCCCCCCACCCCCCACCACCGACACCCACCCCTCTCCCCTCTCCCTCTCTCCCTCTCTCCCGTTGGCGGATCGCTTTTCCGGGGAGTAATATTCCCTTCCGAAATCATAATAATTTGGTCACTCGACCCATGACTGCTTGTGGGACGGACGCTGCCGCGGGCAATTTGCAGTCGAGGGTGTTTATTTAAACCTCCCCCCCGCCCCCGCCCCCACCCCCTCACCACGCCCCGAGCACCCCGCTAAGTAAACGGGGGGTCGGCGAGGGCGCGGCGGGGGTGGGGGAGAGGTGTGTGTGTGTGCGTGAGTGTGTGGGTGGGTGGGTGGGGTGGGGGGGGGGGGGCAGGTACGTGCACCAGGACGCCAACCCATCGCTGTACATAAACGCTGTTGTCGTCGTCGTCCGAATAGATCGCTCTCGAAAGAGCCGGCGAACGTCTACAACAACAACAACAACAAGATTCCATTTATTGAGCGCCTTTCACGTCGGGAGGACGTCCCGAGGCGCTGGGCAGTCGGGTCGGGACCCGAGCATTGGGGGGAGACGGTCAGGGCGAGGGGGAGGGAAGCGAGGGAGCGAGGGGGGGGGGGAGAGAGTCGAGAGGGGGAGCTGAAGGCACGGTCGGAGAGAACGGTCGTGAAAGGCTGGGAGAGGGCGAGAGGGCGCGAGGGCGCGAGGCGATGGGATTTTGGGGGGTGGGGGGCGCGAGATCTCCGGGCGGTGACGGTGGGGCAGTTTTTTGGGTGGGGGTGGGGGTGGCGTAGGTGTTGTTTTGGAGGTGGAGTGGGGTGGGGCGATGCATTCCGCGAGCAAATCATTCACAGAGTCCTCCGAAGCAATGAACGAACGACGTAAATCCTCGCAGCGAACCCAGAAAACGCGGCTCAAAGGCTCCGCCGAGTGAAACCCGGAGCTCTCTCTCTCTCTCTCTCTCTCTCTCTCTCTTTCTTTCTTTCTTTCTTTCTCGGGACGTCCTCCTGACGTGAAAGGCGCTTCATAAATGGAATCCTGTTGTTGTTGTTGTTGTTGTTGTTGTCGTTTCTTTCTTTTCTCTCTCTCTCTCTCTCTCGCTCGCTCGCCCCCCCCCCCCAAAAAAAAACACACGGGACGCAAAAGTCTACCGTTCACTTACTTAGACGACGATTGTTATTGAAAATAATAATTAATAACCGCCATATCACTAATTAATAATCGCCGTCGTCGTCACTAAACAGTAGACTTTGGTGCTCCGCGAGTTTTTTTTTTGTGTGTGGCCTTCATAACAATAATAATAACAATAATAATAACAATAATAATAACAATAATAATAACAATAATAATAACAATAATAATAACAATAATAATAACAATAATAATAACAATAATAATAATAATAATAATAATAACAATAATAATAACAATAATAATAACAATAATAATAACAATAATATTAATAACAAATTAATAACATTGGCAGATTTTCCGTGGGCGTGGGAGGGGAGGGGGAGGGGGAGGGGGGGGAGGAGCCCCCCCGGGGCAAAAAAAAACCCCACCCGCGCGCGCGTTACTTTTTTTTTAAAAACAAAAAGCGGTGTTCGCAAACACAAACGCACCCGCTTTCAGGTGCAATATTTATTAATAATAATAAAAATAAAAATAATAATAATAATAACAACAACAACAACAACAACAAATTAATAACATTAGCGGATCTTAAGCGCTTTGGGACGTCCTCCCGGCGTGAAAAGCGCTATACCTAAATGCAAAGGATTATTATTATTATTATTATTATTATTATTATTATTATTTTTGTCGGCGGGGGAGGGGGAGGGGGAGGGGGTGTCCCCTAAAAAAAAAACCACTCGCGCCTTTAGTTTTTTTTAAGCGCAACGTGAGGTTCTGCCCCATATCTGAAGCCCAACTTCCTGGTTGCGACTCCCTAATGAGAGAGTTACTTTCCCTTTCGCGGCGCTCCCCCCCCTCTCCCCCTCTCCCCCTCTCCCCACTCCCCCTCTCCCCACTCCCCCCCTCCCTCCGGCTGTTCATTTTAACACCTCTTTCTTCTCTCTCTTTCTCTCTCTCTCTCTCTCTCTCGTTTATCTCCACAATGCTTCGCGGCGGCGACGGCGGCGGTTTCACTCCTTTCTGAATCATCCGCTTTCTTTCTCTCTCTCTCTCTCTCTCTTTCATTGATGTCTCTCTCTCTCTCTCTCTCTTTCAGTCTCTCTCTCTCTCTCTCTCTTTTTCTCTTTCTCTTTTTGTTCGGGGCTACAATCGCACGCCCTTCCCCCTCTCCCCTCCCCCCTCCCCCACCCCCTCCCCCTTCCCCCCTCCCCCCCTCTCCGCTCTTTATTTTATTTTTTTGCTGACTCGCCGGTCTTACCTTTTTCTTGCGATCGGGCAAAGCGTGAAATCCAATCGCTCTCTCTCTCTCTCTCTCTCTCTCTCTCGCGCGCGCGTGTCTGCGCCGTGTCCGTGTCCGTGCGTGTGCGGGTCTGCGCGTTGCGTGTTGCGTGTGCGTGCGGCGGCGGCGGTGCGTGTGTGTGTGTGTGTGTGCAACGTTCAGTGTGTTCCTTTAATGGCCAAACTTGACCGCCTCTCTTCGGGAGACAGTGGGACTTGTGGGAGTTGGAGTCAAAGCCGAAGGCTCTGGTGGATTCCCCACTCAGTGACACTTCGCCCTCTTCTGCTCATAAACCCCCACCTCACCTCCAACCCCCACCCCCCCCCAACGCTCCGACTTTTCTTTTGCGGGGGGTGGACACACACACACACACACACACACACACACGGGTTTGCATCGACAACAACAACTTGCATTTACACCCCCACCCCACCCCCCACTTCGTGCGGTCAGGGGTCGACTCTCCGCGTTACGTGTTAATTCCGCACCTCCGCGACGACCCGCGCGTCTCCCCTCACCTGTCCCAGTTTCCCGGAGGGAGGGGTACACGAGCGCGAGAATGTTTTCGTGCATTGCATTGCATTGCGGGGGGTGGGGGGGGGGGGGGCGTTGATGTGCCTTATCCAATTAACCGGGCGTCTCGCTGCGCGCGGTCTTTGCCCCCCCCCCCCCCCCCCCGGGGTGGATTGCGTGCAGAGTAAATACCGCCATAAGCCAAGGAAATCAACCGTGTATAACGTTTAGGCATTTCAGTAATGTAGTGGGGGGGGGGGGGGGGTGGGGGGTGGCCCCTGAAGGAGGGGGAGACAACAGCTCAGGTGCCTCAGGTTTGGTATCACTATTTCATGTGAGACATGAAGCATCGCTGAGTCAACCTGACTCAGCCGCTCGTGCGCTCGCCTCTGAGTCAGAAGGTTGTGGGTTGAAGCCCCCCCAACCCCCCCCCCCCCCCAAGTCGAGCTCACTGTCTTGGCTAACGCTCCAATGCATTGTGTGTGTGTGTGTGTGTGGGAGGGGGAGTGAGTGGGGGACGTTAAAGCTCGCTCCCTGTCTGCGTCTGTTCAGGTGGGCGATAATAACGATAATCCCCGCGTTTGGTGCGGCGCCTGATCACGTCTTCGTGGACGTCTCACAGCGCTTCGCGGGATACACCGCAAAGCGAATCGACCGTTGTATTCCGTGGGCGAAGCGCGGCAGCCGACTGCGCGCGGCAGCGTCCCCGCAAACCGCCGTGGGTTGAAGTGACCAAATTTCAATCCACGACTGTTTGTGGGACATTGCTGTGCGCAATCGGCCGCCGCGTTCGCCCACAAATATACAGTCAATTCACTTTACAGTGTGTTCTGTGAAGCGCTTTGGGACGTCCTCCCGACGTGAAAAGCGCTATATCAAATGCAAGGATTATTATTATTATTATTACTATCATTGTTTTTTTCTTGAGGGATTATTGTCTGGCCGGCGTGTGGAGCGAGGAAACTTGCCCAAGGTTTCTCGCTGTCGGGAATCAAACCCAGGTCTTCTCGTTGCAGTCACTGAGCTACAGGATTCCTGTTACTCAGTTTGCCTAATGGGAGGTACTTGGAATAACCATTGCTCATTCATATGCCTACACACACCCACACCCACGCGCGTGATGCCGCTCAAGATAGAGCAATAGCGTTACATTTGCTGAACACTGCTCGACTGAAGAGCACACACAGCGCACACCTCCTCACTCACTCACTCACTCACTCACTCACTCACTCCTACAGCCATGGAGCCTCGAGCCGTTGCTCTCTTCTCCCTGGCGTTGGTCGGATTTCTGGAGCAACGTTTGTGTTTGGGAAACGAGCGGGTAGGGGAACGAAACAGTGCAACGTATTGAGTGTGTGTGTGTGTGCGTGTGTGTGTTTGACACGATCACAACGAGATTGATTGCTGGAGCTTCACTTCGAGCGCTGTGTATGGTAGCTCCTAAAACTTAGATGTGGAGTCCTGCAGCTCAGCGGTTAGAGCACTCGCTTTGCGAGTGAAAGACCTGAGTTCAATTCCAGGCAAAACCTTGGGCAAGTTTCCTTACTCCACACAGAGCCTAATAATAATTCCTCCAAATCCAAAAACAATAATAAATTGGTCATTTTCAATCCACGACTGTTTGTGGGACATTGCTGTGCGCAATTGGCTGCCGCGTTCGCCCACAAATATACAGTCGATTCACTTTACAGTGTGTTCTGTGAAGCGCTTTGGGACGTCCTCCCGACGTGAAAAGCGCTATATCAAATGCAAGGATTATTATTATTATTATTATGTTTCCCTCGCGCTCTTCCTCCCCTGGATCTCCTGTAACTTGTTGGTTAGAGAACGCCACTCGCAAGCGAGAGGAACTGTGGCAGGGTAAAATGTTGGCCAAGTTTCCTTACTCCGCGCTGTTTACCTCGCAGTAAGTAAGAACCTAGTTGTTAGGTTGTTAGTCGATTGGCTGATCACTTTTCCGGGGGGCAATAATTCCTTAAAAAAAAAATGTGGTCACTCGATCCACGATTATTTGTGGGGACGCCGCAGTGCGCAATTGGCTGCCTCGTTTCGTCCACAAAATATATAGTCAATTCACTTTACAGCGTATCGTGTGAAGCACTTTGAGACGTCTGGATGACGTGATAAGGCGCTGTATCAAATGCAAGGATTATTATTATTATTATTATTATTATTATTATTATTATTATTATTATTATTATTATTATTATTATCTCCTCTAACCCCATTCCACTTGTATTTCTCACAAGTGTACGTTTCACCCACAAATATACAGTCAATTCACTTTACAGTATATTCTGTGAAGCGCTTTGAGACTCTCAAAGACTTGAAAAGCGCTGTATTAAATGCAAGGATTATTATTATTATTATTATTATTATTATTATAGTACTTCTGTATAAAATGTCTCCCCTTAAAGTCTTTGCGAGTGAGAGACCTGAGTTCAATTCCAGGCAGAGGGCCAAACCTTGGGCAAGTTTCCTTACTCCACACAGAGCCTAATAATAATCCCTCCAAAAAAAACAAAAGAATAATAAATTGGTCATTTTCAATCCACGACTGTTTGTGGGACATTGCTGTGCGCAATTGGCCGCCGCGTTCGCCCACAAATATACAGTCAATTCACTTTACAGTGTGTCCTGTGAAGCGCTTTGGGACGTCCTCCCGACGTGAAAAGCGCTATATCAAATGCAAGGATTATTATTATTATTATTATTCCTTAATCCCGTCCCACTTTGCCTTGTGATTTTGGTGACCTTTAAGGTAGATCCCACTTTTAAATCCCGCCTAAAGACCGTCCTTTTTGATCGTGCTTACGGACACCACCTCCCCTCCCTCTTCCTCCCCCCCCCCACCAGCTCAGGGTCAGACTCCGCCACCGCGAAGCACTCGGGGACGCCAGCCCGGGTGAAGGACGCTGTAGAAACTCGAGCTCTTTTGAGACGTCTCCAAGGGAACACACAACCAGTTTGCAGCTATGACAGTCTGTTCAGAACAAAGCACTGAGGTTGGAAGCTTCCCAATCGGCGTTAATGTAAGCAGCAGTTGGTAGTGCCTGTCATCGTGGAAAAACTCATCCGTCAAGTTACACCCAGTTATAAGGACTCGCGTTCATTGAGTGAGGATTGAACCCAGCGTTCGCTACGAGGGGGAGCGAGCCTTATCATGGGTGTACATCTCGGAGCGTAACAAGTGTCTTACTTGAAAGATTGAAAATGCAAGGATTATTATTTCCCTGTTATGTCTGATTATTTCAACACCAGCTCGTGTTGATTTTTTGCCTTTCAGGTGGGGTAGGTTCTCAGAACTCTGGCTTTCTGCCCCACAAAACCCTTTGTGAAGAGAATGTCTCCCTCTTTGACCTTAACCTAATTTTCCCCTCTGTTCCCCTACCACCTCCATGAAGCTCCGTGAGACAGACTTCCATCCCACACAAAAGGCACTGCTTAAGTGCAAATTGTTTTGATACACTGCCCTCAGCATTGCTGCTGTTGTTGTATTATTTCCGTCCAGATCAAATCAATCAGATCGACGAACAAACGAACACTCACGAATATCCTTAACCTTGAGGCACAAAAACTCCCACTTGCCATTTTCCGGTTGAGTATTTATTAGGAGTTAAGTGCTGTGGGACTTTACCCTGCGCTGTATAAATGTTCTTGTTGTTGTTGAATTAACTGTGAATAAAAAACCCAGTCGGACTTGCTGTTTGACCCACACTCTCGCCTTCGGCGTCAGATCAAATAACCTTTCCGCTTTCTGTTTTCTCGCAGCAGGAAATCAAGTGCAAAGCACAGTCCGGTAAGTACTTGATTGTCGATGTATTTTCTTTTTTCGTCTGTCTGTCTACAAATTACGCTGTCGCTACATTTTACAGCGTATGAGACATTGAACCGATGTCCCTGCGATGCCTGGTTCAGGCGGACGTCGATAATAATCCTTGCATTTGATACGGCCCCTAATCGCATCCTCAGCACGACTCAAAGCGCTTCGCAGGGTATACGGCAAAGGGAATTGACCGCATATCTTGTGGGCCAAACGAGGCAGCCAATTTGCATCTAACCTCTTTGTCTTTCCCTTTCCGTTTCACTTTGGAGTTTCTCTGAAATTCGTTGACGAGCGGATTTGAGGAATGCCGGAGTCCTTTGATCATGCTCGTCTCCCGGCTTAGGTTTTCATTGCTCCCATTTGGTTGATGAATGCGATTCGAGGTTCCCTGTCCACCCGAATGAATAAACATCTGCTATGATTTATTCCGGCGGGTCAGGGCAGGTGTAAGGAAAACCTGGCAGAGTTCTCTCGCAAGGATTTTGAGTGCTCTCGACGCAGAGCTTCGAAATCGACCCAACCTTTTATCCGGAGGACACACACGGCATTTATTCAGATCAACGCGTGTTTGCTTTGTGATTGATGTTCTTATTGAGTGTTAGTCTGGATTGTGCTCACACCTCCAAGTCAACGCTCGCCACACACACTGCAGTGTTGGGGGGGGGGGGGGGGGGGGGCGGAAGGGGGTTTTGGGGGTGGAGGGAGGGAAACTTGCTGCTTTGATGGAGGTGCTATCCTACAGGTGACATGTGAAACTTCCCCCCCCGCATCGCTGGCCTGCTCAGATGGATGTTAAAGATTCATCTGAAGATTAAAGGTTTGGGAGTTTCCCCCAAATAAAATGAGTCTCTTGCTGTTCCTGAGCCGTGTTTACCCACGAAAATAGTCTGTGAAGCGCTTCGAGACGTCTCGATGATGTGGTATGGCGCTGCATTAAATGCCAGGATCATTATTAATATTATTATTATTTAGGGAAACGCTTTTGAACTTTTTTGCTTTCTTTCTTTCTCTCTCAGCGAGTGAACCTCCCTCGGAATGGGAACGGCCACACAGCAGAACCCCATCTGACCTCTCCAGCCTCAAGGTTGAGCTCATCTCTGCCGGAGACCATCAGCATCCCCTGTTAAACATCAGCTGGAACCTAAGTCCCGACGGTAGGTTGTCCATTCAGAATAGACAGTCGCGTTGCTTTCTCTCTACGTAAATAGATTATAAATAGGTGTGGAGCACTGTAGCTCAGTGGTTAGAGCACTCACCTCACAAGCGAGAGGACCTGGGTTCGATTCCCAGGCAGGTCAGGGCAAAACCTTAGGCAAATTTCCTTACTCCACACACACACACACGTACGCCTCTGTTTACCCAGCAGTAAGTAGGAACCTGGATGTTAGTCGATTGATGGATCGCTCTTCCGGGGGTAATAATCCCTTCAAAAAACACTGCCGTGTTGCTGGGACGCTGCTGTACGCAATTGGCTGCCACGTTTCGCCCACAAAATGCACAGTCAATTGGCACTTACAGTGTATTGTGTGAAGCGCTTTGAGACATTTGACTCTTCCTTCCTCCGGACAGGAAGCATCCAGGAGCTGATCGCCACAATGATTTGCATACAGAGCCCATGGGAATATGTCTGTTTTCGGTGCAACTACAGCAAGCGGTTCAAGAGCGAAGTAGTCCAGGGGAAACCAGTGAGTTACAGACATATTTCCCCGTGCAACCGTTTGCACGGACCCTTGCATAGCCGGGGCAAGCTCGCGACACGGGGGATGTAACAGAGAATTTGACGCAGAGAGGGTAGGGAGGTCGTGGAACTCCCTGTCTGAAGCAATGAGTGAATCAGACAGGGGAGGTGCATTCGAGAGGAAGTCAGACTTCCACGGACTTCCACGAGGTGATGGGTGAGGGGGGGAAAGTTGTCGGAGATGGCAGTGGGTGCGGGTGTGGGGTGGGGGAGTTGGGGTGGGAGGGAGATGGCGGGTGAAGGGGGGAAGGAGTCAGGGAGCAAGCTGGACGGAGGGAGATGAGGGGAGCGTGAGGTTAGTTTATAAATGGGACCACACGGGATGTGTTGCGAGCGCGACGAGTACTCTCGCTAAGCGACGACGTCTTGCCCTAAAATATTGTCTTCGTTCCCTCCCCCCCCCAAGTGGTTATTCTATTACGCTGAACATCCAGCCAGCCCGGAGACCTCGTACCTCTTCACAGCTTTCAACATCCCACCCCCCAATATCGGGGAGGATTTGCCAGAACAAGCCTTGCAACTGAAAACACCAGGTAATGGTGGTGGGGGGCGGTGGGTGGTTGGGTGGGGTGGTGGGGGGGGGTGGGGGGCGGTGGGTGGTTGGATTTCCTGTTCCTAGAGGGCACAACAACAACAGCTTGCATTCATATAGCGCCCTTCACGCAGGGAAGAGTCTCCAGAGCGCTTGATTTTTTAATGCGGGGGTAGATTTAGCCTCTAACACAGATATTGATCTTGATCTCTCGTTGGCTGATTGAACCCGGGACATGTTAAAAATCCCAGTTGGACCTAGACACGTTGCTCTTAACTGTGTGGATTGGAAATTTACAGGACAGAAGAAGGCCATTCGGCTCCTTAAAGAGCGATCCTTTCAGTCCCGTTTACCTTGTGCTTTCCCCCTGGTCCCAGACACATTAGGTCACGATTTTATAAAAGATTAGAGACTGAACGAGAACTTCACGCCGGCTTTCCTTTCCTTTTTTGTTCAGGTTGCGAGAACAATTTGATGAAGAATTTAAAATATTGCCAAGGTAAGCAGATTAATAATAATAATAATAATAATAATAATAATAATAATAATAATAATCCTTGCATCTCCTCCCTCACCCTTTGGAACTTCATCCCACAGTTCCTTCGCCTCGCTCCATCCCTTCAAGGCACATCACAAGACCTTCCTCTTCGACCGTGCCTTCGGTCAACCTCCTGCCCCCTCTCCTCCCTGACTTCCACCCTCCCTTACCCAAGTCCCTTTCCGCCCCACACCCCACCCCCGAATATAACCATTAATTTATTGACTTTTTTGCCCCAAAGATGATGTGGATGTTTTGTGGAAGCCAAACATTTCGTTGTGCTTGATTAACAATAATGTGATGGAGATCAACTTTACGACTCATGAACAATCGTCCAGGTATGCTGTGTATCTGGTCAATAATGCATCCAAGCAAGATATAGACACCACTACTATTCCTTGGGTAAGTAAGTTGTATGTCAAATGCAACTATTATTGTGACACAATAACATTTACTCAAAGACTACAGCAAAGCGGAGCTCGGTCAGTAATTAGAATCGTGCACCACACTTAACAATCCTAATTCTTACATTCGGTGACTCAATCCACGACTGTCTGTGGGACGCTGCTGTGCGCAATTGGCTGCTGCCACAAAACACACAGTCACTCCACATTACAGTATCTCCTGTGAAGCGCTTTGAGACGTCTCGAAGACGTGATAAGGCCCTCGCTGTATCAAATGCAAGGGTTATTATTATTATTCCAGCGCCTCGGGACGTCCTCCCGACCTGAAAGGCGCGATACAAATGTAATCTTGTTGTTCTTGTTATTATTACTGTTTGATGCGGCGCCTTTCACGTCAGGAAGACGTCTCAAAGTGCTTCACAAGAGGCACTGAAAAGTGAAGTGACCGTGTGCTCGAGCCATTCAAGAAAGATAAAATTTGGTCAATCACTCCATGGTTTTGTCGGACGTTGCTGTGCGCACATTGGCAGGTGGTGGGTTCACCCACATAAATACACAGTCGCTGTGTTGAACAGTATATCTGGGGGTTAAGGGCATAGTGGCTGGAGGGGGTGGGGGGTGCTTAGAAGTCCAGTGCGTTAGTTGACGTGCGTAATGCGCTCCGAGACGCTACTCACGTGAAGCGCGCAATGTAAATGCAAATTGTTGTTTGTTTGTTTGTTGGTTTGTTTGTGGTTCAAGCCCAAATACCTACTGCGCTTCTTGTCCACTTAGTCCAACAATTCAAGAGTCACTGTGAGGTTTGAGGGAAGCTACCCAGAGACACTTTACGTCGAGGTAAGTTGATTTCCCCTCGTTCTCCTACCGTTGGCTGCGTTTGAATTTTCTTTTCGCCTCCCTTCAATGTCCAACTTGTCAGACAGTGCCCTCAACGCCCAAGCTTTGTGCGGTTTTAGCTGGTTAGCCTCCAGCAGTTACCCCCAACGCACACTCCGGGCTCCCCCCCCCCCACCCCAGCCTCCCCCAAAAGGCTTGGCTCTCGCCAACCTGCGCCTCATACTGTCCGGAATTAGGATTAAGCAAGAGAGAGAGAGAGAGATCTTTCGAAAATAATAATAGTAATTTGGTCACTCAATCCACGACTGTGTGTGGGGACGCTGGCTGGGCGCAATCGGCTGCCGCGTTTCGCCCGCAAAATGCACAGTCACTTCACTTTCCAGTATATCCTGCGAAGCGCTTTGAGACGTCTCGAAGACGTGATGAGGCGCTGCATCAAATGCGAGGATTATCATTATCATTATTATTATTATTACTATCTCTGGAATTTCCACGTGCAGGTGGGACGCACGGAACTCTCAGTTTGGTTTGGAGGAGACTCTTCAGCAACGGGTGACGGGTTTCCGCGTGTGTCAGACACCCACCCGACTGACCCCTTCTCCCCCCCCCCCACCCTCCCCGCCCCGCCCCCCAAAATATATGTTCAACTGCAGCCCAAAAAAAGACCTCCCCAATCTGAATAATCCGTCTTGCTTTCAGATCGATCCGCGCTTCCCGTCGTGCCTCAACGACTGCACTCAACACCGCAAATTTCTCAACTGCTTCATCAGTAAGTTTATTTTGTTGGGGGGTGGCGGGGAAATTCCCTGAAACGACAGCCGTCGTCTCGAGCCCCTGAATTCTCCCCGGCTTTAGCCGGCGAGGCTGTTTTGTCCACGAAACGCGCAATCCATCCGCTTTTCAGGTTGTATCCTTTGCATTTGATACAGCGCCTCATCATGTCGTGGAGAATATACCCCTATTGTCGCTTCACAGAATATACTGTAAAGTGTGGTGACTGTATATTTTGTGGACTGCAGTAGTATTGTTAGTAGTAAATGCCATGTCCTCTATGTCTTTATCGTCACCGTCTTATAACCGCACTGCAATCCCAGCCGACACTCCGCTGTTTGTCTGTCTGTTGCCATCGACTGCCGTTCACACAACCAGAGAAATATACAGCGCAGAAGAGGGCCATTAGGTTTTGTGCACAGTCTCCTTTCAGTTCCATTTATCTACCTTTCCCTGCTCTCCCTCCCTCTCTCTCGCTCTCCCACCCCCCCCCCCGACTCTCCCTCTCTCTCTCTCTCGCTACCCCCCCCTCCCCCACTCTCCCTCCCTCTCTCTCTCTTTCCGCCTTCACCTCCCTCTTCCAATTTTCCAAGTATAACCTGTCCCACTGCCAAAAACAACATTCGCAAAGTCAACAATAGTTTGGGAGTGAAAGCAACAGCCGCAAAACCTGAAACACAAAGGCATCGGAACATATGAACAGGAAGAGGCCATTCAGCCCCTCAAACCTGTGAAAAGCGCTATATCAAATGCAAGGATTATTATTATTATTATTATTACCGTCATACTATAAGATCGCAGCTGATCTGTACTTCAACTCCAATTAGCCGCCCTTTCCCCGAATGCCTATACACCCTGACGTAACGTTTCGCCCACAAATATACAGTCAATTCACTTCGCAGTATATTCGAGACGTCGAGAAGACGTGAAATGCGCTATATCAAATGCGAGGATTATTATTATTATTATTATTAACAAAAATCTATCCATCTCAGTCTTGCAAATGTCTTGAAAGCACTAAATACAACCTGTTTTCCTTGCAGCAAGAGCCAGTCAAGAATTTGTTCCGTTTCCATTGATCTCTGGTAAGAAAGCCCTTTGGGCCCATTAGATCTCATCATTCCTAACATCCTTCCTGACTATCCTGGTAACCCACTGATTACCCTTTGGATAAAAAAAAACTTCCAGGTGTCAGTTCTGAATCTTCCTTTCAACTCTGAACCTGTGCCGTCTTTTTTCCGCTGCTTGAGGCATCTGAAAGTATTGTTCTTCTGTGTTTAATAATAATGAATAAAATAATAATCCTTGCATTTGATATAACGCCTACACACGTCTTCGAGACGTCTCAAAGGGCTTCACAGATGTACTGTGTAGTGAATTGCCTGTGCATTTTGTTAGCGAAACGAGGCAGCTAGAAAATAATATCTGGGGCGGGACATGTCAAACGACTGCAGCCCAGGATGGTGACAGGTGAATTAGATAGACCTTGGTCTTCTTTCGCCAGCAAATTCTAATGTTCTTACGTTCCTTTGCTTGATGTTCTCCTCTGCAATGCCAACTCTGTCAAACCTGTCAGAGCAGTTCAATTTAACTAGCGTCGCTTTAACGAGAGCAAGACTTATCACGAAACTGAATCAACGAATGGAAAGGAGCTCATTGATTGAAAGTTCTGATTAGCTATTAAGTAGGTCAGAAATGGCCTGTGCATTATCTAATATTTCCTGCGAGACACAGTTACTGCAACAGAGTGGTTGGTTGGCTTGGCTTCTTCAAAGAATCCGGCAGCTGCTTTGAATATCTCTCAGACAAGCACCTGGGTAAAAGCACAGAGGCACTGCGTGGAAAATTGATACTCAAGTAATATGATATTATCGCAAATAAATCCTTCCATTTCGCACAGCGACTTATCAGGTCGTCGAGATGTCTGGATGAGACATGAAACCAAGGCCATGTCTGCCTTCAAAGCGCCTGACCTACTGCCAACAACGTGAAGTGCTTCGAGACGTCTTGACGACGCAATAAGGCACGTCACAGTCGCAGTGACCCCGTCCCGTATTGGCGGCAGCCCAATTTGCGCCCGGCAAAATTGTCCCACAAACAACTGACCAGTTTTATTTGGGGATCTGTCGGCCAAGGCGGTAGGAACTCCTTTTTCTTCTCGAGTAGCGCAGCGGGATCTTTCACTTGCCTCCGAACGGACGCAGATAAAGGATCTGGGTTTAGTTTGACGTCTCATCTGAAAGATAACACCCTCGACAATGCAGCACACACACACACACACACACACACACACACCCCCCGCAGAGCTGCCTCGGAGAGCCGACCGAGACTGTGAGCTCAGGGGCTGGAACCTGTGATCTGCTTTCTGGCCCACTGGGGAGAATGCTGACGGCTGGGCCGGGGTGGAAGTGGGAACGAAGGCTCTCAGGAAGAATTGAGACGTTTTCCTAATCCGGTCATGTGTTTTTGAATGGAGTCCTGTAGCTCAGTGGTTAGAGCACTCGCTTTGCAAGTGAGAGACCTGAGTTCAATTCCAGGCAGAGGGCGAAACCTCGGGAAAGTTTCCTTACTCCACACAGAGCCTAATAATAATCCCTCCAAAACAAAAACAATAATAAATTGGTCATTTTCAATCCACGACTGTTTGTGGGACATTGCTGTGCGCAATTGGCTGCCGCGTTCGCCCACAAATATACAGTCAATTCACTTTACAGTGTGTTCTGTGAAGCGCTTTGGGACGTCCTCCCGACGTGAAAAGCGCTATATCAAAAGCGAGGATTATTATTATTATTATTATTAATGCTCTCAGACGACAGGTTTGATCGTTCTTTACTCAGCATCCGGCAACCTGCCATCCTTCAGATGCGGCATTAAACCGGGGTGCCGTCTGCCTGATCAGGGTTAAGATCCCACGGCGCTATTCGAACAGATAAAAGAAGTTTCTCTCTCTCTCTCTCCACCCCCCCACCCACCCACCCCCCCAGTGTCCTGGTCAAAAATCCCCCAAGGATTTCTGCAGCTCAGTGGTTAGAGCACTCGCCCCACGAGCACGAGAGACCCGGGTTCGATTGCCGGACAGGGGCGAAACCTTGCGCACGTTTCCTTACTCCACACACACGCCTGATGATAATCCCTCAACAGCAAACAATAATAAAATTGGGTCACTTCGATCCACGACTGTGCGCGGGGGGACTCGGCCGCGCGCGATCGGCTGCCGCGTTCCGCCCACGAATATACAGTCAAACCACTTCACAGTGAAGCGCTTTCGAGACGAAATTGAAGACGTGAAAAAGGGCTCTATCAAATGCAGGGATTATTAAATAAAACTGGTGTCATTTTATTGAGGCCAAGTCGGCCTACAAATATAGTCACCCCATCTCGCAGTATATCCCGCGAAGCGCTTTGAGACGCCTTGACGATGTGCTGAGGCGGTGTACCAAATGCAAGGATTATTATAATTCAGATGAGCCTCCTCTGTTTTGGCCCGGGGACTCTTAAGCGCTTCCTGGACGGTACCCTGTGCGTGAAGGGCACCATGGTAAATGCAAGTTGTTGTCATTTGTGCCCCTAAATACATTTGGTCAGGTGGAACGACCGAGCAGGTTGCAAATAGCGGATAATATTATGAAAATAATTATCCAAGCACAATAATAATAACAATTACAATGACATAACACGATTGAGAACTATTGTTAGAATTATTATTATGATGTATCGTGTTGTTGCTGGTCTCAGAGTTTGTGCGCGTGTGTGCGTGCGTGCGTGTGTGCGTGTGTGAATGCGTGTGTCTATGTGCATGCGTGTGTGTGTGCACACGTGTGCGAGTGCGTGCTGTGTGTCCGACAGACCCCCGTTTGCAGCGCGGCCAGAGAAATGGGCATTTATCCATTAACGGGATCTTCTCCTCTTTCCTTTGTTCAGAGACGAGGCAACTGACTTGGATGTTTGTGGCCCTGTCGTTGGTGGTTCTGGGTTTGATGTTGGGTGCCCCACTGTTCATTAAACGTGGTAAGCGAAAGGCGACGTACCTTCCGTAGGGCGCGGAGGGATTTACAGAGCGATTTGGAGCCACTTTATTGGGGCAGAAAAGTCCCACCCGTGGCTGGCGCTCACAGGTGTAGTGACTGTTTTTGTGTGTGTGTGCGTGGGTCCGTGAGAGTGCGTGTAGGCAAGTGATCCAGCCATGTTCCCTGGCCAACAAAGTGGAGGGACTCCAGGCTGTAGCTTGTTCAAGGGGGGGGGGGGGGGGGGGGCAGAATGGTTGTGTGTGTGCAGAAGTCTACCTTAAGTGCTGTTAGGTCACACCTCTCAGGAAGGGGGTGAGGAGGAGAAGGAGGAGGAGAAGTATGGAAATCCTGGAGCTTAGTGAGAGGACCTGAGGTTTGATTCCTGGGCAGAGTGAATACACGGAATACACAGTCACTGCACTTGACGGTAACCTCTGTGAAGCCCTTTGAGACGTCTCGAAGACGCGATGAGGCGCCGTATCAAATGCAAAGACGATGATGATTATTGTTGTCATTATTAGTATTTTTTATTATCATTATATTGTAATATTATTAATAATAATATAACAAATTATTATTGTATTATTATTATATTATATGATTATTATATTACTATTATATTATTATTAATATAATAAATTATTAAAGTACAATTACGACCTCCTCCCTCCCCCCCCTCCCCACCCACTAAACAATTTTCCGTTCAAAGCCAACGCCAGGATGTGGGCATTGCCTCTGGTTGCCGAGTGGATGCCCCCCGTGTCGGTGCTGCTGATCTACTCCCTGGACGATGATCCGCGGCAGAAGCCGGTGGTGCTGAGCTTCGCCGAGTTCCTGCAGAGCGTGTGCGGAGCCGAGGTGATGGTGGACATGTGGCAGACGCGGAAGGTGGCGCAGATGGGGCCCCTGGCCTGGCTGGCGTCCTGCAAGGAGACTGCGGACAAGGTGGTAGTCCTGTGCTCGGGGGGCACCGGGGCCCGGTGGAAGGCCTCTTGCCGCGAGCCAGACTCCGTCCTGACTCCCCCCGGCCCGGGGGCGGGAGCGGAGCGAGAGGAACTGTTCACCGCCGCCGTCAACTTGCTGTGCCACGAGCTGCAAGACCCCCGCGCAGCCCGCAAGGTCGTGGTGGTCTACCTGGCCGACTTGGGCTCAGCAGAGGATGTCCCGGGGGTCTTCAGCCCCTGCGCCAAGTATTGCCTGGACAAGGACATCGAGGCCTTTTACAGAGACCTCTACGACCTGCCCCCGCGCAGGGACGGGGAGAGCAGCGCCCTGTTACAGCACAAGCAGCTCCTGTACCGGCAGACGATGAGTCGAGCGCTATCCCAGTTCACAGCATGTCCCACCCCAACCCCACCCCTGTCAAGGTGAGACTTTACGAACCGACACGGTTTTTCCCCTGCAAAATGTTTTGAGGACTTTTACGCACACGCACATACACACACACGCTTACGCACAGGTAAACCCGCTTGCCGGTGACCTGCCTGCGGCGGGAGGTGAAAGACATCGACTCACGTTACCGCTCTCTTTTGCTCACCCAGACGGTGAGGGGCTGACGCTTGAGGTGACGCCTTATGATCCGGAGCCCCCTCAAGCTCGCGGATGGCCGACTAATACCTGTCGCCCAGTTACAGAATCGCAGACTGGCGGGGTTTGCAGGTCTAGACTGGCTCCGCTGCAAAGCTTCCGATTCGCGTTTAGGGGGGGGAAACAGTTGAGCTCCGGGGCTGCGCAGGAGTTACCAGAGAATCATGACCAACGGAGTGAGGTAACTCACAAGCCTGTGCGTCTCTCTCTCTCGAGTTTCATGTACAGTCGAGGGGGAAGGGAGGAGGAAAGGTTTCGCCCAAGAAACGGGGAGTGAGGTTTTGGACGTCTCATCCGAAAGACGGCACCTCCTCCGACAGTCCAAGACCCCCACCCCACCCCACCATTGGAACGTCAGCTTAGACTATATGATTCCAAATCCAGACATAGGGTCTTGAACCTGCAACCTTCCGACTCAAGGGTGGGACAAAGAGAGAGAGGGAGGGAGAGAGGTTCATTTTACATCTTGAGCTGGCCGACATTTATTGCGATGACGCAGATTTTCACGCGAGTCATTGCTTTTGGGGATGGAAGCTCCCACATTTACGCTCTCGTGTGTCATGGCTGGGTGTGTCATTCCGTGCGCGTGCGTGTGTGTGCGCGTGTGTGAGTATGAGTGTGTGTGTGCGCGAGGGCGTGCGTGCGTGCGTGCGTGCGTGCGACTGACATATTGCGAGATACACAGAGTACGTCGGCAAGACTGTAAAGGACTGAAGCTTTGCGACCATGAGTTTTTCCGTGCTGTAATTAATCACACTTTCTGAATAGTCCGTTTCCTTCTGAAGCGGGTGGTGTGGAGATGGCTGCGTCACCTTCGCAATGGCTTGTTCACGCTATTAATATTTGTGTTTGTAACTTAAACTGACTGGTTTCATCTCCGCACTCGTGTCTCCTATTCTTGTGTGGGGTTTTTTTTTTTAATGATGCAAAAGGCGTGTAAAAATGTACCCCGGCTACTGGAGTTGCAGCGCAGTGTGTTGTCTTGACCAGCTATTAAATTCTGTTTTCAATGTTCTTTGATCTAATAATAATAATAATAATAATAATGATTCCCTGATTGAAATCGACTGCAAAAAGACGTGAGTTACGAGGACTTCACTAAGGTTGGAAATGAGACCTGATTACAGAGGTGTAGCACCTTTTGCTGCGTTGTTGCTCACTCCCCCCCCCACCCCACCCCACCCCCACCACGCCCACCACAATCAATGAGGGCCACCATTTTCATGGCAGATAATGTTCAGTAACATGGACGAATGGATGGAGTGAGGAGGTCACATCTGCCGTAACATGGATGGATGGAGCCAGGAGGCCAAATGCATCACTGACAGATTGTTTCAGCTCCTCTGTTGTCTCACAGCACTGTTTTGTAACTGGTGGTGGGGAGGCGGTGGGCTATGGGGGTTAACATGACTTTGTGGAGACTCCTTGTACTCTAACCCCATTATTACCCCGCTCTTTCCTTCCTGCCCCCCACCCCCCCCCCCCACTCTCTCTCCCCCTCCATGCTGATGTGTGTGCCTTTGCTCACTCCCACCTTCTCTCCTCCCCTCTTCCACCGGAGCTGCTGTCTAACCCCATTTTACCCGGAGATAAGTCTCTTGTACAGACCTGGTGAGATGCAGCACTTATCTGATTGTGAGCGAACCTGCACAGTTGTCAGCAATCAGATGTTTCCTCTCGAAAAGATTCGCAGCTTTGATAGGAAGGTGTTTTTGATGGGGGTGGGTGTGGAGGAGAGAGGAGGGGGGGTGGGGGAAGTGAAGGGCGCAGGAAGCACTGTATCTGTACATCAGTTGCGTGTAAATTTATGGAGCGATACGGAATGAAAATCAGAGCGAGAGATCGAGAAAGAGCGAGCGAGCGAATACTGCTGATTGTGCCACAGAACGATAAGGCGATGAATGAAAACTTTTTTAAGATCACTGACCAGTTTCCCGGGGCTTAGCGGCAGAAAGGCTGGGAACGGAACCTGAGCCACCAACGCGTTGCTGAGATAAAGGATTCTGCTTCACAGAACGCGCTGTAAAGTGCAGTGACTGCGCATTTTGTGGGCGAAACGCGGCGGCCAACTGCGCACGGCGGAAGGTTCTTTTTTCAAACTCGGCTGCAGATTTGAAAAAAATTCAATGGGAATTTTCGAAGAGGAAGTCACCTTTTCAACTCCGTTCTTTGATTTGTCCTCCAAAACGCACAGTCACTACACTTCGCAGCAAAATCCCGTGAAGCTCTTTGACTTGACGCTGGGTTAAGGCGCCGCAACGTATCAAATGCAAGGATTTTCATTATTATTATTGTTATGGTTGACATTATAGTGTTCAGCAGTGTGCCACGAGGGGGCACCGTTTACCACAACTGTGGGGGGTGGTGGGGGTGGGGGGGGGGACATTTCACTTGTGTGTTGAATGTCGGAATAATAGGTATTTTTTTTGGGGTGGGGTGGGGGGGAATAATCCTGGGTTAAAATTCGCGCCGTTTCTTAACCCATTCTGGACTGAATTGGGAGGATCGTTGTATTACCGCTACTGTCGTTTATTGCGGTGGTTTGTGAGCACGAACCGCCCCCCCCCCCCCCCACCACCCCACCCCACCACCCGCCATCCATCCCATCCTGGTGTCTGTCCTGAAATCAAGTCACCCCCCCACCTTTGCCGCCTCTTAACCTGCGTCCTCTTCTACTGTCTCGGTGCGCCCGAAAGTATTGGTCTGGGTTTAACTGTTTCAATCGCATTTAAAATGTTATTTAAAGGGACGAGCTTGTAGGGCTATGGCGAGAGTGCGGGGGGGATGTGGGGTTGATTTGGTAAGCTCTTTTGAAAGAGCCGCCACAGACGCCGATGGGCCGAATGGCCTCCTTCTGCGCTGTATAATTCTATGACGCTATGATTCTAAGGTCCCGTTCTGAATCGTCTTCTCACAAGGCAGACGTGAAGGGCCTGTCTGATCGTTGCTCCTACTGACTCCCTCTCACACTCTGCGTCCCTCCAGCAGGAGAGAGAGCGAGAGCGAGAGAGCGAGAGCGCATTCCATCCCGACAATCCGTCCCTGGGATCTCCACGTGTCGGTGGGACGGGGCGGAGGTGGGGGTGGGGTGGGGGAGTGCGTTATATAAAGTTGTTGTTGCTCAGGCTGTCTGTCTGGTAAACACACGCAGCTCCCGGTACCCACTGTTGTTCTGCCGAACAGAGGAATCAGGTCTCCTGGCTGCGTAGGGTAACGACACTGACAGCAACACGTGCGTCGCAGCAGAGCGAGTATTCAGCTGCACGATAGGGGTGTCGAGATAAATTGCGTGCCGACAAAACACGGGCCAGCAGGAGCCCCAGATAAATCGTTCTCCCCTTTTCAGACCTAATTGCCAGCGCCGCCTTTGCTGTCGGTCTTTAGACACGTCCCGTTTGTCCGATGTTATTGCTTGCGAGTCGATGCGAGCGGAAGAACTGCGAGCGATTCGTGGAAGAAATGCGAGCGATTCGTGGAAGAAATGCGAGCGATTCATGCGGAAAGGAGGGGGCCAGCCAGGCAGGAAGCCGGAGCTGGTCGAGCGGAGGCGAGGCAACGGGGTAGTGGGTTTGGAGGAGTAAAAGGAGGTCGGAGAGAGAGAGAGAGAGAGAGAGAGAGAGAGCGAAGGTTAGGGAGGGGAAGTGCCTGCCCAGGGCGTGAAGGGATTTGAAGACGGGGAACGCGAGGACGTTGAAATCGTTATGATTTGCGCCATCGCACGTCAGACTGCCCCACGAGTACGGTCGCTGGAGGAGTTAACACCAGGAAAGCACGACGCGCAAGCAATGACATCGGAGGACGGAAGCCTCTCTCGTCGCGGTGGCTTAACCGGACGCCCGAATGGTCTCGCCCAGGAGCGCGAAATCTTTTTCCCTTTATTTTCCGAAACGAATCCTCTTTGGGGGGGGGGGGCTTTTCAGTTAAATACGCGCTGCGACCCGGAACACGCTGCGTTCCTTTCTTGCCTCGCAAAGGCACCATGGCAACGCACTATTTCCCCTGTTGCTGCCTGGCGAAGTATTTAAACCCGTCACGAATCTGTCGCATTCCTATCCCAACCCTGTGCGGAGCAGAGCCGGCTGGTGTTATAGATACAGAGAGCTTCAGAGAGGGGGTGGGGTGGGGCGGGGGGGGGGGGGGGATTGAACGTGGGGGTTGAGGAGGATTAATGGGGGTGCGGAGGTAGGAGAGGTTTGGAAGAGGGTTAATAATAATAATACTATAATAGTAATAATCATCCTTGCCTTTGATACAGCGCCATATCACATCGCTGAGGCGTCGCAAAGGGCTTCACGGGACACACTGTGAAGTGGATTGACTTTAAATTAAATTAAATTAAATTAAATTAAAGTGCGCCGTATTTTGCGGACGAAACGCGGCAGCCAGTTTACGCACAGCAGCGTCCAGCAAACAGCTTGTGGAGCGGGGGACCCGATTTTCATTTGGGTGGTGGGGGGGGGGTGTGGGGGGAGATTGTCGTCCAGGACACCGGGAGGGAGAGAGAGAAACTCCCACCTGAACAGAGAGAGAGGGGACCTGGGTTTAACGTCTCACCTGAAGGACCGGGATGGGGTTGAGTAGGGGCCGGGGAGAGGGGCGGGAGAGGGAGAAAGAGAAATAGCGGTAGTGGATAGCCAGCGAGCCTTTCCCATTGAGCCAAATAAATAGACTTAAGACTCGCGTGCTGAGCGGAGAGGGGAAAGCTTCAGCAGGAATGAACAGAACGTGCTGAGCGCAGAGGAGAGGGGCTCGAGTTGCCGGTAACAGCTGCACAGTCTGAGCTTAATGGCCCAGCGCAACCTGGGTTTAATGGCGGAAAAGAAATCATTTACTTAATTCGACTTCATGTAAACAGCTCCTCTGAGCAGGCGAGGGAGGATTATATGTATGTTTGCGTGTGTAAAGAGCAACAAGGCTATAGCCAAAGCCATAATCCAGCCCTGCTTGGAGACACCTGGCCTTTCCCTTCTCTCCCCGGCTTTGACGTCTGTTGGTTCTTGGCGCTGAGAAGCCGTTAGAGAAACAGAGGCCGTTTGTAGTTGGGTTTGTTTTTTACGGATCTGCGATAAGGACAGAGGGTCAATATACAAGATGTTTCTTCCTGATGTTCAGCTGCTCAGGGAGAGAGGGGATTCACCGGGCAGGAGGCTGGGCTGACACTTGTACTGGAGCAGATAATGCTTCGGCTGCAGTGGGAGTAACGAGCGCAGGTTTTGGGCACTTCATCAACAGCTGAAGGAGGTTGGTTTGTGGCAGTCTGGGGAGGGCTGGACCTGGCAACAAGGCAGCAACTGGTACAAGCAAACGGCTGTCGCTTGTACTTTGCGGAGATTGTGGGGTGGGGGGAAGCCACTGCTAATAGGAGCCGGATGACTGACATCTCACAAGCGGCCAGGAGATAAATACCGGAATCATCTGCGGAGTTTGGTAAACTCTTGGACGACAAGGTTTGCTTTAAATGGATCACACACACACACTCTCTATCTCTCCATCTGGAAGGACCGCATTCCTGCTTATCTAACACATCAGGAGTCCTGTAGCTCAGTGGTTAGAGCGTTTGGGTTCGATTCCCGGGCAGGGCCAAACCTTAGGCAAATTTCCTCACTCCACACACACACACACGCCTCTGTTTACCAAGCGGTAAGTAGGAACCCGGTTGTTAGTTGATTAGCGGATCGCCTTCCGGGGGTAATAATCCCTTAAAAATAATAATAATAATTTGGTCGCTCAATCCACGGCTGTTTGTGGGGACGCTGCTGTGCGCAATCGGCTGCCGCGTTTCGCCCACAGAATATACAGTCCATCCACTTTACAGTATGTTCGGTGAAGCGCTTTGAAACGTCTCAAAGACGTGATAAGGCACTGTATCAAACGCAAGGATTATTATAACCGTTACCAAGAAAATATTAGGCGCAGGTTGGCTTGGAGGGCGGGGGGGGAGCCCAGAGTGTGCGTCGGGTGACTGTTGGAAGTTAACCAACTAAACCTATGCGAACAGACTCGTTTCAAACAGCTCAGTGTACACGGTGTGAAAATCCTCCCCGCTCACTTGCCTACACGTTGCATCTGTTTGCCTTTCACGAAAAAAATCAATTGGAACCATCGCAATTTGACTGTCGAAATGCCCTGAAATACACTTTGTGATTGACTTTACGCCAAAGCGGTTTTCTTTAACCTGCTTCAAGCTGACAGCTTCCCTTGTATCATTTGTTTGCCTCAACGTGATTAAAACGCCTTTCAGTACAGGAGGAGAGTAATTGGTGGTGACTTAAGCATGAAACCAAACCCAAGGAAAAGAAAAGTGACCTCTTTATCAACTAATAATAATAATAATGCTACCAATAATAATCCTTGCATTTGATACAGCGCCTTATGACCTCTTCTGGATGCCTCAAAGCGCTTCATGGACTACACTGTAAAGTGAATTGACTGTATGTTTTGTGGGCTAAAAGCAACAGCCGTTTACACATAGCAGCGTCCCGCAAACAGTCACGAATGGCGTGACCAATTTTATTTGGGGGATTGTCCGCCAGGACACCGGGAGGGAGAGAGAGAAACTCCTTTCTCTTTTCAAATAGCGCCGCGGGATCTTTAACGTCCACCCGAACAGGCAGACGGGGACCTCGGTTTAACATCTCCTCCGAAGGATGGCACCTCCAACAGTGCAACACCACCAGCATATCATTGGGGCGTAAGCTTAGACTATCTGATCCCAAGTCTCGACGTAGGGTCTTGAACCCACGACCTTCTGATTCAGAGGCGAGAGAGACAGAGAGAGAGAGAGAGAGAGAACACCACCACTGAGTCAGGCTGATAATTCTTTGGATAAGATGTTAAACCGAGGTCATGTCTCCCTGTTTGGATGCATATTAACGAATGCCAAACAAAAGGAGATGAGAGTTTCTGTGTGTGTGTATGTGTGTGTGTGTGTGTGCGTGCGTGCATGTGTGCATATGTCTGTGTGTGTGTGTGCGTGCGTGCGTGTGTGTCGGCCAAGCAAACCTCCAGAAAAATTGAACGTCCGTCACACGACCTGAGAACAAATTGGCTCCTGTGTTGGCCGACGCTTGGCAAGCAATTACCTAAGCAAATGCTTCAAGACTTTCCGACTTTGTGCACTCCCTATCAAACGCGAGAATTATTACCTAATTATTATATTATCATCCGGTCATGTTTCAGACACGAGTTGGTGCTTTAATAGTCATTGTTCATCCCTTTACCCCGCGGCGGTTTTGACAACCGCATCCACCAGCTCAGCTAAAGTCTTTCCTGACCAGCACAATGCCGGCCTGCCATCTACCCTCCACACCCACCTTGGGCTCCCCCACCTGCACCCCTCCACCCACCCTCTCCCCCCCTGCCCCCCCCCCCGCCGCCGCCGCCACACACACACACACACACTCCCAAATCCTTCCAGTTCTCTCTCGTTCAAGAGAAGGTCTAGCACTCTTCCTCTATCTCTCCGCATTGCCCCCTCCTTCCCCGTCTTCAAGACCTTCGTATCTCACCGTTTGCGGAAATGTTAATTATTCATAGACTGAAGCCATTACATAAATACACCTCCTTTATTAGTCCGCAGCTCTGTTCAATCAATTAGCTAAATGAGCTCTACCTACTTTCCTCGTTCCTATTCACCTCATTACCATACTGTTATAGAAAGCCCTCCGTAGCGCTGAGCAGGGGAAGGAAGCTAGCGACAGCGTTCCTCACACTGACACGATCTCCCGTGTTAGAGGCTTGGGTTTGGGGATACGGTAAGTATTAGGCGCTGGCTGGCAGGAGCCAAGGCTTGGGGACCCCAGAGTGTGCGTTGGGGGTAATTGCTGGAGTCTAACCAGCTAGTTTCCCATTGAGAGCGCTGTCTGACAAGCTTTTCTGGCTGTTTGTCCAGCTAGGACCACCCTAGCCGTGAGGGCAGAGTTAACCAGGAGCTGAGTGAGATGACTCCCTCCCCCTGTGACTGATCTGCCCTTCCAGGGCATGTCGTTGAGCCAGGCTTGGGCTGTGCTGTCGTCCGTCTTAACCTGAAAGCTGTGTTTCTTTTAAGAACCGAGGAAAAGTGTTTTTCCGAAATTAGGTCAGGATTAAAGGATTTTCCACAACAATGAGCGGTCATAAAGTTTAAGATCAGAATTCCCTGCCCGCACCCAATCAATCGATCGATCGAACGATCGATCAATCAGCAAATGAATTGATCAATGAATGAATGAATGAATGAATGAATGAATGAATGAATGAATCAATCAATCAATCAATGAATCAATCAATCAATCAATCAATCAATCATTGCTGGGGATTCTTGTGACAAACCACTTGTATTAAAACTGTACGTATTTTACGTGTTTGATACAGTATCCATGACAACAAGACTCGTGTTTGCAAGAAGAACGACAAATGGTAATTGCTGTGAGAACGAACAAGAGATTTACTCACGTTTCGCCTTGAAACCCGCTGCGAGGATCATTTATCTAAACGTTACAATTCCTCACCGCATTCTGCCTGTTTTGGATTTCGCCAGTGTGGGGGTCTGGCAAGGATCATCACAGACACACGCACACGCACACACACACAGCCTCAATTCCCCCCCGTCCACCCCAAAATTTCTTGGCAAAGCAACGGCTAATCTTTACGGGTTGAAAGCAGAGGGATGTCAGAGCCAGGAGACAGCCATAAGACAATAACGATTGCCCTGCTCTGCGCTGAGAGCTGTTGTCTCGATGCCACCACTTGATCTTGGCTCTCGTGTTTCCCCTGTATCAGTTATCCCCCACCCACCCATGAGAGGAAGAGAGAGAGAGAGAGAGTTCTACCAGTCTTGTGTCTGAAAAACTAAAGTCCGTCTGTGGAGGTGACACATACAATACAATACAACATTACATTTGTATAGCATAGGGTACCACGGAAACAACAACAACTTGTATTTATATGCAAGGGGTCAGACTCCGCCACTGTCGAGCGGTAGTTTAGTTGTGTTGCTCAGTTCCATCCACTCGGGGGCATCCTGGTATCATCACTGAGCTCCTCGAGTGAAGAAACAGGTTCACGAACGGCGAGATGATTAATAATGAAGCAGCACATCACTGCTTTCTCCACGCGATTAGCAACGGGACAGATACCAAATAGTGTGGCTCAGAGGTGACGAACTGGGTGTCTGAGGGGAGGATTGGGATGGGGGTGGGGTGGGGTGGGGCGGGGGGGGGGGGGGGTTTGGGGGAGAGAAGAGAGTGGAAATTGCACCCAACTCTAGATTTACTCTATTTTCCGCAGCAGCTCAGATAACTCAGAATTTAGCAAATTGTTCGAAACTTTAGGCAAGTTTCCTTACTCCACACACACACACACACACACACACACACCTCTGTTTATTTGCCATTAAGTGAGGGATTCTCTCCTCAACAGATAAAATCAGTCGGTCAGCTCACGACTGCTTGCGGAGACGCTGTTGTGCAAATACTGGCTACCGTGTTTGCCTACGAAACACACAGTCACTGCATTTCAGATCCTGCAAAGTGCGTTGAGAAATGATTTAAAAGGCGCCGCATCAAACGCGAGGACTATTTCGTCGTTTATTTTCAAACAACTTTTTGTTCAATAGAAAAGAATGCAATCCTTTCCACCCAAAGCAGATAAGAGGTGGTCACGAATGCCGAATAAAAATAGAATGGAAATGGCTGATGTGCAGTGGGGCTAAAAGCGTTAAAACAGCAGTGCAGTCACAATGAAAATCAATCTGGATAGTTTTTTTTTGCTGCATTGACTGGCTGAGAGGAGACTGACCCTGTTTGTCTTGTGTGATAGTGTTTGGAGCTTTTTGTGTGCAGAGCCAAAGTGCTTTCAATATCCGAACGGTTACACATCAAAACACAGCCAGAAGAGAAAAATAGACTAATAGACATTGATAATTGTTGGTAAGTGGCCCATGGATAAACAGATAAAGCGTTCCAGTACAGCGTGAACACCTAACACTTTATTTATTAAAATCACTGCCACGCTTGGATTTTTTTTTGGGGGGGGGGATCCTTTTGATGTTGGCCGAGCGAACGAGCATCAAATCGTGGGGGTTTCAGATGGGAGAGCGAACTGCGCTTTGGAGAGAGATGGGACTTGCAGCAAGACAGCAAGTCAAGTGTGAAGGCATCGGCAGATTGTTGGTGGGTGGTGCTCTGAGTTAATCCCATTGTAACCAGGGGGTTGGAAACATGTTTGTAACTAGGAGCTGGAAACATTTTGGTGACACGAAAAGGAATAGAGTCAACCCCTCTGTGCTGGACTCTCTGTAGCCTGGTTTCACAGCGGTCTCTTAGGATAGTGGTGAGAGCGCTCGCCTCACAAGCAAGAGGACCCGGGTTCGTTCCCGAGCGGGGCAAAACCTTAGACAAGTCTCCTTTCTCCGCACGCCTCTGTTTACCTAGCAGTAAGTACAAACCTGGAGGTTAATTGATTGGCGGATCGCTGTCTGAGGGGAACAATCCCTCCCCCCACCCCACACAAAAAAATTGGTCACTGAATCCACGACTGTTTGTGGGACGCTGCCGTGCGCGTTTGGCTACTGCGTTTCGCCCACAAGAATACACAGTCAATCCACTTTACGATGCATTCTGTGAAGCGCTTTGAGGCGTCTCAACGACTTGAATAAGGTCTACATCAAATGCACGAATGATATCACAGGGCGCAGCTGATGGAATGTTTATGAATACATAAATAAATGCGACCGGAACGATGACAACATGATGAATTAAGTGGTAGTGACAAGTTAAGCCAGAGTCGAGTTATCAGGAGTTTCCTGAATTCTCATTAAAATTACACCCTTGCCTTCAGCTGCCTGCGTTTGCTTCAAAGACACGCCCCAAAGTCCAAATCATCACCAGCTAATTGTCTCTTTAATTGTGCTGACAGTAATTGTTTTAAAAAATATATATAATTTGTTAATTATCCCTTGAGAGCTATCACTCAGTCATCAGGGCAGAGCGTTGGCATTATCTGAGTCAGGTTGGTATGGTTGACTGACTGATTGCAAATTATAACACATACAAACAGACCCTATCATCTCAGTAAAGGGCGTTCAAAGCCTATTCTTGATTGAATCAGTCGTTTTTGAAACGTAACGAATGCACAAAGTCATAGGTCGTAACTTTACGTCCGATGCATTTAAATCATGTCAACGATTGATTGGGTAACTGCCAGGTTGACATTGTCAATCTGTCCGTTGGATTGGATTTGAGGCTCCACAGATCTATTTATCAAGGCCTAGCGCTCAATAGGCATCAGAAATAAAAGGTTGGCTATTAATTTATTGATATGTAGCGTGGCTCCAAGCAATATTACAAAAAATTAGTTATACCTAGACTCACCACTAGATGTCTGTAGCCCACCATGAACTGGATGTTTCTACTATTTAGTCCATTATCTTTGCACAACCCCCCCCTTCCCCATCACCAGGACAGTCTATCTTCAATTAAATCTTATTTAAGATGAAATCAGAGGGGAGAAAGGAACGGGGAAATAGGAAAAAAAACAGAACCTGGCTGTAATTTTTCTCTGCTCTCCAATTCCAATTAATTGCAGAGTTGAATATGTGTGTGTGCTGTGTGTGTGTGTGTGTGTGTGTATATATGCCGTGTTTGTATGTGTGTGTGTGCTGTGTGTGTGCGTGTATGTGCTGTGTTTGTGTGGGGATAACTCCCATTCCAAGGCATGGGTTACATTTCCCTAAACCCATTTAAGACACTGTGATGTAATGGGTTAATCTCCTATTATCTCTCTTGCAAAGTTCTGGACGACACTGCACTTGGGTTAACAACATTGGTACTTTATTCAGGGTCCAATACCCTGAGCTAACTTCGGCCAAAGCCCTGACATGTAGGATGGTCCGAGGCCATTGAGCAGCGGGAAAGCTTACCAGACAGCGACATCAATGGCCAAGCTATGTGGTTTTAACTGGTTAGACCCCAGCGGTTGCCCCCAACGCACTCTCTGGGCTCCCCCAAGCCTTGGTTCTCACCAACCTGCACCGAATACTCAGTTTGGTTTGGAGGCTCTTAAGCACGGTGGTGGGTTTCGGTGTGCGTCAGACACCCGGCTGGGCAAAAGAAATACTTTGACCGGTTCGGGTCTTGAGCAGTTTAAAAGGTGCGGTTTGCAAGCGAATTAATGCGAGGACAAAATGGTGCTTTTGTTAACCTACGGAACAGGTCTGAATGATTTCGGTTTATATATAGGGACGTGATGGTGTGTGTGTGTGGTGGGGGAGAAACGAATCGTTAAGAGAGAGGTCAGAAAGAGAGGGTGAGTGGGGAAAATGCAACACACAATCGGGTGCAAAAACATCACTCGATTTAACTCGCAAATTTCACACGGCGCCTTTCACTGGGAATTAAACTAAATGCCCTAATGCGGGAGTTTTGCCACATAAAAATTGATTCGGAATGATTGTGGATGTTCGGTAGGGAAATAGTGTGGAGAAAACACACAACAAACATAAACAGATTGGCCCCAATCATTCAACACAGACACACACACAAAAAGTCTCTTTCCTCTTATCCCATCAGAGTGGTTGTAGCCTTCTGATGAGTTTTCTATCTATTTTTTTCTTCTTCCCTTTAAATCCGAGGAGATTTAAAGCTGCCAGAAAGAGTAGGATTAGATTTTTTTTTTAAAAAAGGCTCCTGTTAAACTCTCCTCTGCTCTGAGAGAATGGTTGGGGGTGGGAAGGAAAAGGGGATTCACCCCCTCCCCACAAACCCCCCACTTATAATGTAAACTTGCTGTGTTAGTGGGTTCCTAGAGAATGCAATCAGACACTAATCACTTGTCAGACACAAGTAACAGGAGGGAACTGGGCTGTGGAAGGGACATCAAATCCATCCATCAGCTCTCCCTCTCTCTTCCCTCCTTGCCCACCCCCCTCTCTCTCTCTCTCTCCCCCCTTCTCCCCCCCCCCACCCCTTCTTTCCATCCATTCCTCCCTCCCTCCATCTCTCTCTCTCTCCTCCACATCTCTCTTCTCTGCCTAATGCAGATCTCTCCTCAAAGCTTTTCAATCGAACCACGTTCAATCTGACTCAGATCTGGGGGGGGGGGGAGAAGAAGAGGAGGAGAAGGATGGAGGAGGAGGAGGAGGATGGAGGTTAGAGGCAGAGCCAGAGAGAGATGGTGTTTTCATGTCTTGTGAGGACCATATAAAGAATATATTTAAAGCCAATATATATATATGTATGTGTGTGTGTGTGGGAGAGGAGGTCAGGCAAATTCATTTATAATAGAAGAAATATATCTTCCCACCTCTTATTTTTTTCTCTCTTTCTCTCCCTCTCTCTTCCCCTCTTCCCACAAGAGCAGAATTCCTAACCTCAGCTGTGAAACGTTGGATTGTTAACTGCAATGATTGGGTGGAGTTCAATAGGGAGGCGTCGACGTTTGAGCATCTTTATGTATGTGTATGTGTGTGTGTTTGGTACAATTTTTTTGCTCTCTCTCTCTCCTCTCCATCACTGTTTGAGTGTGTGAGTCTCTTTTCAGTGGCAGGATTGACAGAGCTATAGAGAGAGCCAGAGAGAGAAGGAGAGCTGGAGAGAGAAAAGGAGAGCTGGAGAGAGAAAAGGAGAGCTGGAGAGATAGAAGGAGAGCTAGAGAGAGAAAAGGAGAGCTAGAGAGAGAAAAGGAGAGCTGGAGAGAGAGAGGAGAGCTAGAGAGAGAGAGGAGAGCTAGAGAGAGAGGAGAGCTAGAGAGAGAGAGGAGAGCTAGAGAGAGAGGAGAGCTAGAGAGAGAGGAGAGCTAGAGAGAGAAAAGGAGAGCTAGAGAGAGAGGAGAAGGAGAGCTGGAGAGAGAGAGGAGAAGGAGAGCTGGAGAGAGAGAAGGAGAGAGAGGAGAAGGAGAGCTGGAGAGAGAGAAGGAGAGCTAGAGAGAGAGGAGAGAGGAGAGAGATAGGAGAGCTATATAGATAGATAGAGAGAGACTGTGCATTGACTAAGCTGCCTTGGACCAGACAGACAGACAGACAGACTGTCTGCAGAGGAGAGAGGGACAGACAGACAGACAGACAGAGAGGGGGTGGTGGGGGAGACACAGGGACCTGTGATCATCACCCCCGGGTGAGGTGCTCCTCAAGCGGACAAGAGGTCCACTCTGGAGCCGATGGACTACAGAACGGTGGAAGGGAAGAAAAAGATGTGATGGGGAATCCACTGATGGATCACCTGTGTGAGAGGGACAGGTCAACTTTCGGTGGGATTTCTGCAGCCCCCAAGAACCCTGAGGATTTTTTTTCTCTCTCTTTAATTGTTTTTGGGTGAAAAACACTGAAAAATTATATTTTACGATATAGATTTTTTTTTCTCTGGGGGGTGTCTCTGTCTGTCTGTGTGTGTCTGTGTGTCTGTGTGTGCGTTAAACAAATTATAATTGTTATTCCCAGGACAAGAGGAGAGGAAGGAGGTTGTTTTAAAGCCTGTTGCCAGATTATTGATGATGATGTTAAATAATGGTAGGTTTTTGCCTCTTGTTCCTCTGATGCCCTAAATAAAAGAGAGATAGAAAGAGGGAAAAAAGAGAGAGAAAGAGAAAAGGAGAGATAGAAAGAGAAAAAGAGAGATAGAAAGAGAGTAAGAGGTGCCTTTTTATTAATACATATATATATATAGAGAGAGAGAAACTTCAGTTGGAATAAGATTGGCTGAGGATGATCTGTCCAGGTAGGGCAACCCATGCCTTATGGAGGAGATTGGTTTGGTGGGGAACATTGCTGTGTGGATTGAGTTCGTCTCAAGAACCTTACACGCCTCACTCCATCCGGATAGAGGGAGACCTGACCTTGGGTGGCCTTTTCCCAGTCCATGCCCGAGGCCCGAAGGGAGTTCCTTGCGGGGACCTCAAGAAGGAGAAGGGGATCCACAGGTTGGAAGCGATGCTCTACGCTCTGGACCAGATCAACAGCGACCCCGAACTTCTGCCCAACGTGACTCTGGGAGCTCGCATCCTTGACACTTGCTCCAAGGATATCTACGCTTTGGAGCAGTCCCTGACCTTTGTCCAGACCCACATTGACAAGGACACCACTGACGTGAGGTGCACCAACGGGGAGCCACCCATCTTTGTCAAGCAGGAGAGGATCATTGGCGTGGTGGGAGCCTCTTCCAGCTCCGTGTCCATCATGGTGGCCAAGATCCTCAGGCTCTTCAAGGTAAGAGTCAGTCATTTTCCATCTTTGAAGCGCTTCTGAGACATTTCGAACACATGATGAGGCGCTACATCGAATGCAAGGGTCAGTATCAGTTACCCACCACTTGTAGTTGCCCATCACTAATGGGTAACCAATGACTAATAGTCACCCATAAGTAGTGGGTGCCCATCATCAGGAATTACATAGCTCTAGTGGGTACCCTTGACTAGTGGGTACCCCAGCACGAGTTACACATCACTGGTGGGTGCCCATGACCCAGTACTGGGTAGCCAACATTGCCCGAGCAATTGGCTTGAGCTCTGCTTGGACGCTGGCAGAGTTGATGGACAGTCAAACAGGTGGATGGTGCCGGGCACTGACTGGGGAACATGGCTGAGTGAGTTAGTGTGTGTGTGTGTGAGTGTATGTCTTAGTGATTGAATGAATGACTGAATGAATGACCTGATGTTTCTTGCAGTGACTTCCACCTCTCTGCGACTCCAAACCATTCCCTCCTGGACCACAGCCATTAACCCCTGACTGCACCGTTCACCTTGGAGGTACTCTGTATGGGTCTGGGTGTGAATTTCCTTCCCCACATGCACTCACACACCTCTAGCCCAGGGTTAGATTGCGACGTTTCGGATGATTTGGAAATCATTCCCCCTCGTCCATCTGAGCTAAAAAGGCAATGAATGAGAATTGGAGAAGGGGATGGGAAGGAGGAAATAGAGAGAGAGAAAGAGAGAGAAAATGCCAACACAGGACAGAGAAGATGGGAGAACTCCCAAAGGCAGATGGTATTTGATGGACTGCATTTTTTTTTAATATAATGTACTTTTATTTTTTTTGGGTGGTGGTGGGGTGGGTGGTGGTGGGGGGGAGAGAGAGAGAGGGGGGTTGGGGGTATTTTTATACCTTGCTATTCCTGATGCAAACATTATTAATCGAGAGAGAGGGAGAGAAAGCGGGAGAGGAAGGATGCTCTCTGTACGTGCTCATTGGGTTACAGACAGAAACACAGGCAGCAGACGGTTATTATCATCAGCTAAGTCGCCTTTCGGGGCAGATTTGCAAAGGACTGGAAATGTATTTAATCCCTCTACAAGAAGAAAGATTCCTCTGCGATACTGAGGCAGGGAATGAGACCGTTATTTTTTTGGGGGGAGGGGGGGGCGAGGCGAGAATATCAGGTGCAAAGGGGTAAAATTCCCACTGAAACAGACGAGGGAGATGGGATTGCAGTTGCAATGAAATCATACTCACTGATCAGGCACAATGTGGTGTGTGTTGGGCTGTGAGCAAAATGAATCACCGGCTGGCCGCTTGCTGTCTTTGGAAAATGTCACCGGCTCCCAACGTTGTAGTGAAAATAACAGTAATAATAATAATTCATAACGATAATCCTTGCGTTTGACCCAGCGCCTCATCGCGTCTTCGAGACGCCTCCAAGCGCTTCGCGGAATAGACTGCAAAGCGAATTGACTCTTGTGTTTTCGTGGGCGAGACACGGCAGCCGGTTGGTTCGGTGCACTGTGGAGGAAAAGCTTCCATCTCTGGACCCGTTGTTTCCGCCCCCTTTTTAATTCATCAACCAGTGATTATTTTGTGTTGCTGTTGTTATTATTATTGTTGTTGTGACTCATCAAAAATAATAGTAGTGGCTGGAAGGTGTGTGGGGGGGGGGGGGAGTGAGAGAGAGAGAGAGAGAGAGAGAGAGAAGGGGGGACATGGCAGCTGGGTTACGCACTCTATTTGTGTGTTTATGTAAGTGAGAAAAAGACACAGAGAGGGGTTAAGTAACATACAAGGCTACAGATCATGTGTAAAATTATTAATGTGCAGATTCACAAGTTGTGTCAAGGCCAGACTGTTGAATTGGTGTCATACTCACCCGCCCCACACCATTCCTCTCTCTCTCTCTCTCTCTAAGGTGTTGTGTTCACGCTGTGAAGGATAAACGAGTGAAAAGTGCAGAGATCACCTATGAGAGAGAGAAAGAGGGGGTGGGGGGGGGGGGGGTCACGTCATTTGTTATAAATCCTAAATTCACCCTTTTGTGGGGGGGGAGAGAGGGAGAGAGATTGAGGGAGCGATAATAATCTTTGTTGGCGGGGGGTGGGTGTGTGATGGATAATCACTACAACTTGCGTTTAGATCTGCAGTGGGTTGGGGAGTGAGCAAGTTGGAGAGGTCGGGAGGTGCCAAGGCATGAAGGGATTTGTAGATGAATGAGAGGAACTTGAAATCGATCCGTTCTGTGATGTGGAGCCCGGCGAGGACTGGTGTGATGGGGGTGTGGAGTTTAAAGGATGGTGATGGTCGCTTGGTGGGGGTAATGGATGGTGATGTCTTTTGGTCGGGGAGTAATGGATGGTGGTGAAGGGTAGTTGATTGGGGGAACAAATCCACACGCGCAGGTCCCTAACGCTGGTGGCAGAAAGTGAGTAAAATGAAAAGGACCATATTTTACCGCAATCATCAGGGTTCGATAATAGCTAGCGGCAACTTCTGCTCATCTCCAGATGGTGAATATAATTCTGGTTCCTGCACAGTTATTATTAAATACAGGGCTGGGCAGCAGCGGCACATATGGAGATATCTGTCGGCGAGGATTTCACATCTATATCATAGTGTGTGAGCGAGTGTTTTAACTTTAACTTGGCACCTGGTTACCCTATATATATATATATGTGTGTGTGAGACAGGGACAGCACAACACAGGTTAAACTGTATCACTCGGGTTCTGAATCCTGCCTACAGATATTGCTTCAATATCTATCATATATTATACATAAATATTTATAAAAAATCTAGTGATTTTTGCCTTTTTGCCGCAGTTCTCAATCTAAATGCATTGCCCACAGGGACGTTGCTGAGATGTGGGATTGTCAGGCAGTGCTTTTGGGGGGAATTCAGTGTAAATAGTGGGTGGGTGTGGGGGGCGGAGGGGGCGAAATGAGCATGGATCCCAGCGCTCAGGGGGTTAAACCCATCTGTACATACAGTAGATATGTCATCCCACCATCCACTCATTGCCTGTTGCTTCTGCTGAATCCCCATCACAATTAGCCCAGTGATCTGGATGGTGATGTTGCTCTCATGTCCAGTCTCTCTCTCTCACCCCCACCCCCCCCCCCACACACACACACACACAATACACACCTTCATCCCTGGAGAATGTAATTCACCAGCAAAGCTTATTCATGTAAAGTTTTTTTTTTTCTCTCTCCTCTGCCTGGCCACCGGCAGATGGAAATCAATTGAATGCTCGTTCTTTTTTTATTTATTCATTTTTCTCGATTTCTTCCTCATCACATTCGTTGATCCGACTGACACGATTTTCTCTTGTTCTGTCTTATTTTTCTCTCTCCGGCTCTCTCTCTCTCTCTCTCTCTTTCTCTGACTGTCTCCGTACTTGCCTTTTTTTTTGTCTTAAACCTCTGCTGCTGTTTGATCTGCCGTCTCCACTGGGATGGTTTGCGAAAGAGGAACGGGCAAGAGATTTTAAGCACATCTGCTGCTGTTTCTTTTAACCTCTCTCCCCCTTCCCACCCCCACTCCCCCTTCACACCTGGCTGAGTTTTCGCTGGAACAAAAAAAACACACTCCAGCAATCCGAAAGAGGTCCTATTGATTTGACTGAGTTACTTATTTATTTGTTTGCTTCAACATTTCTCGAAGCATCAACTTGAATCTCCCTGGGATTTGGTGCAGTGTTGCCCGGTATATTGCTTCTGATGAGGATTTGATCCTATCCTCTTTCTGTCTTGAAGTGTCAGCAGATGAAACCAAATGCCTAAGCAACACACAAATAGTAATAATCCTTGCATTTGATATAATGCCCTATCCCTTGTCGTGGAATCCTGCAGCTCAGCGGTTAGAGCATTCGCCTCGCAAGCGAGAGACTTGGGTTCGATTCCCGGCCAGGGCAAAATGTTGGGCGAGTTTCCTTACTCCCCACCCCTGATAATAATCCCTCAAGAAAAGATAACTAAATAAAAGCAAATAATAATAATTTGGTCACTTCAGTCCGCGACCGTTGTGGGGACGCTGCTGTGCGCAATCGGCTGCCGGGTTTCGCCCACGACTCTTTCAGTCGATTCACTTCATAGTGTATCTTGTCAAGACGTGAAGAGCGCTACCTCAAGCGCAAGGATGATTATCGCGTCGTTGAGGCATCTCAAAGGGCTTCACAGAATATATTGTAACTTGTGGGTGAAACAGCTTGCATTTATACAGCGCCCTGCACCCAGGATAGCCTCTCGGAACGCTGCATGGTGGTGGGGGTTAGACGCCGAGCAAGTGAGAGGGGTGACCGTAGGCGTAATGAAAGAGGTAGATAGTAAGGTGGGGTTTGAAAAGGGGAGCAAGGCGGAGGGAGTTCCAGAGGGTCAGGGGGGTAGTGGATGAATTCCCGAGGTGGACGGAAGGGTGGAGGGGTCACACGCGCGTAGCAGGCCTGTGTTAACGTCTCAAAGTGCGTCAGGGGATGTACTGCACAGTGTAGTGACTGTGCATTTTGTATTCTTTTTGTATAGAGAGAGAGGGTGTGCATGCCATTCCAACGACTTTACCTCTGCACTGTTTGTGTGTGGGTGGGATGCATGGAATGGGATTCTCGGTTTGGTTTGGAGACTCTTGAGCAACGGTGACGGGTTTCCGCGTGAGTCAGACGCCCCCCCCCCGCCCCCCCCCCGGGCAAAAGAAAAAGCGTATTTTGTAGGCGTACCTCCTGTGCGTCCGCGTGTGTGCGGAAATAGCACAGGTTTAGGCCTCGGGTTTGTTAACATAACGTAATTCCTGCTTTTCCTCTCTCCTCTTGGCTCCAGCTCACCCCACCCGCCCACCCCCATTTCACTCCTCCTCCCACATCATAACTGCCAAAGAGTGACTCGCATCGAGTCAAATCTCTGGGGGTCTAATTTGTGAGACTCTCAAAGCCAACGATGTGTCACAGTGCACACTTTAGAATTCCCCTCCTGGATTGGGAATCAGCGATGAAATGCTTGAGACAGGCAAGGTCTGCAGAACTCCAACGCACTGCTGATGGCAAGCGAATAACTGTGATGCTTTGTAACGTACCAGGTGTCAGTTTTTCCACCGGTGACAATTAACACAATGAAATACTGATGATATATATATATTTAGTGGTTACACTTGATGCAACGCCCCTTCAAACCAACAACAGCAACCACTTGGACTTGCACAGCATCCTTCACGCTGCTTCATCGCGAAGATGTCTCAAAGCGCTTTGCAGGATTCACTGTTAAAGTGAAGTCGCTGTATTTTATTTGAGCAGATGAACGGCATCTTAAAGCAATCCCAGGGCTTGGTAATGATCACAAATGCAATGTTTAAACTTTGCTCTGAGACCTATTAGACGCAGTGAATCATACAGAAAGGACACTCAGTCCTAATGCAATGTTGAATTTGAAAGATTGGGCTTCTCATTACTTTTTAAAATGTTAGCAACTGTGCCAGTACGACGAGATGTTATCTTGTGCGAAAGGTTGCTTTATAATTGGATTGGGGGGAGGTGGAGGGGTTGCTTTTCCCCCGGGGGAACTGATCTCTCCAAAAATAATAATAATTTGGGCACTCAATGCACGACTGTTTGTGGGGACGCTGCTGTGCGCAATTGGCTGCCGCGTTTCGCCCACGAAGTATACAACCGATTCGCTTCACAGTACATTCTGTGAAGCGCTTTGAAGATGCGATAAGGCGCTGTAACAAATGCAAGGATTATTATTATTAAATGCAAGTTGCTGTTGTCGTCGTTGACGTTCCTTTTAAAAAGTTTGGGCCAGAGAATAGCAGCAGCAAAGCCCTTTTATCGGTTAATTTGCAGTTAAACCGTGTCTTCCTTTATCTATTGTTTGAACATAATGGAAGCGTTTTATTTTTCTTAGCAAGAATAAATGATCCTTCACAATGTATTCTGATGATTTAGATGCAAGAGTACTTCTCAGTGTTGCCCAGGGGAGACTTCAATCATTGGCAAAGTCAAGATTCCTCTCGCACGTAAAACACTCTGTACAACCGGCTGACATTTATATCTTGTTAGATAACATCGATTACAAAAAAAAACGCACGCCGACATCTGTTAAAATAGGTGCTTAATGACCGTTTGTATAGCTTCACTCATAAAAAGAATGAATAGGGCCTTTTTTTTTTAATCATGGGGAAAAAAAAATCATTCGCCCGGTGCACTTAACCTACTTTTGTTTTCCCTCGTCTGCTATTTTTAAAAAGCTTCTTTTTTTCTTTCTTTCTTCTCGTTTGTTTTTTGGTTGACATCCTTTTCGGGTTGAGATGGAGAACGAATCTGGGAAGTTAGATCCAAACCGGCGGAGGGGGAGCGGGAGGTCTTTTAAGAGAGCAAAGTCCTACGTTGAGGAATCCATTCCAGGACGAAGTTATTGGCGTTGAAGTAGACCGTAGTTTGGGGCTGAACTTGGGTGTCTTGTCTGACTGCCCCTTCACCGGTGTGCGTTGCGTGTGTGTGAGTGCGACTTGAACTCAATAGCCAACTTTACTATTGACCTTTCTCGTCTGTTTGAGACGAGCTTCTCAGAAATGTGTCGTTCTACACGTCTGTCTTCTTCGCTGCGTTGTTTTTGTCACTTACTCCTGGCGTTCGGTGAACGGAAAGCGACTGATCAGGTTTCTGACTTCACTGGGAAGAAAAAGACAGAGACTCTCACTTCTCCCTCCCCCGTGGGAACACACGTCACCGGATACATGTCTCGTGCACTTTCCCTCTGTGTCTCTCCCCCGTGTCGGGAAGTGCCCTTGTTGGAAACCAATTATACAGTCGTTGGTTTCCGGGTGATAAAGGCGAATGATGCCTTTTTCCGCAGAGTATTGAGGTGAAACGTGCGAGTGTGTACACCGAGTCAAACTGAAATTCCACCTAGTCCTAGGCTGCAACACCCTGTTGTCTCTTAAAGGTTGAGGATAGCATGGCTAGCGTAGTGACAGTGTATTTTGTAGGCGAACAGGGCAGCGAATTTGAGTGCAGCAACGTCACACGAACAGCCGTGAATCGATTGACCAATTTTGTTGGGGTGAGGGACCGATTGTGGGCCAGGACCCTGGGAGAAACTCCTTTTTTTTTTATATGGCGTTGCATTGCCCAGCAATTGGTAACACTTGCTTGCCGCCGTATCGGAGATCAACCGAGGGTAAGGAATTAATAGTGGCAGCCTCGTTTTTTTTTTTTTTCAGAGACGAACGTTGAGGTGGCGGACTCGGGGAAAGCTACGAGTCTGATGTCAGATCATTTGACTGTCGGTTTTCGTTTGAGTGAACGAAGCTGTTTCTTCCTAGTGCCTGAAATGACATTTTATTGGTGAGGACGCGAGGAGTGTGGGCGAACTTGACAGCGGAACAAAATGCCAAGAGGCAGAGGGAGAGAGGGGGAGCAAGGGGCGGGGGAGCTTGCCTTTCACAGTAATGTACGTAAACGTTTCTTCAGCAGAAAAGCACCGCCGAAACCTTATAGGGCCGTCACTGAAATTGACCCCTGGCTAAGGGCTTCCGGTCACGGTGAGATAAGGCTCCGATCAACATTAATAAGAATCATCGAGTCCACACCTCGCTCGGAATGAATGTAAGATGAGCTTTTCAACTTGCCGTGATCAAGGATGTCTCCCTCCCATGTCTGTGCCTTTCCCACGTGTTTGGTTGGCTGCAGCCCTCGATGACTCGCTGCCCCGTGTGAAGGGCGCTATGTAAATGCAAGTTGTTGCTGTTGTTGAGATTGCTAAACGCACCCTGTCGCGTCAGCACAGAGATTAGTCCTGTAGCTCAGTGGTTAGAGCACTCGCCTCGCAAGCCAGAGGACCCGGGTTCGATTCCCGGGCAATGTTGGGTAAATTTCCTTGCTCCGCACGGCTCTGCTTACTCAGCGGTTGTTAGTTGACTGACGAATCGCTTTTCCGGGGATAATAATCCTTTCAAATCAAAACTGCTCACTCAATCCACGACTGTTGGTGGGGACGCTGCCGTGTGCAGTTATCTGCCGCGTTTCGCCCACAAAAAATACAGGCAATTCACTTTGCCGCATACTCTGTGAAGCGCTTTGAGACGTCTTGAAGACGCGATAAGGCTCTGTATCAAATGCGAGGATTATTATTAACGGAGGAGAATTCTTCCCGCCTGAGGAAAGGTGCTCCCACGGCGGGGAGGGCTGGGTTGGTGGGGGGTGAAAGGGCGAGAAACACACGAAAAGCGTCCGTTAATCCCAATGATCACAGGGTCCGTCGTCTGTGGGTTTGACTCAAAGCCTCGAGGAGATGCACACTCACCCGTCCAGTGCTTCTGACAGTACCAAGCTCCCTTTTAAAATTAAATGCTCTCTTGTGAGAAATCATCGCAACACAACACCGCCGTGTTGTGCTTTAACTGGAATACTCTGACAGCGAGGTCTTTTTTTTTTTAATGATCGAGCTGTTATTCCGTTTGTGCGTTGTTCAGACGTTAAGGCCGGGGAATTGCTGCTCTCTCTGTCCAATTTCGGGCTACTCGGTGAATCGGTAAATTGTTTTCAGACCACTGTCCTGTTCTTTCATTGTGTTTTCTGTACCACAATTGGAGGCCTGTAGCTCAGCGGTTAGAGCACTCGCCTCGCAAGCGAGAAGACCCAGGTTCGATTCCCGGGGCGGAGCGAAACCTTAGACAAGTTTCCTTACTCCACACGCCTGTTTACCCAGCAGTACGTAGGAACCCAGTGGTTAGTTGTTTGGAGGATCACTTTCCGGGGTGGGGGGGGGGTAATAAACACTTCAAAAAATAAATATTTTAAGCGCTCCGAGACTCCGTCCGGCGTGAAGGACGCTATGTAAATGCAAGTTGTTATATTTCTGTGCTGTGTGTCTGTCTGTGTGTGTTTGTCTGTGTCTGTGTGTGTGGTGGGGAATAGGTGGTGTGTCTGGAGGAAGGGGTCTTTGGGCAGCTAAGGAGATTAATTTGAATTAATTAGTTTCAAATGCTTTAGTGAACCCCTAACGTCACAGACAGCTCTGGAATTAGGCACGGAACTGAAACTTGGTCAGACTCCGCGTTAGGTGCCAAGCAAAGGCTAATTGCTCAGCGTAGAGCCATCGCAAAGTCAGACACTCCACGTGACTGTTCCGAAGTATTCCAAGCTTCATCTCGTTGGCTCCCGATGCCATCTGAGCCCTGATGAGATTGCCAGCTTGCAAACGCTCCTGGGAATCTCTTCCTCTATCTAAAACACAAATGGTTCACTATCACTCTCTGCTTTAATTAATGCTGCTTGACGTGTGCTGCCTTTGGAGAGAGAGCTCCTGGTGAGACCAACACATTTTTTTTTCTTGAAGTGATTGAACTCCACAGTGCCTCCCAGTCTCAGACCGTGCTTCACTTTTAATTGACTGTCCAAATCCCTGACTGTCCAGCGGCCTTGGACGTCCTCCCGCCGTGAAAGGTGCTGTGTAAATGTAATTTGTTGTTGTTTTCGAGGACGCTGCCATGCTCAAATTGGTCACCGCACCTTGCTGTAAATCCTTGCGAAGCGCTTTGAGACGTCTGTTCTTTCCCTTCTACCTCGGCTGCGATTGCAATCATTCCGACTGCCAGCGAGAGGGGTTTCTTCGTTCAGCCGGGTGTCTGACGTACAAGGATGCCATCAATGTGCTTGAGAATATTCACGCCAGACTGTGAGTGCCACGTGCCACCTGGGCATGGAAATTCCTGTGTTTCAATGCAATGTGCACTCTCTCTCTCTCTCTCTCTCTCTCACTCTCTCCTCCTGGAGCGATGCATCAATCCTGCTTTCCTAATTCTGGAAAGTATTAGGCGCAGGTTGGCAAGAACCAAGGCTTTGGAGGGAGGAGGTGGGGGAGAGCCCAGAATGTGCGTTGGGGGTAACTGCCGGAATTCAATCGGCTGAAACTGCGTAGCTTGCCATTTACATCAAAAATTACACAGCAATTTACATTTATACAGTGTCTTTCATTGCGGTTTTAGCTCATTGAAAACCACCATAAAGCCCAATAGTTTCCAGGAATATCGATGGGTGGATCTGATGATCAGAGGCTGCGTAATTACAGCTGATTCCATCTAATAGCTTTAGTGCTCCAGGCAATCCCATTCGAGTACTCAACACCTGCTGGTCACCGTGACTCAGGGAGCAATACAGCAGCAACAACTTGGATTTATTCAGCACCCTTCACGCAGGATGGCGTCTCAGAGTGCTGCGCGTGGGGAGAGATTTAATAATCCTTGCGTGCGATAAAGCGCCTTATCACGTCTCCGAGACGTCTCAAATTCCTTCGCAGAATATACCGTAGTTATTATTATTATTATTAAAGTCATTTGACCGTGTTTTGTGGGCGAAACGCAGCAGCCAATTGCGCACAGCAGCGTCCCTACAGACAGCCGTGGATTGAGTGACCGATTTATTCTTATTTTTAAAAAGATTGGGGGAGGAGGATGCTGAGAGAGAGAGAGAGAGAGAGAGAGGGGTGACTATAAGTGCGGGCGGAGAGGTAGGTCTTGCGGTGGGAATTAAGGAGAGATAACAAAAGTGGGGGAGAGGGAGCGAGGCAGAGAGTCAGTAAAGCTCATAACAATACAGTCTGTGCCCATAAGTCTGCTGAGCAATCCGAAATCCATCAAGCTGCCTTTTGAAGTTGTTCTGATTTTGAGCAATTGAGATGCATTGAAAAACATCCGCTGCTCTGCAAATGGGAGACTTCATCCAAACCTCTCTTGTGATGTCTTGAGGGAGAGGCCAAACATCAATCCCACTATCCCCCTCTCTCTGTCTCTCTCTCTCTGCTCTGCCAGCAAGTCCATTAACGGCACTTTCGAACTCCCCGGCTGATTGCTGGATCCTTTTAGGACTAGAACTGCAGAGTGCGCTCTCGCCCATCAGTGGGGAATAAATATTCTAGAAGGCTCTCTTCACTTTGCCCTGGTCCGCTTGGAAGTGCAGACTCGTGTTCGAAGCCAATTCATCTCCGCTTTGGTCCGTGCGTCCTGTGTTTATGCGTGAAGGGCACTATATAAATGCAAGTTGTTGTTGTTGTTGTAAATAGGTTCCAGTGCCCCCTGACCTTTCACACCCTGCGGAGGTGGGTGGCGGAGGTGGGGGATGGGGGTGGAGGTGGGGGAGATTGTCAGCCAAGGAACTGGGAGAGAGAATCTCCCTTCTCTTTCCGAGTAGCGCCATTGTCTCTTTATCGTCCATCTGAATTAGTTCAGACGAGGCCTCGGTTTTAGGTCTCAACTGAAGGACCTCACCTCTAACAGTGAAGTTCTTCCCCCTTCCCTCCCTCCCTCCCTCCCTCCTCCCAGGACTACTATGCAACGTCTGATTATACTGGACGAATTCCAAGTCCCAAGACGTGGGGCCTGAACCCACAACCTTCTGCCTCCAAGGCGAGAGGGGGGCAACTGAGCCAGGCTGACTTCCGGAGGTTCTTTCTACACCGTTTCTCTCGTGTGGTCTCTTCGGAAGTGCGAGCAGCCACTGAATTGGGGATCCAGTGTCCCACGTCAGCCATCGAGACAGATTCGCCCCGTGCTGGCTACATTGCCTGTGGCGTTACTTCCTCTTTCATATGCCTTGTTCGTTTCAACTACCCATTAACATACCCTTTTTTTTAAAAAAAAATCAATAGCACCTTTAGGAAATACAACAGTTTGGAAACTCTTGGAAATTGATACAATTACGCGTAATTGATGAGTTTCCTTAGTTCAATTAGGTAGTGTGATCTCTGTGATACATCGTACAGTACTGGCAGGAGCTTGGGTTGATATTGCTGGTAATCGCTTCAAGGATTTAATTTGTATTTCAATCATTTCCTCTGTGTTTTTTTTGGGGGGGTGTGTGTGAATGGTGGAGGTGTGGAGGTGGGTGAACATTGGGGATTGGGCAGTGGAGGGCAATCGAGTGGAGTGGAGGGCACCAATTTCATACCAGACAGACCCCGGGAAGTACTTTTTTCCCTCTCTCCCTCTACCTAGAGGGTAATTAATGAGTGGAACAGATTGTCAGGTAGAGTTTTCGAGCCCTGGACTCTGGGACTAGCCGTAAAGAAACACAGCGCGATGCTGCGATGGGAAGATAATAATGATAATAACGCCACCTCCGACAACCCACCCTCCCACCCCGCCCCCCCCCCCCCCCCCCCCAGCACTGAGGGCTCGAGCCCACAACAACTTGCACTTACGTCGCCAGCCCCCGGCACACGGGAGAGCATCTCAGTGCGAGACAGTGCACCACAAGGTGGTAGATGGTAGGGGGAGAGCTCGGAGAGGAGGAGGTCTGTTTAACTTGGTGTAAGTGCAGGGACTGCAAAAGCTAAATGAGAAATCACTGATCGTATATCTCTGCCGGCGCATAATCGGCTCCAAAGGACTTTGCGTCTCAGCAGCAGCAATACCGAGGCTCGGTCCCTCACAGTTATTTGCCCGCTGATAATGTATTTCCATTCGAATGTTTTGAGAGATTTCACGGATTAATATCAGGGTATTGAATACGCCAAATCGCTTTTGGACAATATTTTCTTGTCGCAAGACAGGAGCCTATTTGAACAAATCTCCTCCTCAGGGACCTCTCGTTGAATCGCGGTTGAGGTAGGGTTGTTTTTATTGAGCAGGCCTGTTGGTTCGGTTGCTGTAAGAAGCAATCTCTTGCGTTATTGAATCCTCACTCCGAAGATCTTGCTGCAAGATTCGCTGAAGCGGGCGACGCTAATTGTGGTTTTTCAAATCCTTTTCCTTTTGTATTAATAATAATAATAATAATCCGTCCATTTGAGGCAGCGCCTTTCACGTCAGGAGGACATCTCGAAGCCCTTCGCAGGATTTCCTATATTCAGCGCTTTTGAGATGCTATCTTGTGTGAATGACGCTGTATAAATGCATGTTCTTGCATTAACAGTTAATAACAATAATCTTACATTTGATATAGCGGCTTTCAAGTCACGAAGACGTCTCAAAGCGCTTCATAGGATTTAATAGGAAGTGGAGTGACTGTATATTTCCTCGGCGAATGTGGCAGCCAGTTTATTCACAGCAATGTTCTGCAAACAGCCGTAAAGTGAATGATGGATTTTACCAGCGAGGGGAAGGGGGATTGTTGCCAGGAAACCGGAAGAGAGAAACTCCCTTCTCTAACTGTCAGAACGGATTCTCTGTCTGGAGACCTGGTACTTTTGCTCGGCAGAGATTGCTGTGGCCGTCTTGATTTCCAATATTTTTTTGATCCCCTCACAGGAGCCATTAACATTACAGCCCATCGTTAAGACGGTAAAACTTTAGTTTATCAAAGAGAACAGAAGTATCAGGTTCAATATCAGATTCATTCAGTGATCAAGTCTGACTGTTGTAACTCAATGAATCTCCCTGTTAACTTGTGAGTCAAGAACAGAAGAATTTCCTGGTGAAAGAAGACCAAGGTCCATCTAGTTTGCTTTCCGCCGTCCTTCAGTAGCTTGACAGACTGTGTCCCAAACTATTTGATAGGGTGTGAGTGTGTGAGAAAAAGTGTGTGTAAAAGTAAGTGTATGTGTGTAAAAGTAAGTGTGTGGGATATATCAACGTAAATGTGTCATTTCAACATGAAACCACATTCTGTGAAGCGCTTTGAGACGTCTCGAAGATGCGATACGGCGCTATTTCAAATGCACGGATTATTATTATTATTATTTTCTTCTACGTTATCAGTAGAACCGAATTGTGATGCCGGTTGCTTTGAACTTGCTGTGTGTCTGATGTTATAGCATCAGTTAATTCCGTTACGTTTGCGTGACTGGCCAACTGGAAATCAGTCTGTGACTCAATACTGCGAGACAATAATAATAATATTCCTTGCATTTGATACAGTGCCTGATCACGTATTTTAGACGTCTCAAAGCGCTTCACAGGATATACTGTAAAGTGAATTGACTGTGTATTTTGTGGGCGAAACATGGCAGCCAATTGCGCACAGCAGCGTCCCACTGGATTGAGTGGCCATATTTTCTTTGGGTGAGGGAAAGAATGGGCTAAAAGCCCACCCATCTGGTGATGGTGGGGCAGATAGGGTGGTGGGGTCACAGGACTATATAGTCATTGACCGATTTAGCCCGCGTTAGGGCTTGGGCTCGGGAATAGCAGGTGTAAAACTAGTGGCGTTTATCACGTGGAAGGCATTGCAAGCCGTCGCTAATTTATTTCCCTGAATGTGTTGTGAAGCTCTGTGCTTCTGAATTAAGTATTGACATTTTGCTGCATTATATTTGGTGCCAAGAGAGAGATTCAACATAAAAGTGTCCGTAAACCTCCAAATAGCACTCAGTCAGGAACTTACTATGAGAAAGGTACTCTGATCGTTTTTTGTCTTGGAATATCCATTAGGTAATTGACGCTAAAGTGTGTCCTGGCATAATTTCATTAAGTTTTTTTTTTCTTTGCCCGAGCCGGGTGTGTGACACAGGCAGAAACCCATCACCGTTGCTTAAGAGTCTCCAAACTAAACTGAGAATTCTGTGCATCCCACCTACACCTGGAAATCCCAAAGAGAGACTGTTGGAATGAATGCTCTCTCTCTCTCTCTCTCTCTCTCTCTCTCTCTCTCTCACTGGACGGACGCAACCTGCTTACCTAATTCCAGAAAGTATGAGGCGCAGGTTGGCAAGAGCCAAGGTTTGGGGGGAGCCCAGAGTGTGCGTTGGGGGTAACTGCTGGAGTCTAAGCAGCTAAAACCACATTGCTCGCCATTGATATTGCTGTCTGGCTAAGCTTTCCCGCTGCTTGTCCAGCTAGGACCACCCTCCTGTTAGGGCTTTAGCTTGCAGGAGCTGGGTGGGATGATTCCCTGCCCCCAGTTATGGGTGTGCCCATCATGAAGTTGTACCAGGGCTGAGTTAAGAGCCCAGAAAAGTAGGACGTTTAAAAAAAGCTGGCCCAAAACTCAATGGCCGAATGGTCTTCTGAGCTGTAGATGTTATGAGGAAGGTAAGGTCAGAGAGGAAAGGGAGGTGGGGAGATAGATACCTGGTTCTAGGTTAGAGTTGGATGGAATGCCTTGAGTTTTGGTGTTGACTACAACAGTGGAACTAAAGGAAGGGAATTAACCGAGAGTGCTGCCAACTGAGCCAGGCCGACTCGCTGAGCCAGGCCGACTCGCTGAGCCAGGCCGACTCGCTGAGCCAGGCCGACTCGCTGAGCCAGGCCGACTCGCTGAGCCAGGCCGACTCGCTGAGCCAGGCTGCACTTCCTACAGTTAAAAGTTTCCTAAAAGATCTTCCTAAAGCGCTCTGGGACACTATCGCCCGTGAAGGGCTCTGTATAAATGCAAGTTGACGTTGTTGTTAGTGTGTCTTTCACACCCCAGAAGCTGTGACATTTTCTCCCGCTGCCTCGTTCTCTCTGAACATACTGTTCAGGGTTTAATCTCTCAATCCCCTTTAGCATCTTCTACACCTCTACCCTCCCTGGTGAGGCTGCTCCTTTCAAGGTTGAAGAGCCCCAGTTTAACCAGTCGTTGCTTTGCAGCTCATTCCTCTTAACACCAGGGAACAAACCGCCTCTTGGCTTGAGGACAGGGGAGGGAAGGCTGAAGAGAGAAGATAGTCAGACTCTGCAGTAAGCAAACATGTCCTCCTTCCAAACACACAGTCACTGCACTTTACAGCAAATCCCGTGAAACGCTTCGAGACGTCTTGACCAGGGGACGCTGCTGTGCGCAGTTTGGCTGCCGCGTTTCGCCCGCAAAACGCACCAGTCAATCCGCTGGACAGTACGCTCCGAGAGGGAAAAAAGCGACTGAGTAACAAGGAACAGTGCAGTCACCGTTCAGAGGAAAGGAAAGGCCAGACGCGGAGCGGGCTGGAGGTGTGGCAGAGCGAGGAGCGCGATGCTCTTGCAGCGCACAGTGTAAATCCCAGAGTTTTACGGGTCCTGACTCGCTGCTGGGTCGGGTTTGCGCAGATCGGGACAGGCCCTGGCCGGCCGACCAGAAGAGCTGTAATTCAGAGCTACGCTGGGAACGCGGGAGGAATTCGCTGGAGCTTTCTTGAGGCTCGCGCTCGCCGCTGAACCGTTGCGAAGTCTCTTGAGGGATCAAGTGCGGCGGATAATTGTGAACTGATAATTGCACGACACGCAGAGCCCCCAAACATCCTCCGGGCGGAGACGTTAAACCTCACTCCCCGCCTGTGCCCGTTCAGGGGCACGTCAAAGATCCCACTGCACTATTCAAAAAAAGAGGGGAGTTTCTCTCGCTCTCTCTCTCACTCTCTCCCTCCTGGTGTCTTGGCCGACAATCACCCCCCCACCCCCAATAAAATCGCTCGCTCGATCCACGGCTGCTTGTGGGGACACTGCCGTGGGCAATTGGCTGCCACGTTTCGCCCTCAAAATATACAGTCGATTTACTTTGCAGGATATGCTGTGAAGTGTGTTGAGGCGTCTCGAAGCCGTGATGAGGCGCTGGATCAAATGCAAGGATTATTAATATTATTAATGTATTATTTTCCTCTCCTGCGCTCCTGAAACCCTGATCGGAAGATTTGCTTTGACATCCCTCACAAGCTCCCACTCGTGCTGTTTTCCTCTCTGTGTCGGCTCTCTTAAAAATGCCATCGGTGGCAACGGTTACTGTGGAAACAGTGTCGCTCCCCTCCCTCCCCTCGCCCCACTCCCCCCTCCCCACCCACCCATCCACCCACACCCCCCCATTCGTTGCTGTTGCTGCAGTACAAGCTCTTGCCGAGGATTATGTAATGTGGCTTTGACAAGAGTTGAGAGCCTTGTTCAATTATGGATGAGTAGTCCTTCATTTTATTCCTCTCCCGCCCCCCACCCCCCCCCTCACCCCCCACCATCAACCCATCTTCCCTTCCCTCCTCCCCTCTTCGCGTTCTCTCTCTCTCTCTCTCTCTCCATCTCCATCCCCCTCCCATCTAACCATCTAACCATCCCCGAGCTTGAGCTCCAGGTAGACAGCGACGTTTGATCGAAGCTCGTTGCTGGCAGCCAGCGAGTGGAATTGGGGAGAGAGAGGAAATGATATGCGTGTTGTGTGTGTGTGTGTGCGTGTGCGCGCGCACGCGTGTTAATTTGTGTATCTTGTGTGTTTTTACCGTACGTGTTTATCCAATCACCACAACATTAAGGGATGGTGTCAGCTTGGGAGATCAGGCCCGAAGGTTACCGTGGAAACAAGACCAACGGGGGTTGTTGTTTTTTTTAGCATCATGTTCAGTGCCGGTCTGATTCACAAAGATCAGCGTTGGGATGAAAAACAAAATACCTTTCGCCCACAACATGCACAGCGACTCCTCTTTACAGTGTGCCCTGTGAGGCGCTTTGAGACGTCTCGATGACGTGATGGGGCGCTGGGTCGAACGCAAGGATTATTATTCTTATAACAAGAAGGTTCTTCGGCTCAGTTTGCCCCATCCTGCCGGCACAATCCGCCCGACTTGTCCTCTCATCACAGCGTCAAGCTTTTTTTTTAAAGACAAAAATGAATCCCAGTGTCCCTGGACTCGCCCACAAAGTTTACAGCGTGTCCTGTGAAGCGCTTTGAGACGTCTCGAAGACGTGATAAGGCGCTGTATCAAATGCAAGGATTATTATTATTATAACCGCCCTTCCTGGCAACACAACAGCTCTGTTCCAGTTATTAATTACCCTCGGGGTAAAGAAATACTTCCTGGTGGCTGTCCTGAAATCGCCTGTTTGCCAACTCAGACCTCAACGTTGGCTTCTCTTTGTTTTTGCTTCACCGCGAGCAACAAAATGAATTGGTCTGACACAGAGCGTAGGACCAGTCTTGCTTTGAGCTCCAAACTCAGAGGAGGAGGAGGGAGGAAGGGAGGGAGTGAATGAGGCGGAAGGAGAGCAGGTGGTTGGGTGGGAGGGGGGGATGGAATGAATGAAGGGAAAGAGAGAGAGAAAATCAATTCTCATTACTGAAGGCTTAAGATGAAGGCACTGCGATGTCTCTGGAGAAGAGATGTTGAAATTTCCCAGCGACCAGATTAAACCTTGGGACGGACAGACAGACTGACTGGTTTAGGTACAATAGATGGGTGCAGCGCCCACTCACTGTTAGCACACGAGGGGTTCAGTCCCACTCAACAGGGCACCGACCGGTTACAATGGCTTGAAAGTGCGGTCGAAGAGGAGGGTCTCGAGATGTGCCTTGAAGGAGGCAATATCCAGCAGTGTTTAGGCACCGACACTCAGCCGGAGCTCTGGGGCCTTGTCTCCGGTGGAGTTGCCTCAACCCCAGGCAACTCTGTGGCCGGTGGACCTTCCCGGTGACTCTTCACCAAACTCCCACGGCTTCAGATTTATTTTCGGACAGCGGTAGAGAGGAGAGCAGGAGGGCAAGGCTTTTCCGGGTTGCAGAGGGCAATTTTAGGAATCACAGTGGGAGGTACGGGGGGGGAGAGGGGTGGGGGGGGGAGAGAGAAAATCACTGAGTTATTTGCGCTTTTGGAATTATTTTATCTTCTGCGTTGAGCCCTTGCGGAGGTTTTAATAATAATAATAATAATAATCCTTTCATTTGATTTAGCACCTCATTGCTTTGTTGAGACGTCTCAAAGGGCTTCACAGAATATACTGTAAAGGGGAATGGTATTTTATGGGCGAAACACAATGTGCAAAAAATAACGGTTTCCTCACATTGTGCGTGGGTTCAAGCCCCTTCTGTTCGTGCACTTTTTCTACTCAAAAAAGCTTTTATTCAGTTGCGAGAGAGAGAGAGAGACACACACACACACACACAGAGAAAGGTTTGGGTGAACTATTATATCGAATGCAAGGATTATTATTATTTGAGATGAGATAGACTAAAGGGGGCTTTCCTTCATTTGAAACCAACCTTGTGATACAATACTAATTACATTTATACAGCGCCTTTCACGTCGGGACATCCCAAGCTCGTGATCCCGCAGTCTCGATATCTCGGAAGGTTTGGAGAGGATAATTAGGAATGTTACTCGCTGAAGTTACCGGGCAGTGAAACGTCCTGGGAACGCCTATCAATTTGAAGTCGGAGAAAACACCGGATTAGGGGACTAATGGATGAAAAGCCTAATTGGGTTCAAGTTATCTGAGCAGTCAGCTGTTCACTGTAATTATCTGATCAGCTGGAACTGCCGTTATCGCTTCATGTTATCAGGACTTGCTTTTAAACAACACTTTGTAAAACGCTTCAGAGGGAAGGAACCACAGCCTAACTACTGCTCCTCACGCCTCAAAAGTATTCTGCTTTGCTCGCTCCAGCTGCGATAGCAAAGAAAAAAATTAACAGGGTGAGGAGGGCTACCCCTTCCCTCAAACAGCCACTCCACAACCACCTCCTCACCTATCTCTCCTTCTCTCCCTCTTATCCCCCGTTCCCCAATTGCTTATCAAATTCCAGAGAGGATTATAAGGAACAGGATGGCAGGGGAACATTTTGGGTGGGTGGGTGGGAGGGATGGATGGAGGGGGGGAAATGTCCCCAGAGTGCGTGTTGACGGGGGGGGGGGGGAGGGATAACTGCTGGTGTTTAACCAGCTTGCCATCGACATGCAAGGGATGAGCCTGATTTAATGGGCAGGTGGATCGGAGATCCAGTCACTTTGGTCTGCATCCCTTAATCTGCTATAGTCTCCAGCGCTGTGTTTTAATGCACTCCCTACAGTAAACTCAAAAGGCAAGGAAAGCCTTTTGTCATCTCCTCACCATCACCCCCATCTCCTTCCCCCCCCCCCCCCCCCCCCCCGGCAACATGGAACATAGCAACAAATTACATTTACATAATAATAATCCTTGCGTTCGAAATAGCGCCGTATCACGTCGTTGAGACATCTTAATTGCACAGCAATTGATTGGAAAACAGCAACTGTTTTTTATTAAAGGAAGTGTGGGGAGCGGTTGGGGGGGGGGGGGAAGTTATTCCCAGGAGGGTGGGCTTGTCTGCGTTCACCTCCTTGGCAAACAGCGTCTCTTTTTGCGTTAAATCCCCCTCCCAACAGCTTCCGAAAGGAAAGATGAATTATTCATATCATCGAGCATATTAGCCAGTTTAATAAGACTTTCCCAAACCTTGGCCACTGTTTGGGCAATTAGCATACTGCGGTGTCTACTTTCCTGTAAAACGTATTAGTTTTCCTTTCTAATTAAAATATTAAGAGGATAATCGGACCCACTGTTATCTCCTGGAACCACGTGGAAGAGAAGGGGAGAGGGCGAACAGAGCTGTAGACGCAGTGAAGGAGCAGCTTAATTCAAATTAAACAGCAACCAATCGAGCCGTGCCACTCGATAGCTGCATTGGCAAGCCGACCGCGCCCACAGTCACTACACTTGAGAGTGAATCGAACGCGGGGATGATTACGGTTGTAATTTGGTAAATAACGCAAATCGAAAGGCTCAGGGCATTAAACTGCGCAACGTGGACAGATTCGCGCCGAAGAAATTAACTGAAGGGATTGGTAACGTCGAGTAAAATCAGTTCAAGTAACAGTAAAAGCTAACTGACGTGATCGTGAGGTGCGGCAGTGGCCGTTGATGTGTTGTTATTAATTAAATAAGGTTTGGATCGTTCGAGCAACAACAACGAGCATTTATGCAGCGCCTTTCAATTAAGAACATAAGCAATGCTGGACAAAAAAAAAAGCCCAAGGTCCATCTCGTTCGCTTTCCGCTTTCATGGTGGTCCCCATGCACATATGTCCCGAACTCCCTATGCACTGTATCCCAGGGGCGAGGCAGGGAGTTCCAGAGGTTTGGGACGCAGAGGCTGAAGGCACGAGCGATGATGGTGGAGTAGAAAGCTTGACCGACGTGCAGAAGGCCCAAGTTGGCCGGGTGAAGGATTGAGGGGGGGGTAGAGGAGTGGAACGTTAAGCAGGTCAGAGAGGTAGGGAGGTGCCAAATGGGGCATCAAGTGATTTGTTGATGAGTGTAAAGATCTTGAACTCATGGTCTACGATACAGACCGTCCACAGCTCCGACACCCTAACCTGGACCATTGCTGCATTTAATAATAATAATAATAATTCTTGCATTTGATATAGCGCCTCATCATGTGGTTGATTTGACGATTGCTTTGAGGCGTTTCCCTGTAGATTTTGTTTCACCCGACGTGAAAGCGATCCCCCTGGGCTACCTACGTTAAGTTACTTTAAATTCCCATCTAATAAAGACCTGTGATGGCTTGAGGTCTGATGTTTTTTTGAGGCTGGTGCATTTCCTTAATTGTCATTCCTGCTGCGCAGGCAGCTTTCCGTATCAGGCCCCACGGATTGGAAATTGCTAGTTTGGTCTATTTACATCCTCTCAGAGGCTCCATGTATCCTCCTCTCTGTCTACTGCTTCACACATCTATAATGTTCCACTTTGTGTATTGCTACCTCCGTGCAATTCTGTGTGTGTGTGTGTGTCTCTGTCTCACTGTAACTATGCCTTTCTCTGTGTAATTGTGTGTGTGTCTATCTGTCTGTCTCTCTCCCTCCCTCTCTGTCTCTCACTACAATTCGGTCTTTCCGTGTGTAACTGCGTGTGTGTGTGTGTGTAAATCTCTCTCTCGCTCGCTCTCTATCTCACTCTCACTGTCTGTCTTCCTCTATTGTCATTGCATGTATCCGTGTGTGTGCGCATCTCTCTCTTTCTCTCTCTCTGTGCAATTACTTGTGTGATTCCCTCGATGCAATTCTGTGTGTAATTGTGTTTGTGTAATTGTGTTTAATTGTAATTGTGTAATTGTGTGTTTAATATTGTAATTGTTTGCGTACATGCATGTGTGTGTGTGTGTGTGCGTGTGCGTGCACATTTCTCGCTCTGTGATTTTGTGTGTGTGTATGTGTGTGTGTGTGGGTGTGTGTGTGTGTGAGAGGGACCACATCTCTTAACACTGCATTGCTCCCCCCCCGGCGCTGCATTGGAGCATCAGCTTAGACTGTGTGAGTTCAAAGTCTCGATGTAGGGCCTTGAACTCACAACCTTCTGCCTCAGAGGTGAGAGTGCCGGGCTGGTGTGCGCGGTGTGTGTGTGTGTGTGTGCGTGTAACAAAATAAATCCCCTCTGTATAAAACGGTTCCTCTTTGATTAAAAAAATCTCTTTCCTTGAAAAGCCAATTTGCCAATTTGCTTTCCCTGCCGGAGTCTGCGGGAGAATGAAATAGTTGGAGTGAAATGAGCCAATTGATTGTCGGACACGAAAGATATCATTTGGGCTGCAGTCCTTTATTGTTTTAAAAATTTATTGTGTGGCCATAATGTGTTCCTCATTTGGACAGAGGATTGCGACCGGGAGTTGGTGTGTGACACGTTTCAATGGCCGTTGTGTGTGTGTGTGTGACTGTGACTCTCACTGCAACTCTCTGTCTGCGTATGTGTGTGTGTGTGTGTGTGTCTGTCTCTGTTATTACTTGTGTGATGGGGAGGTTGGTGGGGGGGGGGGGGGGCGGGGGGGGTCGGAGTTTGGAGACTTACAATTAGGCTGGACTGACATGTCCCTGTTTATGTCGTCAGCCCACACGCCAAGCCTCGTGTCTTGCCAAAATGGCAGCGGGCGGTTTGGGAGTCTGGGCAGAGAAACGACAAGGGGAAACCTGGCCAAGGGAGAGAGATTCCGCTTGATTCTGCCCCCTCCCCAAGGCCACGTTCCCGGCCCAGACTGGGGCACAATCCAGTGCGGTGCTGCGGGGTTCGGGTGAGGGATGTGGGCGGCAAACACCGCATAGTTAAAACCCTCACAGACTGCCGAAGTCCTGTAGCTCAGTGGTTAGAGCAGTCGCCTCGCAAGGACCTGGGTTCGATTCCCGGGCAGGACAGGGTGAAACATTGGGTAAGTTTCCTTACTCCACACACGCACGCGCACGCGCACGCACACGCACGCACGTCTCTGTTTACCCAGCAGTAAGTAGGAACTGGTTGTTAGTCGATTGGAAGGATTCGCTTTTCCGGGGGTAACGATCTCTGCAAAAAAAGAAAATAATAAATCAGTCGCTGGGGGGCGGGCGGGTGGGCGGGCGGGCGGGCGGGCGGTGGTGGGAGTGAAGCTGCATCAAATGCAGCGAGTTGCGGATTCCGTGCCCAGAATGATGCCCCCAAAACGAGCCCCCGGATTAGGGAGAGGAAAAAATCGAAGGGACAGATGTCGCGATCTGGCTAAGGTTTAACAGCGAGCAGATGAGGCTCCGCAGTCTCTCACTGAAACATCGAGGGGCTCACTCAGCTCAGTCCCGCTCAGGGGAGCGTTTGGGAACGCCAGTGGGTAACAGCAGCAGATGTGCGTTTGCAGTCTTTCAGGAACAAACAGGTGTTCCTCTCTCTCTCTGAGCCAAGTCTCCGGCGACGGGGGGGGGGAGACACTTCTACTCGTGCGCTGTTTTTTGGAGGCGAGAGGCACGAGAGGCATTGTTAGGATTAATCACAATAATCCTAATCATAATGATCCACGTTCCTCGCGTTCATCACGTCTTCGAGACGTCTCAAAGCGCTTCGCGGGATATACTGACAAGTGTAGCGACTGTGTATCTTGTGGGCGGAACGCGGCAGCCGGTTGCGCACGGCAGAAGTCCCACCACACAAACAGGCGTGGATAGAGTGGCCAAATTTTCGTTTGGGGGGGGGGAGGAATTATAATAATAATCATAATCCTTGATTTTGATACGCACCCCCCCCCCGCCCCCCCCACCCCCCCCTCCCTCCCCACCCCATCGCGAGACGTCTCCAAGCGCGTCGCGGGAATTATTGTCAAGCGTAGTGCCTGTGCAATTTGTAGGTCAAAGAGGCAGTTAACTTGAGTGCGGGAATGGCCCCCACCCAAGTGCTGTCCATTGGTCTAAACCCCCCCCCCCCCACCTCCTTTTTTTTGCGCTACCCATTTTAGAGCGGGAGTTCAAGGGAAGGTTAGTCTCCTGGCTTCTGAGAGCTTGAGTCTTTCTTGCTCTCGGGGTGAGAAGGGAATTGACCCATCAGCTTGGATTCTGCTCCAATTCGTCGTGAATGCCTCAAACAAATCCGACGCACCTCCCTCTGGGCTGAAAATCCACCTCGTCATAACCCGCGAAGACATCCTGCGACACATCGCTCGTCAGCCAGGCTCAGTTGGTAGCACTCTCGCCTCTGAGTGAGAAGGTTGGGGGCTGCAACCCTCATGTCAGGACTCGGCATTCATATAGTCTATGCTGACGCCCCAACACAGTGCTGGGGGAGGGATTTATTGTCAAGCGTAGTGACTGTGCATTTTGTAGGTCAAAGAGGCAGTTAACTTGAGCGCGGGAATGGCCCCCACCCAAGTGCCGTCCTTCAGATGAGACGTTAAATCGATCTCCCTATCAGTCCAGGTGGACAATAAAGATCCCACGGCGCTATTCACTGCCCTCACTTTACGGTAACCCCCCCCCCCCCCACCACCCCGTGAAGCACTTCGAGACGGCTCCCCCCGCCACCCCCCGATAATGTGAAAGCCACCGAACCAAATGTAATGTAAGGAAATGCAAGGATTATTATAATCCTGCGTTAAAAATGTAAGATTGATAGGAATTGTGCAAATCCATTAATTTTGGAAGCCGGGGAAATGTTTATTTGCAGCCGTTAATTGCTCTGATGAAAAGAAAAACATAAAGGATTAGGTTGTGTTTAACTGAGTTCCGTCTACAGAGATTTGAGGTCTGGGGAGAGGAGGGGGCTGGGGTGGGGGGGGGGGGGTGGGGGGGGGGCGCGGATGTGCTAGTAATTGTGAAAGCCAGACTCTTGTCTTGAGACATTGTAATTGAATGTTCCCAGGGAGAAAGCGTTCACTAAATCCCGAGGCAGCAGCTCCCAATGTCTCCGGTGATTTCTCACCAGCAGGTGTTCCTGCTTCCTGTCGCTCCTGTCAAGGCTCGCTCCTTCTGTTTCATTCCTTCTCCTGTGATAGCGGACGCTCTGGGCTTCCCCCCCCCCCACCACGCCCGCCACCCAAACATTGGCTCTTGCCAACCGGCGCCTAATACTCTCCGGGTTTAGGTAAACGGACGGCCGGAACCATGGCTTCTGGTTTGCATAGGGTGCATCTTAGACGCTTCGGGTCGCAGGTTGGTTGCCCTTAACCTGGCGCACGTCCAAAATAATGGGCAGCCACGTTTGTTTCGGGCGGCTATGCTTCTTACCTCTGGCGGGTCTCGAAAACCTTCCAACCTTTGAGATTGTCGGTCGGTTATACCAAACCTGCATCCAGCTCACACCCGGGCCAGCGAACCCACAACAACAACAAGAACAACAAGATTCCATTTATAGAGCGCCTTTCCCGTCGGGAGGACGTCCTAAGGCGCTGGACAGTTGGATCAGGACCCGAGCATTGGGGGGAAAACGGTCAGGGTGAGGGGAGGGAAGGGAGGGAACGAGGAGGGGGGAGATGGTCAGGGTGAGGGGAGGGAAGGGAGGGAGCGAGGAGGGGGTAGAGAGGCGAGAGGGGAGCTGAAGGCACGGTCAAAGAGAAAGGTCTTGAGACCGGCCTTGAAGGAGGAAAGGGAGGAAGCGGCGAAGGCACTGGGGGATGGAGTTCCAGAGCCTCGGGGCTGAGAGGCTGAAGGCCCGGCCACCGTTGGTAGGGCGGTTGGGGCGGGGGATGTGGAGCTGACCGGAGCCAGAGGAACGGAGGAACCCAGCGTAATCCTCATCCGCATTCTTACCGCAGCTCGTTTTTTTTTAATTGTAATCGCAATTAAGAATTCTACCTTGCCGTTTTTGGTAGTTTCAGTCGTTCGTGTCCCATTGCCTAATATTTACCGTGGGTGCGTAAGCTCATCATGGCTGCTCAGTCCCTCTGGAAGCACAGACACAGCGTTAATGCATTTTGTGCACTAAATGCATCGATCTGATAATTGGATGTAACTTGTTTCTACCCCGGGATTAGCTCGCAAACCAGACTGAGGGTTACAGTGACGCTGTTGTGCAATTCATGAGCCTCACGTTCAGAGTCGAGCCCCCCCACCCCCTCCCCAAAAAAAGACAAATATATCGAGCCCCCCAAAAAAGAACTTTTTTGACTTAGGGGTGGGGGGGATGAGAAGAGAGAGAGAGAGGGAGAGAGAAAATATTTAAGGTTGGATGGTCCAGCAAACAGTGGATGATGCATAATAATAATAATAATAATAATCCCTACATTTGAGATAGTGCCCTATCGACTCGTTAAGACGTCTCAAAACACTTCACAGAATAGTCTGTGAGCGGAATTGACTGTGTATTTTGTGGGCGAAACGCGGCAGCCAATTGTGCACCGCAGCGTCCCACAAACAGTCGAGGGTTGAGTGACCCAATTATTATTATTATTATTATTATTATTTTTTGAAGGTATTAACACCCCTGGAAAGCGATCCGCCAATCGTCGAGCAACCGGGTTTCTGCTTACTGCTAGGTAAACAGAGGCGCGCGGAGTAAGGAAACTTGCCTGAGGTTTCTCCCCATCCCGGGTATCAAACTCGAGTCGCTCTCTCTGCAGCCGGGAGGAGTTGCGATCGGGTGAATGTTTTACGTTGACGAATTCAGCCTTTGTAAAACGACAACACGCGTGCGTGGGTCCGTTATTAATGGGCTGGACTTTTAATGGCGAGCGTTACTCTTGAGGCCGGATGGGCAAACCGCAGAGAGAGAGAGAAAGAGAGAGAGAGAGAGAAAGAGAGAGACCGTTCTGATTGTGGTGGTGACGCTGGAAGACAGTCATCGTTAACATTCTCTCCAAAGTGCGTCGGCGAGGAAATGGGTCTCGTTAAAATCGTGCGCCTTCGACTCTGGCGAATAACGATAGAAAGGCGGAACCCATCTTTCTGCTTTTGTGGCTTCTGTTATAATAATAATAGTAATAGTAATAATAATAAAAATGATGATAATCCTCGTTTGATACGGCAACTTGTCACGTTCTCGAGAGGGCTCAAAGCGCTTCGCAAGTGATGTGACTGTGTGTTTTTGGTGGGCGAAACGCGGCAGCCAATTTTGCGCTGCGCACAGCGATGTCACCCCAAACGGCCATGGAGCGAGGGACCAATTTTATCTCGGGTGCGGGGGAGACGGGGTGATCGTCAACAAGGGACTACTGTGTGTGGGAGGGTGGTGTGGGGCGGTGAAGGGGTTGGGGGGGGGGTGGGAAAGAAACCCTTGTAACCCTTTGCCTATCTCCGTTTGGATCAATAATCGCTGCCTGGAAGTCGTCAGCCATCGGTAAGGTTTCACGACCACTGATGTAAAGAAAAGAGGTCATTTAATTTTACTGAAATTATGAGCGTCGGTCAGCCTGGCTCAGCTGGTAATGCGTTGCCTCTGGGTCAGAAGGCTGTGCGTTCAAGCCTCACCTTAGGGCCTTTGAGCTCAGTGTCTAGGCTGACACCCCAGTGCAGGAGGTGCGTGTGTGTGTGTGTGTGTATGGGGAGGGGTGGGGGCTGCGATAGAGCCTTTGATAAATTGGCCTCTGACTGCGTTAAGTGCCCGACAACATGGGTGATGTATGACGGAGCCTGTCAGCAGGCGAGACTGGCAGGTAGGGTTGGTAATTACTCCATAACCACCGCTCCTCTTGTCACTCGGAGCTCAGCCATCACCTTTTCCGTGGGCTTGTTATTGCGATACATAAACAGCAAACAGCTCTCCTCAGACACACAATGTACCGGAGGTTTTGACAAGAAGCACTTGGGCAGGATTGAATAATGGTTTATGGTCGCAAAGGCTGCCGAGCAGTTATAGTTATAATAATAATAATAATAATAATAATAATAATAATAATAATAATAATAAAGCTCGCACTAGCTGGAGGATTGTTGGCTAGGACAATGATCCCACGGCTACTGAAGAATTCTGCGCAATCTCCGTTCTTCTGAGACAAAACCTCCGAATGGACGAATTCCGGCCTCGAAAAGAGGGGAGTAAAGAGGCAGGGTGGTGGGGGAGGGAAGGATTGACGGTGAGGGGAGTGGGGGTGTGGGGGGGGGGGTCGCGCGCGCTCGAAGTGACCGCACATGCATTTTACCACCAATTTGCCACTGGTTTGCGTCAAAAATAAGTGAGCAAGTGAAGGAGATGGTGATCAAAGGAAATGCGTAGAAATTTGACAGTAATGAAATCCCCGAAGGGACGGTGATTAATGTGAGAGAAATGCCAGTTTCACGCTGGGGAAACAGGTAATTCGAGGTTTAATGGATGAAGTGTTGAGTTTCCAACTTGTCTTCTTTTTTTTAAAAAAAAATCCCAAATAAAAACAAGTTCTAATCCCAATGAAATTTCTAACTCTCGTTCGGTAATTAATCTAATGTGACAGAAGTAGAGGACTCGATTGGGCTGGTTGTCCAAACGGGAGTTTCAGTGGGGACTGCGTTAAAGTCATTTAAGTGGAAGAAAAAAAATAACACACACGCCAGAGAGACAAACCAAACTCCGATGGCCTGATAGATAACGGCAACTCAATCACACAGAGATGTTGGCGGTTACGAGCTTGAGACGTCCTCCCACAAAATACACAGTCAATTCACTTATCCTGCGAAGCCCTTGGAGACGTCTCGAAGACGTGATAAGGCGCGACATCAAATGGAAGGAAGGATTACTGTGAATGTTCAGTTTCATTTCTGGTCCACGGTGCCAGGTGTTACCGATTGAGTCAGGGCTGAGGCACGTGGGGAAACCTGTGTGTGATTGACGAGGATTTGAACAGGTTTGTGCAGGTAGGAGGTGAGGTGAGTTGGACTTGGGCGGCTCAGTGTACAATAATAATAACAATCCTCGCATTTGATAATACAGCGCCTCATCACGTCGTTGAGACGTCTCAAAGCGCTTCACAGGATACGCTGTCTAGTGGAGTGACTGTGTGCTTCGTGGGCGAAATACGGCAGCCAATTGCGCACAGCAGCGTCCCTATACAAACCAGTCGTGGATTGAGCGATCACGTGATTATTACTCTCTTTTTGGGGAGGGATTATTACCCCTTGGAAAGCAATCCGCCCGTCGACTAACAACCGGGTCGAAACCATTTGTTTTTTTTAAATCTGAGACTGGAGGTAAATTCTGCGCCCGGTTTGAAGCGAGAATGAAACCCGCGTAACTTTTATGAGGGGACATTTTTGCACTTTCTTCGTTATTTGGTTCCTGACCCAATAGTGGCTGTAGATGTCTCCGATAATTACCCGCTGAGTGCAACTAATTAGACGCGCTCATAACATGTTAACGTGTCGGTGCTACGAGTGGCGTTCACTTAGAGCCAAACAAAAGCGGGGAGATAACGGGCACCGAAGGAATTAGTTGTGAGTGATAAGGTGGAGATTTTTTGTTTAATATATAAATTTGCTGCCATCAAAAGTGATTTATTGTATTATTGGTTGGCGTCTTATCATAAGTTTTATTCTTCCTGTGTAATTAATATTGGAGGGCTGCGTTCCTTTCCCCTTTCTCTCTCTCTCTCTCTCTCTCTCTCCTCTGAATTTCCAGTTTCAACGTTACCCAGAATAAGGCGATTGAAGTTATTTTCTCTCTGTGGCACCATTGCGTCTCTCCGTGTCTCTCCGTCGTCTCTCAGTATCCGTGCGTTCACTCCTTGTCGCAAACTGGGAAACGTGACAGTTTTCAATTTTGCGGTTTGGACCCAAACGGAGACCTTAATTGGCTTTCTGCGTCGAGTCAAAGACGTTCTGACCCAGACTGGGAGGCAGTGTGACATTTCCATTACTCTCACCAGCTCGCCTCCCGGACTGTCACCATGGCAATCTTGTCCAATTAGTGTTAGTTAACGACAACTCTTGCCATCGGTGTCCATGGCACTCCCGGCCTCCAGACCTGTTCCTACCTGAGTCGTTGGATGTCGGCGCAAGCGAGGGCACGAGGAGCCAAGTCTGGGTTGATGCAAACAAGTTTGTGGAGTCCTGTAGCTCAGTGGTTAGAGCACTCTCCTCGCAAGCGAGGGACCTGGGTTCCATACCCGGTCAGGGCAAAGCTCTGCGTACCTCGCAGCGAGTAGGAACCCGGTTGCTAATCCATTGGCGGATCGCTTTTCCGGTAGGAATAATCCCTTCGAAAAAATAAATAATAATAATTTGGTCACTCAGTCCGCGAGTGTTTGTGGGGAACGCTGCTGTGCACAATTATCTGCCTCGTTTCGCCCGCAAAATACACAGCCAATTCACTTCACAGTATATTCAGTGAAGCGCTTTGAGAGGTCTCGAAAACGTGACGAGGCTCCGTATCGAATGCCAGGATAATTATTATTATTATTATTAAATTGAAAGTGAGGCAATGAACGTCATGGAAATGGCAGCGCCTTGGGACGTCCTCCCGACGTGAAAGGCGCTCAATAAATGGAATCTTGTTGTTGTTGTTGTTTTTTGTTGGCAGTCAGATTGACTCGCATGAAGAATGAAGGCAATTTATGGGGGTAAGCGGGAAGTGCGGGGGAAATGGGATTCAAAGCGGGAAGCTCGGCAGACACTGGCGCGGTGGGCTGACTTCCTGCGTTTGCGAGCGCCGTCGGTTCACTTGCGCGCTCGCGCACGTCGATTACTCCGCAGGATTGCATCAGAGGGGAGAGCTCAGAAGAAATATGGTTTGCTCAGTAGTTAATGCGTGTGGACCCAGGATATGAACTGTGCAGTCGCTGAAAGATCCATAACTCGTTACAGTCCGCAGATTGGTTCTGAGCACGCTCATTAAGCATTCTGATCACCCGGCTTGTTGTACATATTTGCCCGCTGGACAACAGTTGCGATATGTCCCTTTAATTTTATTTCTTGACCATAAATTGGCGCGTTACTTCAGGCTCGGCATCCCGGCTAATTCTACGCCAATCTATACCGTGCTCTTCTATTTATAATTTATTTGTTTGTGTGCGTGCGCGAGTGTGTTTGTATGTATGTGAGGGGTTGGGGGGGGGAGAATAGTAATAAAAATAATGCCGTTCCCTTCTGTTTTAGTACAGCGCCTTTCACGTTGGAAGGGTGACTCAAAGCGCTTCACAGGGATTTGCTGTAACGTGTAGTGACTGTGCGTTTTTGCGGGTGAACGCTGCAGCAAACTCAAAAGTTCCCGTAAACGGCCACGGACCGATTTTATTTGCGTGAGGGGATGGGGGAGTGCGGGGGGGAGGGGGGGGGGGGGGGAGATTGTTGACCAGTACACCGGGAGAGAGAGGGAGAAATTCCCTTCTCTTTTGAATAGCGCCGCGTTATCTTTAACACCGACCTGAACAGGCAGACGGGACCTTGGTTTAACGTCTCATCCGAAGGACAGTATGCAGTGGAGGGATGGGGGTGGGGGGGGGTGGGGGGGGGAACGGAGCTAAGGTCCCAGTGAGGACAGAGCCGACGCGATCTCCTCCTTAAGGATTTCTTTCTATCATTTCCCGACGCTGTGAAAATGAATGTTCTTTCTCCTCACGGTTGACACCATCACACCTGCTCCCAGCAAACTGCAGCTCACGGCGCTCCGCTACTGAACCGATGTGAAAACCTGTCACTCAGAGAGGCCTTTGCAGACAACGCGCAGTTTCCCCTATCCCTGAGAGCGGTCTGTGGGGGTCAGAGCGGGTGAGACGTATGCACAGATATTTTATAGTCCCAGAAACAAACGATTCCTTCCCCTTTTTCCGGCCGACGGTAAAACAATACAGTGGAAATAGCGGCTGTGAAAAAGCAATTCGTCTCTGGCGTTTGGACATTTATTGTCCAAAGTGATTCAGGAACAAAACGTTTTCGACTGAATTTTGATCATCCTCGCAATTTTGATGCAACGTCTTATACACATCCCGACGCGCTCCACCGGATATACTGTAAAGTGTAGTGACTGGGTATTTTGTAGGCCTGAAGAAGGCACAGTCACTACACTTGACCCCTAGCTCGGCGGCGCATCCTTGACTGTCCAGCTCTTTGGGACGTCCTCCCGATGCGAAAGGCGCTGCACAAATATAATTGGCGGTTGTGCTTTACAGTCAATCCCGCAGAGCGCTACTTTTGAACCCCAGGCTCTTTATTATTATTATTATAATTATTATCATTAGAATTATTAATCATTTTATGTCTTGACCGAAAAAGCGCCGCGTGCAAATCAGTTGCCCAGCCTTCAGCTCCCCTCTCGACTCTCTACCCCCCCTCCTCGCTCCCTCCTCCCCTCCCTTCCCTCCCCTCCCCTCACCCTGACCATTTAAAAGAAAGGGTTTAAATTACACCTGTCAAGCGCTTTCCACGAACAAATCGCGTTGCATTGCATGGGTCACATCACGCACCGTTTCATTGCACTGCAACCCTTTCCTGCTTATTTACTGGCCCGACTCAAGGCCGCACCGAGAGACAGCGGAACGAGAGGACACAGGGTCCGATTCCAGGGCGATTTCAGGGCAAACACTGGGAGGTTTAACTTTACCCACGGGGTGATTAATGAGCGGAACGGAGACGCGGCAGGAAGGGTGGTTGAGGTCAGGGACGGTGGCACTCGTTTGAGGAAAAAAAAGCAACTCGGCGTTTACAACAATAAGATTAATTATAATACAATAACCCTCGCATTTGACCCGGCGCCTCATCGCGTCTTCCAGACGTCTCAAAGCGCTTCACGGGCTACGCTGTAAAGTGAATCCACTGTACATTTTGCGGGCGAAACGCGGCAGCCGATTGCGCACGGCAGCGACCCCCACAAACAGCCATGGGTTGAGTGACCAAATTATTATTTTTGGGGGCTGAAGGGATCAATCCCCCCCCCACGCCCCCCCCACCAGCAACAACTACTTGCATTTCTCTCTCTCTCCAGATCCCACAAATCAGCTACGCCTCCACGGCCCCAGAATTGAGCGACAACGCCAGCTACTCCTTCTTCTCTCGGGTGGTGCCCCCGGACTCCTACCAGACCCAAGCGATGGTGGACATTGTCAAGGCCCTGGGGTGGAATTACGTCTCGACCCTCGCTTCCGAGGGCAGCTACGGGGAGAGCGGAGTCGAGGCCTTCGTACAGATGTCCAGGGAAGCCGGTGAGTGAAGCCGCGTGTCGCGAAAGCGACCAGAGGCGGTTTATCTCGCGTGCAGCAGGGAGTTTGAGGAACAGGATCCCGAGGGAGACGGTTGGAGCAGGAGATGTTGATAGGACATAGGGAGTAGGTGGGGGCGACCGGCAGGAAGGTGAACTAGACGGACCTTGGTCTTTTATTCGCCCAACCTTTCTTATGTCCTTATCTCTGGACATCTCCACGGCATCAACAAGCCGAGCCGTCAGTCGGTTTCATTCTCAGATTGAACTACGGATCCCCTTTGCCCGAGTAACAGAACGTTTAATCAGACTTTTTAGTTGGCCAAGCGTCAGCTCAGGATCCAGCAGAAAGTGGTAACGTCAAAGAAACTGTTGAGACACGCGAGAGAGGGGGAATTGGCGGAGAGCAGCTGGGGTGCTTTCTCCATTCATTTGGGAGTGGAATTTGCAAGTAGTCCTTAACGTGTTCCTTCTATCAATTAAGACGAGGACCGCCTTAAAAGAATACCGCAAAAAATTGACCTAATATTGCTTGTGTGTCTGTGTGTGTGTTTGTAGGGGTGTGTGTGTGTGTGTGTGTGTCGGTAGACGTGTGCGTGTGTGTGTGTGGGAGTTGGGGGTGTGTGTGTGTGGGGGGTGGGGGTGTGTGTGTGTGGGGGGTGGGGGACAGTGAAGTAAGGGCAATGCAATGCATATTCTTTGTGGCTAAATGTTTTTCAGCCCAACTACACAATGTGCGTTTTAGAAATTCGGTGCTTTAGACGCTTCGTATCACAAAATCTGTGAACCCAAATTCCCAGTGAAGGTGTGAGAGTATCGGGAGAGGGTGTATTTCACGTTTTCACCTTGAAAAAAGAAATGTTTTCCAAAAATAGCAGATCGCCGCGTGGGTTCATGCAAATGGTAATTTGCCTAAACTCCTCCGTTAAATGCTGGTATAATTAACTGCAAATAATGACTCTTATTTAATTTATTCAATTTATTTTGACTTATTTAAGTTCTGGTCGTGCAGAAAACTGTGTTTGGATTAATTATCCCAAACATTTCAAGACGATAGCATTGGGAGCATTTTGTTGTGTGGAACAAACAAGTCCATCTTTGAAAGAATTGATCTTTATATAATGTGATGTATATATATATATATATTAAATAATATACAAATGCATAAATATACCGTCAATTAATTTTGCAGTACATTCTGTGAAGTGCTTTGAGACGTCTCAAAGACATGGTATGGCGCTGTATCAAATGCAAGGATTATTATTATTATTAAATATATATATATATATCATAGAATTGCAGAATATTGCAGCACAGAAAGGAGGCCATTCGGCCCTTCGTGCCGGTGCCAGCTCTTTGGAAGAGCTGTCCAATCAGCCCCACTCCCCCGTTCTTTCCCCGGTATACATACAGTGTACACGTGTCTGTGTGTCTGCATATGTCTTTGTGTATGTGTGCGTGTTTTGTGCCTGTGTCTACATGTGTTTGTAGCTCCGTATGCAGGTCTGTATCTATAGCCTCACATATTTGGGGGGGTGTACGCCTGTGTGGTGTGTATGTGTAGTTCTGCAGCTTAGTGGTTAGGGCACTCACAATAATTTTGCTCCGTCCATGACTGTTTGCGGGGACCCCGCGGTGCGCAATTGGCTGCCGCGTTTCGCCCGCAAACCGTACGGTCACTCCACTCTACGGTACATTCTGCGAAGCGCTTTGAGGCGTCTCGAAGACGGGATAAGGCGCTGGATCAAAATGCAAGGATCATTATTACTATTATTATTATTGTGTGTGTGTGTGTGTGTGTTCACACCACATTACTTTTAAACCCAATTGAAGTTGAAACACCGAGGTTCCACTTTCCCGTCGCGAGATCTCAAATTAAGGCTCTGAAGCGAAACAAACCGAGTCCAATTAACACACCGCTGGTAATTGCTTCCAACCTCGACTCAAAAACCCACATTACGTGACACCCCCTTTGGGGAACAGTTCTGTATTTACAGTGTTTATAACAGGTTGTCCTGATTAAGTAGTTGCTTAAATAAGACCCGTCTGAAAGAAAGTTTCGATGTCTTTCGGAACTGGAACATTTCGGAAACGTGGATAAGTTCCGAGACTGGGGACTGTTAACACCCCCCCCCCCCCCCCCCGCGTACCCCTTTTAAGCGAGAGAAAGCAGGAGAGAGGGAGGGAGGGAGGGAGGGAGGGAGGGATGGGACAGGCTTGTCATTGACTGTTTCCAAGCGCATTTGTCACACGTGTGATAATTAGCACATCGCGTGTCTCGTTATTCCTTCTCCGCGCCCCCACCCCCCGCCCTTCTACCACCCACCCCCTCGTCCTCCTCCCTCCCCGTTTCAACAGAAAAAGACGGCATCTGGGTGGGTAACCGCAGCAACGGGTGGACCGAACACGAGGATTAGGAGTCCTAAAAGCTGCAGGGAATTAATTCGGGGAGTTTGCTTGAGAAGCTTTCCCCTCTCCTCTCCTCTCCTCTCCTCTCCTCTCCTCTCCTCTCCTCTCCTCTCCTCTCCTCTCCTCTCCTCTCCTCTTCCCCTCACCCCTGCACCCCCTCGGTCTCCTCTCCATCCCCTCACCCCCTCACCCCCTTGGGTCTCACAAAACACGCCTTGTTCCCTTCTCAACCAAATATCGAAGCATCCGAAACCTGAGGCCTTTAGCGGTGGGCGAGAAGAAATCTTTTGGCGGCTCGGGGTGATGTAATGAAGTCCCTCCACAGCCTCTTACACAAGAAAAATCAATAGTCATTGTTTGCTGCAGTGAATATCCTCAGTCTCGGAGCCTGAGAGCAACGGTGTGGTGTGGTGTGGTGTGGGTTCAAGTCCGACAACAACTTGCATTTATATAGCGCCCCTCAGGCAGGGTAAGCGTCCCAGGGTTTGACCCCCAACGTTTTGGGGTTTGAGCTCTCAGTCTCCAGCCGAGGGTGGTGGGAGGGAGGGGATCTGGGGGTGGGGGGGGGGGGCGGCAGAGAACACTCTTTGTCGAAGCTCGCTGTCCTTTGCAAGAGATAATAATAATAATACTAATAATAATAATCCTTGCCTTTGATATCCAACAGCAAATTACATTTATTTGTTTAGCGCCTTTCACGTTGGGAGGACGCCCCCAAGGCGCAGGACAGTTAGGGACTTGGACCAGATTGGATTTAGTGCCCTTCACCAAAGTTAAGACGTCCCCACAGAGCTCCACAGAATAGGTCGTAAAGTGCAGTGACTGTGTACTTTGCGGGTGAAACGCGGCAGACAGCCGCGTCCCCGCAAACAGTCGTGGTGGATTGAGTGACCGCATTTCTTTTTTTTAAACCGAGCTCCTCGTCTGTGCCTGTTCGGGCGGAACGTTAAAGGATCTCTCAGCGTCCTGGCCGATGACACCCTCCCCTCTCGCCCGCCCCGCCCCCTCCGCCCCCCCACCCCACCCCACCCCAGCCCGCCCAACCCCAGAAAAAATCCTTCAATTCGCTTCACGGCTGTTTGCGGGCCAATGCTGCTTGCAAATTGAATGTCCTACAAAATACACAGTCGCTCCAATTCACAGTAAAAAAAAATCAAATAAGCGATGCGCTTTGAGGCAGCTCGACATGGTGAGGCAATGTACCAAAAACGCCAGGATTATTACAATTATTTATCAAAGTGTGAGACGTGAAGAGGGAGCAAGCAGTGCCCCATTTCCTGAGGGAGAATTGAAGCTAACTCGTGAGTCGGTGTCGTAGACGGAGCCTTTAAACTTTATTGACATCATTGATTTTAATGGAAAGAACGTACACGACTCACTCAGCTGTCTACGAGCGAGAGAGAGAGAGAGCAAGAGAGAAAGAGAGAGCGCAAAAATTCTTGTCGAACTGATAAGAGAAAAGACAAATTAATTAATCTATTATTTGTGAAGGATCCAGCAATAAAAAGCACCTTAATGCTCGGTTATTCTCCTGTGAGAGAGAGTGTTAATTTGAATGCTATTTGTACACTCTACAAGCTGTGTTAACGGACAATGTAAATGACTTCTCCTTTCCGAGACAGGTCAAGATGTTTATTCAGAGAGTCCAGTCCTTTGGATAATTGCATCTCTCTCTCTCATTCTCTCAGTCTCTCTCTCTCTCTCTCTCGCTTTCTCGCTCCCAGAAATGTTCTTTTTCGGGGAGCGACTGGGTATTTTGTGGGCGAAACCCGGCAGCCAATCGCGCGCAGCAGCGTCCCCCACAAACAGCTGCGGGTTGAAGTGACCAATTTATTAGGGTTTTTCTTTTCCTTTTCTCGGGGGTTTATTATCAGTCTTGCGTGCGGAGTAAGGAAACTTGCCCAAGGTTTCGCCCTGGGCGGGAATCGAACCCAGGTCCTCTCGCTTACGAGGCGAGGGCTCTAACCACTGAGCTGCAGGACTCCACGAGGAATTGAGGCACATTAAGTGCGGAAGTTATCATTATTATCATTATCATTTTTATTATTATTCGCGCTCTGACTAATGGAGTAAAACTCGTGTAAATGGAGGCAGAGTGATGCCAAGTCCTACGAACTTAGAGGAAATAACAAACCGCTGGTGGTCGGTGAAAGACTAGATGTAACCTTGGGGTATCGCTGGCTGTAAATTAATGAAAGCAATTTGAGTGGTGGGATTACTGAGACACCCGAGGCTCATGTGCTGTTGTGCGTCAGCTAAGGTTAGCCTCAGTTCCTTTCACTGTTGCGCTCAGTAATTCTTTCTCACTCAAACCTTTCTCACCCTCTGCTGACTCCCACCTCCCCCTCACATTCACATATACACCTGCTCACTGTTGTGTGTGGTGGGGGTGGTGGGGGGTGGTGGTGTGGGGGGGGGGGGTTCTATGAATTATCCTCTAAGATGGCAGCATTTTATTTGATTGTGTTTTATTTGAATTGTGTTTTTTTTTCTCTCTCCCCACCACCGTCGCCCCCCTCCCGCCCCACACGCGTGGACCTTTCCCATCCAAGCCCGATCTTGTGATAATAATAATCCTGGCGTTTGATGCAGCGCCTCATCACGTCTTCGAGCCGTCCCAAAGCGCTTCACGGGACGCGCCGTAAAGTGAATCAACTGTATAGTTTGCGGGCGAAACGCGGCAGCCCATGTGAGAAAACAGCAGCGTCCCCGCAAACAGCCGCGGATTGAGTGACCAAATGATTGTCATTTTTTTTCAGAAGGGATTATTACTCCCGGACGGAGTAAGGAAACTTGCCTAAGGTTTCGTCCTGCCCGGGAATTGAACCCGGGTCCTCTCGCTTGCGAGGCGAGCGGTCTGTATGGGCAGGAAAGGAAAGAAATATTGACCAGAGGAGGTGCTGGCTGACCTGTGACTGATAGCAGCTAAATACTGAGTGTTTGATGGTTGTGTCTCTAACGATGTCACAGCCAAACATGCGAAGTGCCGACATTGTTAAAAGAACTTGGTCCTTGTACGTTGTGTTTATTCTTATGATTATTGATCCGAGGCTTTGACTCGTGTATAAGCACTTAGTAGTCATCTCTCGTCAACAGAGCTTGACAGGGGCAGAGAGGCGTGAAAAGTAATTTAGGCGCAAGAGGGAGATTATTATTAAATAATAATAATCCTCGCGTTGGATACACTGCCTCCAGCATCGAACGGCTCAAACTATTTCACACAGTTAACGTCGAGTGCAGTCGGTGACTGCGTATCTCGTAGGCGAAAGCGGCTGCCGCTTCGCTCACAGCGACACCTCGCAAACAGCCGTAAAATTAATGATGGATTATTATCTGGAGGATTGTCGGCCAGGACACCGAGAGCGAGAGAGAGAGAGAGAGAGAGAGAGGGGGAGAGAGGGGGAGAGAGAGATAGAGACACACCCTTTCTGTCTCCTCTTGTCCTCCAACAACACAGTGCTCCCCTCCCTCATTCCCGATCTGGCCGTTAATTACCCTCTGTGGGTACAGAAAAAAACATTCTGGTGCCCGTCCTGCGATTGCCCTCTTCACAACCTCCAAACCCTTGTCCCTCTTGTCCCGCTGCGTCGGTGCGTCCCAGAGTGTTGTTCTGGGTCTTATTTTTCCAATCCCGTTTAAACGTTGATACATTATTAAGAAGATCGCTTGCTCCCGCTTAGTTTTTTTTTGTGCGCGACTGGAGAATTATTCCAGTCTTAAAACGAAAGCTGAGTGATGGAGCCTTAATCACCTCTCTCTCTCTCTCTCTCTCGCTCTCGCTCTGTCTCTCTGCTAAGTGTCTTGCGCTCGTCACACACACACACGCTCGCGGATTCATCGCGTTTGGCTATTTCTTTTTTGTGCCGTTTTCAAGTGTCAGCTCGGATCAGTGGGTGGCACTCTCGCCTCTGGGGCAGGCGGTTGAGGGTTGCAGGCGTGCGACTGGATGTAAGCTCGCAGTCCAGGCTGACGACTTTCCCAATGCCCTCTTTGCCGGTCTCCCCGGCTCCACCAAGCGCGGGATCCAGCCGATCCCAAGCTCCGCCGCCCGCGCTGTGCCCCGTGCCCCCGTCACGCCAGTCCTCGCCGGGCTTCACCGGCTCCCTGGCACCTAACGGATCGGTTCAAGATCCTCTCACTCGTTTTCAAATCCCTTCATACCCTGGTGGCACCTCCCTACCTCTCCGACCTGCTTACCCCCCCCCCCCACCCAACCCCCAACCCCCAACCCCCCCCCCCGCCTCAGCTCGACTGGCTCCGACCTCCTGCATGTCCCTTGTGCCCTCCGCTCCTCCATCAGCGGTGTGTTGCTTTGCTGGAGACGCCACCTGGCTGGTCAGATGAACCTTAGCGACCAGCAGGAGGAGTCTCGCAGCTCAGGTGGTGAACGAGCTCGCCTCGCAAGCGAGAGGACCGGGGTTCGATTCCCGGCCAGGCCCAAACTTTAGGCAGGTTTTCTTACTCCACACGCCTCTGTTTATCTAATAATAATAATAATAATAATCCTTGCGTTTGAGTTAGCTCTTCCAAAGAGCCAGCACAGGCACGCTGGGCCTAATGGCCTCCTTGTGTGCTGTAATATTCTATGGTTCTATGATACGGCGCCTTATCACGTCTTCGAGACGTCTCAAAGCGCTTCACAGAATATACCGTAGAGTGAATTGACTGTACGTTTTGTGGGCGAAACGCGGCCGCCAATTACGCACAGTGGCGTCCCCACACAGCTAGCAGTAAGTAGGAACCCTAATCGATTGGCAGATTGCTTTTTGGGGGTAATTATTATGATTATTTTTACTATTATTATACGTTCCGCAAAGGCTGGTTGTGCTGCTCCCCATTTGTCTCTGACAACGAGACCAGGTGAGCAGGGAGCGAGCTGCCAGCACTGAGCTCCACCACCCCCATAGGAACTGGCAAGACTGTGACGTCAACGTGCAGATGATTTATTCAGCCTTTCGAATAACGCAGGAGCATTAAAGCAAACAGATGGGAATCTCTGAGTCTCGAGTTGAGCTGCTTACGTTGGACTTGAGTCTGACCGACCTCAAATCTAGCGGAGAGGAAATGAACGAGGCTTTCGCCGTCGAAGCCCTGTCTTTCCTTTCAGCCACTGCGCCCCGAAGCTGTGGAACTCTCTCCCTCGATTTCCCCCGCCTTGCCTTCCTCCCTCGCCTTCAACCATCTTCAGATCACACCCGAAGACCTTCCTCTTCAACTGTGCCTACCGTCACCTTCCCCTCTTCCCCCGGCTTGGCATCGACCTCCGCCATTGTTACGCGCTCCGAAGCGCTACCTCGCAAAATGCAAGATTATTACCCCCTGGAAAAGCGATCCGCCAATCGACTAACAACCGGGTTCCTACTTACTGCTGGGTAACCAGAGGCGGGGGTGTGTGTGTGTGTGGAGTAAGGACACATGCCTAAGGTTTCCCCCTCCCCCGGGGGATTGTAAGGAGAATACCCGAGGTGTATCTGTACGTGTGTTTGGTGCTGCTCCTTGCTTTCAGCCTGGCTGGCATCGAACCGCCCCAAGCCCGTCAGTGGACGCTGGCCAGTGTGTGCCTGGCAGCATCTCGGGTGCTGACGTCCGTCTGTGTCTCTCTCCCTCCAATCCCTTCGCACTTGCTCTTCGACCTACGGCGCCTACGGTCACCTCCCTCTCTCCCTCCCTCTTGGTTCGGGATCGGGTTCCGCCGCTGTTAAGCGTTCCGAGACGCCGTCCGTGTAAACGCGGGTCATTATTGCGTCCGCTCTCCGTGTCCTGACAGCAAACGTGGAGAAAGATCAGCCGCGAGGAAAAGGGCATCGATTACCCTAGACATTGAGGGACGGCCTTTAATAACACGCCTGCCTTGTCTCCTTTGCCTGATAATGTCTCTTCTCGCCTCCACCGCCCCCCCGTCCACTCCACGCTCCATTCAAATTGATGGCAGTAATTTCAAGGCAGCCCAGAGGCAAATTGGCCACCATCTACTGCACTGGATTGATGGTGTGGTCTTGTTAGCAAATATGGCGGATCATAGACTAGAACCACACTTGAGACTCTCTCTCTCTCTCTCCTTTTCCTTCTTTCTCTGTTTCTATCTCTCTTCCTCTCGTCCTTTCTCTCTCTCTTCCCTTCTCTCCCTCTCCGTGTCTGTCTTGTTCGCTCTCCTTTCCTCTCCGTCTCGCTCTCTCTTCCTTTCTCTTTCCTTTTCTCTCTCTTCTCTCTCTCTTTCAAGAAAGAGAGGCAGAGGCACAATGAGTTGAATGGCCTCCTTCTGTGCTATAAACGTCTTATGTTCTATGGTTTTCTCTCCGGTGGTAACAGTCGATCTCTGTGATGTGACTTTGACAAATGTCAGGAAAAATTGGCTTAGTGCTTGAGACAGCTTCTGTGTCAACGTATAAGAAACCGGGCAAATGATTCTCCACGTAGCGGTTTTTGCTTCTCTTCTTTCTCTGTCTCTCTCTCTCTCCTTCTTTCCATCTCTCCCTCTCTTCCTTTTCACTCCTTCTATTCCCCTCTCCTTTTCCCAATTGGCTGCCACGTTTCGCCCGCAAAATGTCCAGTCAATTCACTTTACAGTGTATCCTGTGAAGCGCTTTGAGGCGTCTCGAAGACGTGATAAGGCGCTGTATCAAATGCAAGAATTATTATTATTATTTCACCCTCCCTCCCTCCCCCTTTAATGTGAGTGATGTAGACAGCGATGTGCTGGCAATGATGAAGGATTGGGGACCCACCTGGGTGGGGTTGGGGTTGAGCTGTGCTGTGAGATGTGTTAATAACTATCCCAGCTGAGGGGGGAACAGTTCCATCGATTTCCCTCCGCACCACATTGAATTGGCTTCACATCACCTGCAACGATGCCTCACAGCAACAAAGGAATGGGACGTAGCATTAGACTCAAAGGATTCACCGGTGGGGTGGGGGGGGGGGGCGGCGTGGATCAGGGACAAGCTACGCAGAAAGGGAACAGGCGAACATTAGACCCACACTGACGGATCTGTGGCTTGGGTCACACTGCAGTCTGTGCCTAGAATATGCCCCGGGGGTCAGGGGGCGGAGGATAGAGGGTGGGTGTCTTGCCCACTGAATATACAGTCAACTCGCTTTGCGGTCAGTTCTGCGAAGCGCTTTAAAACGTCTCGAAGACGTGATAAGGCGCCAAATGCAAGGATTATTATTATTACATTCAGCCTCTCTGCCCTCAACCTTTGGAACTCCCATCCCACAATCCCTCCGCCTCACCCCCTCCCTCGCCTCCTTCAGAGAAAAGAATAATCCTCGGAATATCCTTGATAACAGCGCCTTTCGCATCAGGAAGACGTCTCAAAGCGCCTCACAGGGTTTGGACTGTAACGTGTAATATACCGAATACCTCAGGGGAACATGGCAGACATGTGTACCGGGCGACACCCGACAATTTATTTAGCGTTCCGTTTCTTTTTAGGCCACTCTTCAGTGACGGGGAGTGTAACATCAAAGCTCACCCCCAACCTGGTCCACAACGCAACACGAGATTTATCAGATATTTTTCTCGGATACATTAATCTCCGAGGTTCGCTTTGACGCCTGTAACCATTCCGATCTATTATGTTCACACTGGAACCAGTTGTCCTGATACCTGGCTGGCTTCATTGCCGGCAGCTTAACGGTTGCGGAGAGGAGGAACGAGCGAGAGATCTCACAGCGCTCCGGCCATGATCAATTAATTCATTGATTCATCAATGAGTCCATTAGTTAATGAATTAGTTAATTAATTACTCAGTCAATTAATTTGTCCAACCCTCAATAAATCAGGAGCCGGGCCAGGATCGTGGGCACTGCTGCAACACCCAGTTGTATGGAAGTGGTGGTGCGTGCGTGGTTGTGTATGTGCGTGAGTGTGTCTGTGAGTGTATGTGTGTGTGTGTGTGTGTCTTGTCTGTTGTCTGTGACTGCGTGGTGCATGTGTCTGTGAGTGTATGTCCATGAGTGTGTGGTATGTGTTTCCGTGTGTGTGTGTGTGTGTGTGTGTGCATGTGTCTTTGTGTGTGTGTGTGTCTGTGTGTGTGTGTGTGTATGCGTGTGTGTGTGTGAATCTGGTGTGCACGTGAATATGGTGTGTGTGTATAAAAATAATCACATCTCTGGCTTCTGTAGCCAGCTGAGAGCTCAGCAAACGCAGGCAGGGAAATAGATTTTTATTTTAAATAATTAAGATGAAATCTTGACTGATGTGGAGCTTGGTGTCTCCCTCTCTCTCTCTCTCTCTCTCTCTCGCGCTCACGTTTTACCACATGCGGAAAGAGGCCCAGAGACAAGGCAAGCTATGAGAGCAGAAGAAGTTGAGGGCAGAGGCCATACGATAACAACAACAACAACAACAACATCAACAGGCGTTTATACAGCCCCTTTCACTCAAGGTTACGTCTCGAATGCACGGATTGCACAAGATCACAAGAGACATTCTGGTCAAGATGAGCCTTTGACCCATTTGATCTCGTCTTTTTTTATTGAGAGATGATTTGGGTGGGCGGGCGGGTGGGGGTAATTGGGGGTTCAGCTGGGTGTCTGACACGCGCGGAAACCCATCACCGTGCTTAAAAGAGTATCCGAACCAAACTGAGAGACTCTACCCTTGCGCGAAGAGCGCGATATAAACGTTGTCATTGAAGGTCCCGTGCGCGTGTCCCACCTTACGCGTGGAAACTCCCGAGGCAGGAACTCGATAGAGGAGTTTAAGACGCCGGTTTAGAATACCTTTTGGGATCACGCGATCGTTTCGGATGAAGAAGGCTGTTCGGCCCGACCCCATCTCATCCTTTCGGAACACCCGCCCTACAGCGACCCCATCGCAGCATCGAACAGCTTTGTAAATCAGTCCCCGGTGTCCCAGCTTCACCCATGACGTGCAGTTGGATTCGGGTCTAAGCCAGACCGAGCGCTTTCCTCCCCGGGACAGATTGGGTGGAAGTTGGAGCGTGTGAGAAGCTCGGGTTTTGGGTAGATCGGTGAGAAAAAAAGCATGCAGTTTCCCAGTTTATAGTCTCCGCTTTGAAGTGCATCTGTGTACTTCATCACTGACAGCAAGCGAGAGACGGTAAGCACTGATAACACATGTGAATAGGAGCTGTCTGGGAGATGATCCGTTTTAAGCTGCATGTAGGTCAGAGACGGCGCAAGGGTTAAGCTGCCTCTTGATGGTGAGTTTCCAAAGACTGCGGAGATCACAGCTGGCAATCAGAAGGTGGCGCGCGCGAGTGTGTGTGTGCGCGCGCGTGTGCGTGTGTGTGTGCAAGTGTTTGTGTATGAGATCTTCTCCCCTCCGTTCCCCTGCCCCCCCCTCTGCTCAGCACCGCTTTCCGCTGTGCTCTGATTCTAAGGGGAACATCTTCTTGGTTTTTTTTCTTTCTCTGAGCCAAGCATTTTCTTTTAAGTTAATGTGCGTCGACTGCAGGAGTGAAAATGGGACACAGCCCGAGCTTCGGCGCAGATTAATGATGCCTGAAATAAACACGTCCCAATACGGACACCGAAACCACATGCGCTGCGCACTCTCCCAGCACTCCAGACAGATCTCCACGTCACCACCGAGTCGAGGGCGGGTGTTTACAGAGGCCTGCGATACACGATAAATATCCTGGCGTTTGATCCAGCGCCTTTCACGCGGGACGCACGTCTCAAAGCGCTTCACGGAATTGCACGAGAAAAATGTGGTGTTTTGCCAAACAAGAAAGTTAGAATCCTTGCGATTGACACAACGCCTCATCACGTCTTGGAGACGTCTCGAAGCGCTTCGCAGAATATACCGTAAAGCGTAGTGACTGTATATTTTGCGGGGGAAATGTGACAGCCGACTGCGCACAGCAGTGTCCCACAAAGAGTGACCAAATTGTCGTTATTTTTTTTGGAAGGGCTTATCCACCAATCGACTAACAACCGGGTTCCTACTTAACTGTTGGGTAAACAGAGGCGAGTGTGCGGAGGAAGGGAAGTTGCCTGAGGTTTTGCCCTATCGTGATTCGAACCCAGTGCCTCTCGCTCGCGGGGCGAGCTCTCAAACGTGAGGGGCAATCAGCTTTTTTTCAGGCCCGACCACAATCCCCCCACCCCTCTCCTGATTGCTCAACATCTGTCCTGTTATTAGGACACCCCCCACCCCCCCAACCTTGCGTCCCACATCACAGACACCACCCCCCACCCCCCACCCCCCACCCCCCAAGCCCATAGCGGCTGCAAGTCAGAAGTTCTGAGAAATGTTGAGCTGCGCGGATAGCAGTCAAGCGAGAGACATTGACCAGGGAGGGGGGAGGTGGGGGGGGACGTCGGGTGGTTGATGGCGAGGTGGAGGGTAGAGGAAAAAGCTGCTGTGGTTTCATTTTCATCTCTGATATTTCCCATCATGTCAGCACATTCCTCCAGGCTCAGGAGATTGGATGTCAGATTTCTTAGGTTATGGGCAGAACGAAAGTCGAGTATTTTTTTGGGAGCAAACTCGGCCAAATCTCAGCGGAGGAGATTGTGAGTTCAGCTCAGTCTCTCCAGTCGAGAACCTGGTGCATTGTTCGACGCGGATACAGAGAATTATGGCAGTGCAACCCTCGATACAGCATCTTAACGTGTCGAGAGGATGGATGTCCCAAAGCGCCCGAAACAGCGTCTGAATTTCTAGGTGAACCGAGAATTGTAGTTGGCCTTTGAGGGAGTGGGGGTGGGGGAGGGGAGGTGGGGAGCCGTGAGCAAATTGGCCGCCTACAAAATACACAGTCGCTGCCACGAGTCCGTGTGGGAGGGGTGGTGGGAGCCCAATGAAGGACGTGGGGAAGGAAGGGAGAGATGACTGAAAGGGCGATTAGAGGAGCATCTTGAGATGGGCCTTGAACAGTGGAGGAGAGTGAGGGAGGGAGGGAGTTGGAGGGACTCCAGGATGGAGTTCCATCGGGAGCGGGATGTGTAGGTGGGTGAATGGCTGAACGCCCGGCCTCCCACGGTGAACTCCCAATTCCCTGCGGAGCGCTTTGGAGAGAGACGTTGCGGGCTGAAGGGAAGGCAATAAGGAAAGGTCAGAGACTGACAAGTGTCCCTCTCAGACGGTGATCGTCTGTCAGGAGGACTCAGCCTCTGGGTGACAAGCCGTTTGATTAGTTCTACTCACGTAAGGGGCATTAGCGGGTGCAGCAGCATCTTAACAAAGAAGCGAGGACATGTGCGATCGATGCCACACATTGATCCTGCCCATCAGCCTCTGTTTAGCAGCCGCCTTAATTACCAGCTTCGAGGGTAATGACTGAGATTAGTGGGACATGAGAAGGTCACGGTTGGGCAGGGAGCAGGGCTCGCCATCACATTTTGGAGCAGAAACAGAAGTGGCTGGGAACGCTCAGCGGGTCAGGCAGCATCTATGGAGAGAGGAAACGCGAGTCAACGCAATTTGGGTCGCTCTCTGAAGCTAATCTCGCGCCGTCTGCGTGAGAGCAATTCCCCGTTCGACTTCCCGTCCTGAGCCGTTTAATCGTAATGATAATGATGATGAGAATAATCGTCATTCTGGGGTTTGACGATAGCGCCTTATCACGTCGGGAAGGACGTCTCAAAGCGCTTCACAGGATTTACAGCGAAATGGAACGTATTTGTACACAGCCAAGCACTCCGGGACGCTGTGTAAATGCAAGCTGTTGTTGTTGTTGTTGCTGTTGTTGTTGTGGGCAGACGCGGCAGGAAACTAATTGATCAAATGAAATTCTAATTCTGACCAAGTGACGTGTTGTTATTTCGTAAAAGAGACAAAAGCTTTCGGTGACGTGATTTGATGGGATGTGGACTTTACTCACGGTTACGTTTCTCCCCCCACCCTCCCCGCCCCCGCCCCCACCCCCTCTCCGCCCCTCCTGCCCGGCCTCCCCCCCCCCCCGCCCCCCCCGCCCGCCCCCGACAGGTGGGATCTGCATTGCTCAGGTTCTGAAGATCCCGACCGACCCGAAAAGGGTCGATTACGATCGGATCATCAAACGCCTCCTCGACACGTCCAACGTCCGCGGCGTGGTGATCTTCGCCAACGAAGATGACATCAGGTAAGAGAATCCGCTCACTCGGGTCCCCTCTGCGCCCCGTCTTGGCCTCGTCACCCCTCCTACCCCCAACCCTCCCGGCCCTCCACCCCCTCCCGATCCCAACCCACGCACCGTCCGCCCCCCACCCCACCCCCACCAAGTCCAAATCCCTGACTGTCCAGCGCCTTGGGACCTCCTCCCAACACGAAAGGCGCCGTGTAAAATGTCATGCATTACTGTTGTTGTGTAGAGACCGAGGCTCCTCTGGCTGAGGGTCTGTGTGTTTGCTCTCTTCCCCCTCAACCATCCCCCCCCAGACAGGTGCTGGCAGCATCCAGCAGAGCCAACAAGGCGGGGCACTTTGTGTGGGTGGCCTCCGACAGCTGGGGCTCTAAGAGCTCTCCGGTGAAACAGCAGAGCGACGTGGCAGAGGGCGCCGTGACCATCCTGCCCAAGAGGGCCTCGGTGGAAGGTAAGAGCTCGGCTCAGCTTATAATAATAAGAATAATAATCCTAATAATCCTTGTATTTGATACGGCGCCTCATCACGTCTTCTCGACGTCTCAAAGCGCTTCACAGAATATACTGTTAAGTGAATTGACTGTATATTTGTGGGCCAAACTCGGCAGCCAATTGCGCACAGCAGCGTTCCCCCCACAAACAGTCGGGGGATTAAGTGACCAATTTATTATTATTATTTTTTTTTGAAGGGATTATCACCCCCGCCATCCCCTCTCCCGGAAAAGCCACCCGCCAGTCGGCTAACAACCGGGTTCCTACTTACTGCTCGGTAAACAGAGGCCTTCTCCATCGATGCCTTCACTTCAGAACCTGACGAGATTTCAAGGAAGTCACATCTGAGCCCTTAGTTGTCACGGGCAGAGAGATGGCGAAGGCGTACATGTTTTGGAACAAAGCGACAGTTTTCCTCCCTCTCCCCCTCTCTCTCTCTGTCAGGCTGATTGACTCACTTTTTGATGAGCTATTGCCGGTAACTTGCTCCACTTGGTTTGACAATTGATGCGGTTTGCCCGCCTGCCTTCTGTGTAAAAGCTTCTGTCCCAGTGCCCGCGACTGATTCAGATATCCCAGATCTGAGACGCCATCAAAATTCTTGGCAATGGAACAGACACTTTGGCAACAGAGCACTACGGCCATTCTAGTGGTTGTGGAGTCCCGTAGCTCAGTGGTGAGATCACTTGCTTCCACAGACGAGAGACTTGGGTTCGATTCCCGGCAGAGCGAAACCTTGGCCAAATTTCCTTGCTCCACCCCCCCCCCACCCCGATAACAAACCTTCAAGGAAAAATATAATGATAAGTTGGTCACTCAGTCCACGACTGTCTGTGGGGCGCTGCTGTGCGCAATCGGCTGCCGCGTTTCGCCCACAAATACGCAGTCAATTCACTTTACAGTGTACCCTGTGAAGCGCTTTGAGACGTCTCAAAGACGTGTTAAGGCGCTGTATCAAATGCGAGGATTATTATTATTTTTTCCTATAGTGTCCCGCGTTGTAGTTCACAATAATTAAAGCAGATGTTCCTACACGATATCCCTCAGCGGCGCTAACGTTCCGTAAGGTCTCAATATCATTTCCTGTATTCGAACGCGCGCAACAACGTCAGTTCCTGCATTCGAATGCTCACAATGAGGTCATTTCCTGAACTCAAAGGCTCGCAGTGAGGTCCTCTGCAGCTGTAGCGCCGCGAGAGCCTTCTCGAAGCATCGGGAGGAGGTTGCACCTCAGCGCGATGCTAGCAATTCCCCTGTCAAGAGGTTTGCATAGGAACCCGGCTCATTATCGCCGAAAAGAGAAGGTGGAACGGAACCAGGAGCCTGTCACTGTCACGGTCACAAGGGGAGCATCACACGCTGAAAGGCACAGCGATAAAAATAACCACAAGTGCGTAGCACACCAGAAGCGTAACGAGCAGAGAGGCCGGCTGTGAGGAGTTTGCCCTCGAAAGTGCTGCCAGCCGGGAGCGGGTGGAAATCTTAACTGCTTCGCGTGGTACCAAACGTGATTTTTGAAACGCTCGCCTCTCCCCGGGAGCGTAGCATCTCCGACCGCGGCCCGGCAACGGACTGCGTTCAGCAGCTCTTCGTCGCACGCTGCTTTGTATTCAGGATCTGTCGGGCCAATCTCCCGAGACGCCAGGGGAGATGTTTCACACATTGAAATGAGCTCCTTTTCTGTGAATGAGACCAAATATTTGCATGTCTCCTTATCAGCGAATGCTCGTCGCGCTCGCTCGAGTGCTGTCTTGTGATTTCCCCCTTGTCAGGTTCTGGCCTGTGGATTGACCACTGCTTAACCTTGACAGCGCAGGTGATTACCTGACTGACAGAAACACTTGTCGCCGGCTGAGGTTTGTCAAAACAGCTCTGTCTTTGTCTAGCGTCGCTCAAGGGATTGCACGAGACGTGTGGAACACAAGGAAATCCGATTCTTTAATCTTCCGTGCGCTTCTTCCCGTGACCTTATGTTTGAACAAAACCCCATTGGCTTCCTCAAGAAGAGAGAGCCCTGTTTCTTCAGTGATTGGTATCGTCGCCCTCACCCGCCGCTGCTCGAAACGCACTCGGCTCGTCCTGAAATTCCGCCCGATCTTTGCCCGTGTTTCAACGCTCACTGCTCATTCCCTGCATTTTTTTTTTACGCTCGCTGTGAAAGCGTTTCCTGCGTATCAGTGCTCAACGTGATGCCGTTTCCTGTATTTCGGTGCCCACTTCCAACGCCTGAAGCGCCAACCCGCTTTCCTCTCTCCATAGATGCCGCCTGACCCGCTGAGTGTTACCCTTACCCCGGGACAGTGCTACGCGCAATTGGCTGATGTATTTCGCCCACAAAGTACACAGTCAAGTGAATACACGCACACTTGACTGTATATTCTGTGAAGCGCTTTGAGACGACTCAACGACATGATTAGGGGCTACATCAAGTGCGAGGATTATTATTATTGTCATTATCATATCAAATGCAAAGATGGCCATTACCGAGCAGCTCCTTGACAGAGAATTGAGTCTGAGACGTCTCAAGCAGGCGAGTGGCGCTGAGGGAGTTAACATGTTAATGCAGGAAGGCATGTTGGCAGAGTGTGTGCTTCCTGGCAGTGAGAGTGACATTCTGCAGGATGCAGTTAATCTACTGGGGAAGGTGTGGACGAAATTGGGCACTGCTTGAGATTTTATGTCCTCTTCCATCACCTCCCTCCCTCCCTCCCTCCCTCCCCCACCAGGTTACTGCATTAGAAGTGGGGGGGGAGAAAGGCTCCATTGCGTTCAGCAATTGTAACAGAAAGCAACTCGACATTCGAGGGCTGTTAACGCACCTTCTGGAGAGCGACTGATCCGTGAAGTCTCACACAGCCTCTCAGTGTGGTTCAGCGCGCACTCAACTCCAGCCTGGAAGGAGCTGAGGTAACACAGGAATGAAAGTTCCCGCACAAGGGCAGCTGCTCCCCCTCAATCTGCCCTCTCACGTAGTCGCGCCTTAAGGAACGAACGAACAAACCAACAAACAAACAAACAAACTCCGCCAGTGTCCCTGGAAGGCCTTCTGCTCACCACGGTACCTTGTTTGGGCAGCGAGACTCTCTGCCATTTGTTCGTTGCCTTCTGTTTTGAAGCCCTTGAGAAAGATTTCGTGCCAATAGTTTAGTGAGATTTCAGACTCATCTGACAACTTACAGTAACAGCTCGGTTGTACATTTGGCATCTTGAGGACATCGCGTCAGGATTCACTGTACAGTGGAGTCAACTGCATCGCCACAAACATTTTATCGTGTGTACGCGCGGGTGGGGTTGGGTGTGGGGCGGGTGGTGGTGGTGGGGGTGGTGGGGGCTGGAATGTCGGCCAGGACACGGGGAGGGAGGGGAGAAGGTAATGAGACAAACAAGTGGGGAGCAAGTGAGAGAAGCACTTTGGGACATTCTCCTTATAAGTGTAAATTTGTGGAGTCCTGTAACCCAGTGGTTAGTGCGCTCGCCTCGCAAGCGAGAGGACCCGGGTTCGATTCCCAGCCAGAGCGAAACCTTAGGCAAGTGTCCTTACTCCACACGCCTCTGCTGACCAAGGAACCCGGTTGTTAGTGGATTGGCGGATCGCTTTCTGGGGGTAATAATCCTTTGAAACAAATACCAATAATAGTAATTTAGTCACTCCGCCCACGACTGTTTGTGGGGACGCCGCTGTGCGCAATCGGCTGCCGCGTTTCGTCCACAAAGTACACAGTCAATCGACTTCACAGTATGTTCTGTGAAGCGCTTTGAGACGCGATAAGGTTTTATATCAAACGAAAAGGATTATTGTTATTATTAAACAGTTGGGGTTCAGGGTGAGAGCGGCTTGACTTGGGCAATGGATCTCTGAACTCTGAACCCACAGCCGGACTTAATGGACCGTCCAAAGAGTGGCCGGACTATAGTGACGCATACTTGGTGACTGAAATCGAATAAGTCATCCAAAGATTGACAGATGGAATGAAACGCTGAGATCTGTGCTGTGACCCAGATGCTTACATGCCTGGTTGGGCTGTGTAGTACGTTGCTGAAACCGATACACTGATTTGTTTACATGGATGAATGACTTAATGTGTCACTCGCCTGATTATGACCTGAATGTTGTTGACAGCCTCGAGGTGGATGTCAGACACTTGGGTGGAGGTGGGGTGGGGGGGGGTGGGGCGAGGGAAGGAGGGAGGGATTAACGTGAACTGTCTCAGGCAAACAGAACATTGTCCCCATCTTCGACCGTGCTTTCAGTCATCTTTCGCCTCTCACACACCCTGTTCGGCTTGGATGCCCAGTCAGCAGCTTTGAAACGTCCTCTCGTCATCGCTGTTTGTATATTAATGTCAATCGTATTGCGTAAAACAACGTGGCTCAGTGGTAAGTGCACTCGCCTCGCGAGCGAGAGGATCTGGGTTCGATTCCTGGGCAAGGCAAAACCTTAGGCAAGTTTCCTTACTCCACACACCTCTGTTTACTCAGCAGTAAGTAGGAACCCAGTTGTTAGTCGACTGGTGAATCGCTTTCTGGGGGTAATAATCCCTGCGAATAAAAATAATAATTTGTTCGCTCGATCCCCGACTGTTTGTGGGGACGCTGCTGTGAGCAATCAGCTGCTGCGTTTCGCCCACAAAATACACAGTCAATTCACTTTAGAGTGATAAGGCGCTACATCAAATGCAAGGATTATTATTAATATGATTATTAAAGTGGCGCACCAGAGAGGAAATAAGACTGTAAAGGCTCGCTCTGTCCAGTGATGGTATAGAACCGCAGTGAAGACGTTATTTGAACTGAATGGAACCTAAATGCTTGGAGACGGCGAGATGCTCTGTGTAACGCTCGGGTGTGTTGTGCTTCCCACCGCAGGTTTTGACGAGTACTTCACCGGACGGACCCTGGAGAACAACCGCAGGAACGTCTGGTTTGCCGAGTTCTGGGAGGAGAATTTCGACTGCCAGGTCACCCGGACGGGATCCAAGAAAGACACGGCGAAAAAATGCACCGGTCAGTGTCTGCTTCTTGTCCTGTTCTCTCTTCAGGAACAACCTTTGGAACTCCATCCCATAGTCCCTTGGCTTCGCTCCCTCCCTCGCCTCCTTCAAGGCCTATCTCAAGACCCTTCCTCGTCTGTCACCCTCTTTACCCGCCTACCCTCCCTGTCCTCCACACCCCCCTCCTGATCCTAATCCCCAGCTCGGGCGCAAATCTTTCACCGTCCAGCGCCTTGGGATGTCCTCCCGACGTGAAAGGTGCTGTCTAAATGTCATTCGCGGTTGTTATCGCGCACCCACCCACCGCACTCTGCCTTCACCACCGAACCCACAGTCACTACACTTCACGGGAGCAGGTCAAGGCGAGCGCAGGAGTCTGGGAGCCGGGTGAGGAGATTAGTGGGGCGGGTGGAGGAGGTGGTGGGGTGCAGTCTGATCCAGCACAGAGCTAAAGGTGTCGGAAATTTATCACAGGTTTTGCTTCTTTCTGAATTTTGTCTCAGAAACGGCAGCTGCAAAAAAGACAATTGGTGCTGATCGATGGCTCAATTATGGTTGCAAACAATGTAAAATAACCTAAATGTCATTTAGGATACATGACTCGACACTAAGCAATTAGGTAAGGCATTTGTCAGGAACTCTCTGGCTTTGTACATATCAGTTGTTGAAGGTAAAAAGAGCCGGGAAAGTACTTAACAAGCGAAGGGTTGTACAAGCAACTCGAAGCACGAGGACTGTCGTGTTAATTAAATAATAACAATCACGGCTATGATACAGTGCCTCGCCACGCTGACAAGACTGTCTCAGGATCTTACTGTGAAGCGCAGTCATTGTGCGACTGCAAACGAACGGGGAGTGGTGGACAATTTGTCCCACAAACAGCCATGAAGTCAGTGACCTATTTTATTATCTGGGAAGGGGAGGGGTTGTCGGCCAGGACACCAGGAAAGAGAAACTCCCTTTCCCAGCCCCGTGCGATCCTTAACGTCCACCTAAACGACCATGGACGGGGATCTCAGTTTAGTTACTTATCCGAAGGGCAGCGCCTCTGACAATGCAAAGCTCCCACCCCACAGCTCTGCCCTGAGGTGGGTATCAGCCTCGACTGTGCGAGCTCAAAGTCCCAACGTGGGTGGGGGGGCTTGAACCCACAATCTTCTGACCCCCCCAAGTGGTGAGAGTGCCACCCACCGAGCCCGGCTGATACCTTGATGAATTAGCCGCATGTTCTCAAAGGCGTTGCCCAATGAATAAGGCCCCAAATTCCACCCGGTTTCAGGCAGCGAGATATAAGACGGCGCCAAATTGTGTGAAATTCTTAAATTCAGCCTTAATTGGGAGGCTCGTTGCTTCTTACGAACTTCGAGGGCGGGGGGGCGTTGGGGTGGGGGGGGGGGGGGGAAGGAGGGAGGAAGGGGAACAACAATCCGAATTGAAAGTGAAATCAAGATTCGTCAAGTGATAAGACCCTGTACCAAATACAAGGATTATTATTATTATGAATCAAAACACCGGCATTCCCGGTTTTTGGGAATCTCCTCGCTCTCCCACTCCCGGGCAGTGCCCTCCATCTCCCCCCCCCCCCCCACCCCCCCAGGCTGGAGGCAGAGCATCGAACATCCCGTGTATATTTTATGAAACGTAAATTGAAAACAGACGTTTCACAATTAGAAATCAATGGCTTTCCTGGGCTGAGCGATGGAGCCATTTACAGTCCTTTTTTTCCCCTTTACTGAGCGCTGCCGCACACCGCACGCGAATCCCACTCGCAGGATGCGCGTTGGCCATCCGCAGATCACGACCTGCGGACTCCTGTCGTGCATCGGTCAGCGCGCTCGCCTCGCAAGCGAGAGGAACCGGGGCCCGAGAGCGCCTCGAGACCATTCCAGACACAAACAGACGTTGCGACAAACGCGGGTGTTAAGTAGTATTAAGTAGCACGTGTCGAGCAGATATTAATAATAATCACTGCATCGGATGCAGCGGCTTATCACGTCGTCACACGGGATGACACACGGCAAAGTGACAATATTTTGTGCGTGTGAAACACGGCAGCCGAGGAGTGGGTGAGGGAGTGAGTGGGTGAGGGAGTGGGTGGGTGAGGGAGTGGGTGGGTGAGGGAGTGAGTGGGTAAGAGAGTGAGTGGGTGAGGGAGTCGGTGGGTGAGCGAGTGAGTGAGTGACCAGTTTTATTTGGGGGAAGGTTGGCCATGACTCCCGACATCCCAAACACGTGGCTTCTGACACCGATAAAGGCGGGAAGTGATGCGCTCCTGTGCCGGGAACACAGTCGCAGAGGCCGTCTTCAATAACCGCTCAGGCGACTGGGCCAAAGTGGCCTCGATATAAAGGTGGCCTCTGTGTCAGGGTTCCAGGGTGGTCGTTGGCAGGAGGTGGTTGCTGAATGGAGGTGGGGGCCTTGAACAGGATCGACAGTCTCGGGGCGTTAGGAAGTCAGGGCAACTAACTCTACCTGTATATTTCGGGCCAACCCAATTTTGCATGCGGAGCAGTACTGTGAGAACCTGGCACTTTGCTGGCAACGGAGTCATTTATGCTCATTAAGGACAGTTTTGTCATATTAAGCCTGCTGCTGCCAGGCTAACGAGACATAATGAAGCAGTACTAATGCCAACTGTTGTATCATGTTCTATTTATTTTTGCGTAATGGCCTGCGTTTGCAGTCTAAAGCAAATAGCCTTTTATCATTATTGTTTGTGAGTGCTCTCCATCACTCACTCTCCTCCGTCTTTGATGCCCTGCGCCAAGCCAAGCCAGTCGTTCCATGTCTTGCCTCCCGCTCAGAGAGAAAGAGAGAGAGACCGCGCACTGACGGTCACGAGAATGTTTCCCGGGGGCGGATTGAGGCTTCGTCCTGGGAAGGAGGGGGAGGGTGTGTGTGGGGAGTGGGTTTCAATGGGGGTGCCTTCATTCAGATTATTAGCTGCCACCTTTTATGGGAGGGGGGGGGGGTGGGGGGGCGGGAGAGGGCTCTAGTAATGGATTCAATGGGGGGATTTAATAGGGTTACACTGAACTGAATCTTTACTCTGTCCATTGGATTCCGATTAGATAAAAGCTAATTTCCCCTCCCCCCCCCCCCCCGGGATGATCCCAAAAAGCAACTGCAACTCTCATAATAATAATAATAATAATAATAATCCTCGCATGTGATACAGCGCCTTATCACGTCTTTGAGACGTCTCAAAGCGCTTCACGGGATACACTGTAAAGTGGAAGTGACTGTACATTTTGTGGGCGAAACGCGGCAGCCAATTCGGCACAGACACAGCGTCCCCACAAACAGTCGTGGATCGAGTGACCAAAGTATCTTTCCAGCACCTTGGGACTTCCTTCCGACGTGAAAGGCGCGATAGAAATGTAGTTTTGTTGTTGTTGTTGTTGTTGTTGTTGTTACCCACCATGACTAATTAGCTTCCTGGTGACTTACGGGAAATCAATCAAAAACAAATGAAAATGTAACAGCACATTACTTCAGACGGACACATGTTTTTTTTTTACCCGCTTTAAATTAAGCGAATTAGTTACGTGACGTATGAATTACTCACTCACGGGTGGGTGTGCGGGGAGGGTGGTGGGGGAGACTGCCATTTGCCAGTAATTGTTTAATTAATTCTATCTCGCACTAAAGAAAATGATATTAAAATGACTTAGGACACAGACCTCATAAACCAGCTTTAAGTAATTATTAATCCCTTAACGTCAAAGTAGAAGATTGCTCGTTGCAGAGAAACATTACTGAAGATAAAAGCTAATTTACCCAAATGCAATCAATTTGACTCCCGGTTACTTTATTACTTCGAAAACTCAATGAAATATTTACCGCAGTTTTTTTTTTTAAAAAGCTCTCGCTTAACGATTGCGAAAAGCTGCTGTTAATCAATTAATGCACTGGGCAGGGGAAGGAAAAGATGTCTTCCTCGCGTCGGTTTAAACTGCCCCCAACACTCCCCACCCCAGAAAACGAAGTTGAGCTTGAAAGTGCCCCGTGTTACACTAGTTAACCCCTTGCGTTGATGTCATTGGCGGACTGCAAGGGTTAACTTAACCACTTCTGAACTGTGCGTGTGTCTTTGTGTGTCTTCGCAGCACCAAACTGGTTAAACTCAACATATCCTCTCTGCCTGCTGTCAACAGTCAGTTCACTTTACAGTATGTCCTTTGAAGCGCTTTGAGATGTCTCGAAGACGCGAGAAGGCGTAACATCAAACGCATGGATTATTATTATTATTAATATTATTATATTGCTATCCTTGTCCCGCAGGTAAAGAGAGGATTGGTTCAAGCACCCAATACCAGCAGGAGGGGAAGGTGCAGTTTGTAATTGATGCTGTCTATGCCATGGCTCACGCACTACACAACATGCACCGAGACTTCTGTCCAGGCTACATTGGCATCTGTCCTGCCATGGACCCTGTCAATGGCGAGGATTTCCTGAGATACATCCGCAGCGTCCAATTCAATGGTGAGTGAGAGACTGACCGTGGCTACACCCTGTCCATTTCAATGGGAGTGACTTAGATATTTTTTTGGGGGGGTCAGCCGGGTGTCTGACACACGTGGAAACCCATCACCGTCGCTTAGGAGTCTCCAAACCCAACTGAGAATTCCATGTCTCCCACCTACACATGGAAATCCCAGAGATAGACTGTTGGAATGGAATGCGCTCTCTCTCTCTCCCCCCCCCCCAAGAGACACTTCCTGCTTACCTAATTCTGGAAAGTATTAGGTGCAGGTTGGCAAACCCCAAGGCTTGGGGGGGGGTCCCTAGAGTGTGCGTTGGGGTAACTGCTGGAGTCTAAGTAGCTAATACCACAGAGCTCGCTATTGAGAGCGCTGTCTGGCAAACTTTCCCGCTGCTTGTCCAGCTAAGACCACCCTACACGTTAGGGCTTTGGCTTGTAGGGTTAACAGGAGCTGAGTGGGAGGATTCCCCCAGTGTGGTGAGCAAGAGACTGACCTTAGCTATACATTGTCCATTTGAATAGCGAGTGAGACACTGACTGACCTTAATGAACAAAGAGGCGAGTTCCTTGGTATTATCAAAAGCGACTTAGGTAAACGCTTGAAAACGAGACGTATAAAAGGGTAGCGAAGGGGTGTTGGGGCAAACAAATAGCTCTTCAGAGAGAGGAGGAGGAGGACTGCGTAGTCAATAGCTGCCTCCTGTGCTGAGCAACTATTGTAAGGTTCCCTTAGCACGAGCACCCGAACTGACCGGCAGAGTGGAGCCTGTGAAACTAATCTGAGTCCCTGCGGGAGGTTATTGTACTCTCTGCCTCCTGTGCCACAGGACAGTGGGTAATGTTCGAAACCAACTCAGAAAGTTACAGACTTGCCTCACGCCATCCAACGAGAGCGCACGAATCTCACGCCTGGTAAACGGCAGCGATACACACGCACACAAAACACGAACCGCTTAGCTCCTAACGTTAGTGAAAGCTCCTCATTGCCGAGGCTCGGTGTTTAGGTTTGACGTGTCGCTGGGGATTGTACGGGAGTAGGTAGCTCGGGATATGAATCCGCCCGGCTGTGAGCCTTGCCTTGGAATCCAGTCGCAATCCGGCTGAGAGAGGAGAAAACGTTAAAGTAGATTTTTCTTCTCGTCGCGAGCGGATAATACACAACACATCTTCGAAACGTGACTGAGATGAACGAAGCACTTTGGTTGCAATCTGTTGGTGCGATTTGGGGAATTTGTGTTATTTTTGTGACTCCCCCCCCCCCCCCCTCCCCCCCGACCACACACAATAATAATCCTTGTATTTGGTAAAGGACCCTTCACATCAGAAGGACATCTCGAAGTGCTGTGCTTCACGGGGTTTTACTGTAAAGTGAAGTGACTGCGTGTTCTAAACAACCTTCACGTCAGTGAAGAGAGAGAAAGTGAACCACGGAGAGATATGTTATAAGGGAGAGGGAGTCAGAGACGGAAAGAGAATGAAACACAGAGATTTAGAGCCAGACCGAGAGAGAGAAACAGAGAGAGTGAAACACAGAGACCTATAATAATAATAACCCTTGCATTTGATGTAGCGCTTTTTACGTCTTCGAGACGTCTCAAAGCGCTTCACAGAATAGATTGTTAAGTGAATTGACCGTATATTTGTGGGCGAAACGCGGCAGCCAATTGCACGCAGCAGCGTTCCACAAACTGTCGTGGATTGAAGTGACCGATTTATTATTTTTTTGAGGTATTATTATCAGGCGTGTGTGTGGAGTAAGGAAACTTGCCCAAGACTTCGCCCTACCAGGAATCGAACCCAGGTCTCTCACTTGCAAAGCGAGTGCTCTAACCACTGAGCTACAGGACTCCACATAGAGCAAGACAGACAGACAGAGACAACAACAACATAATTACAATTGTAAAGCGCCTTTCACGTCGGGAGGACATCCCAAGGCGCTGAGACAGAGACAGAGAGACGCAGCACGATAGAGACAGACAGACAGACAGAAAAAATCATTTTATGACTCTGTTCACTGTGAAGCTTCTCTGTAGAAATCTCCGGCTGAGACTTGGGGGTGGACAACGATCCTTCATTAAGAAGCAGTTCATCTTTATTATCGGTCAGCGCTATCGCCTCCGCTAATTAATCCCATAGAATGAGGGAAAAGGTTATGCAATGAGCTTAATGTATTGAAAACGAAATTCTCTCCATCTCTCGGTGTGGCTGCTTCTGTACGTCTGTCTCATTCTCTCTCACGTCTTTCTCGCTTTCAGTCTCCAGTTTCTTTCATTCTCTGCTTTTGTCTTTCGCTAATTCTCCGTCTCATTCTCCCTTCCCTCTGTCGGCCTCTGTCTCTTGCTCTGTCTTGCTTGTTCTGCCTCTTGTAATGAGTCTCAATCTACAACACTGGTGTGTTAACTAACTCCTTTATTCAGTGCTTCCAAACAATCAGATACTCCAATGGTAAACACACAAATCCTCCTTGGTGGGGAGGGGAAAAGTGTGGGCGGCGGTGGGGGGGGTGGTAATCGGGATCTTCTTGGAGCTGAACTGGCTCCAAAGTGTTAACAGTGTCCGAATCGAACCAGCCCTCTGTGACGGTTTCTCTCTCTCTCTCTCTCTCTCTGCTCTGTTTAACCCTTTCGACCACACCAATGTTCTGCTCCTGTCTTGCCCTCAGGCAGTGCTGGGACCCCAGTGAAGTTCAATGAGAAGGGCGATGCCCCCGGCCGCTATGACATCTTCCAGTACCAGCTCCGAGGGAACAACACCTGGGATTACAGGGTCATCGGCCAGTGGACAGACCATCTCCAGCTCAACGTAAGTCACCTCACTGCCCGCAGCTCAGCACGGGGTTACTACCTGATCTTAAGTCACGTCCCTTTTTCTGCTATCCCTTCTCATTCACTCCCCTCTTTCCCGCGCTCTCTCTCTTCCTCTCTCCCCATCTATCCCTCTCTCTCCCTCTCTCTTTCCCTCCAACCCTACCTCCCTCTTTCCCTCTCTCTCCGAACTGAAAGCCCATTCCCAGAGCCAGGGCCTCTCAGAACGAGCCTTTGGCCCCCGAGGGTTGGGGCAGGCGAGACCCAGGTTCCTCCCGAGCCGTTCTGTGGAGTAGCCCTGGCTGGTGTAACCAGTTAAAGGGAAAATATTAACACAAGAGCTTGTCAAATCCAGCTATAAATTCAGTGTCTGTGTGTGTGCGTGTGTGTGTAAAAAAAACCCTGTCTGCAACAGAGAGGCACTTAATGTGGTTCCTCGGTGGCAGAATGTATTCATCCATTCTTATGCATCCAATACTAATGGGCTGTAACGTGCGGAGCCTGTTAACGATGGGATCACTCGCTGCCTTTAGCTGACTGCAAACTCTGTCACAATGTTTATCATCATTTGATCATTTTCTCGAAAGGATTCCACTACCTTGGAGCCAGGGGTTTGGTGTCGGGGGAGCGTAGGAACGGGAGGAGGCCATTCAGCCCCTCCAGCCTGTTCTCCCATTCTATTAATCATGGCCGATCTGTACCCCAACTTTGTTTACCCGCCTTTGCCCCATATCCTTTGATGTCCTTAACTAACGAAACTCTATCGACCTGGGTCTTGAAAATTTCAAATCATCCAACATCCAAAGCCTTTTGGGGGAGAGAGTTCTGGGGGGGGGGGGGCGATAGGGGTTCGGGAGAGGGGGGGGGGGAATAACCCCAATCATTCTGCTTTTCCCCGAAGTCAAGGATCCATTATTAATAATAATCCATGCATTTGATTTGGCACCTTATCACAACCATTGAGACGTCTCAAAGCGCTTCACAGAATATACTGTAAGGTGTAGTGAAGTGACCCTGTATTTTGTGTGGAGGGGTTGGGTGGGGGGCGGGGGGGACCTGACAGCCAATTGCGCATGGCAGCGTCCCACAGTCGTAGATTTTGAGTGACAGCATTTTCTTTGAAGGGATTATTACCCCCCGAAAAGCCATCCGTCAATCGACTAACCAGGTTCTTACTTACCTCTGGGTATCCGGAGGAGTGTGTGCGTGTGGAGTAAGGGCACCTGCTTAAGATTGCGCCCTGCCCCACCCGGGAATCGAACCTCCCACCCCCACCCCCCCTCTCTCTCTCTCTCTCTCTCTCTCCCTCGATAGTAGTTGGAAGCGCAGAAGAAGAATGATGAACTGCGCGCTTTTAAACTGGAATTAATTTCTTAATGCGCTGCAGTTGGATGTTGTGATAGCCTCGTCGGCTTTTGTCTGAGCGTGCTAATTTGCTTCTGCTTCGCTGCGTGGGGTCTCGTTAATCACAGAGACGGGAGCTCGGTATGCGTGTAAGGCAATCGGCGGCGGGGGGCGGGGTAGGGGGTGGTTAGGGGGTTATGAGGGGTGAGAGGGGGGTGGGGGTGTCAGTGTGAGGGGGAGGCGTGAGAGCTGAGACCCTGACCTGTTGTCACAGTGATTGAAATCTCTCGGTATTACCGGCTTCACTCGCCATTTATCATCGTCTTCCGTCGGCCGCACCTCACCGCAGACACGCTGACGGCTGCCGTAAACGCTCTCGCTCTGCGAGGGCAGAACCCCGGGGGGCAGGAGGCACAGTCGGAGGTGGCGCCGCGATCTTAATTTGTTGGATCCCTTCAGTTGCTTCCGTCCTGGTGTCATTTCCAGTGTTATTCATAGCTGTTACAGTGATCTGCAACCTGTCTCTCTCTCGCTTGCTCTCTCTCACACACAAACACACACACACACACACACACACACCAAGCACAGCTTCCCCACCCCTCCCCACACACACACATATTCACTGACACTGACTCTCACTCACATTCACTCAAACTGACACACACACACACACACACACGCACGGCACTCATTCTCACTCACTCGCATGCTCTCACTGACACACACTCGCACGCACTCACACTCACATACACACAGCTACACTGACACTCTCTGACTCTCACTGACACACTGTCACACACACACACACACACACAGTCACACACACACACACACACAGTCACACACACATTTACACTGGCTCGCTCGCTCTCTCTCTCTCACAGTGTGTTGAGATGTGAGCCGAGAGTGACAGAGATGCGGTTGGTGAAAGGCCAGTGTAGAGCGGTCGGTGCACGTAAAGATCTCAGCTCAGTCCAACGATGGAGCCCAATTCACAAGGAGAATAAATTTCAGCCTGAGTTAATGGGGCTTGAGATAGAGGCATGAATGTGTGATGAATATGTAAAGGCGAGACGGAGAATCTTACACTGACAGTCTGTAAGAAATTACAGCCCACATTTGAGAAAAACTCTTCCCTTGAAAATTGCCTCTCACTGAAGCGATCAGTTTTGTCTCCTGTGCCGTAAAGTTCCCTCTCGGCTACTTAACCTGCACCTATAGCTCCGTCTCAGTCTGTAGCGCTCTCGCCTCTGAGGTTGTGGGTTTGAGCCCCCTACGGCGGGGACTTTGAGCTCACAGTCTGGGCTGAAGGTTCAGTGCGGTACTGGGGGAGAAGTGGGGGGAGTGCCCAGATGTTAAAGCTCTCGCGGCGCTATTCAAAAAGAGAAGGGATGAATAGTAATAATAATAATTGATGAGTTCCGATACAGAGCCTCATCACGTCGTCGCGACGTCTCCACGCGCTGCGTGGGATTTACTGTAAAAGTGTAGTGACTGTGCGCTTTTGTAGGCCAAGGGAGAGGGAAGGGGGAGGCCTTAGCATCAGGAGACTCCAAACAAAGTGCTGGTACTTGTAAAGACACAGTAAACACACAGCAAACAATAATAATCCTCGCATTTGATACGGCGCCTCATCACGTCTTCGAGACGTCTCAAAGCGCTTCCCGGGATACGCTGTAAAGTGAAGTGACTGTGTATTTCGTGGGCGAAACGCGGCAGCCGATTGCGCGCGGCAGCGTCCCCCACAGACACTCGTGGATTGAGCAAATTCACAGTAAATACACAGCTTTTGGAGATGTTTCGATCTCATGAGTCGCTTGTAGGAAAGCCCAGGATTATCCTAACAATCAGTGACAGGCCGCGGGGGTGGGGGGAAGGGTGGGGGGAGAGGCACAACGTGTTTGTTGGGGGTGCGGGGGGGACGGGGAAGCGGGAGAGGAAGCAGAGAGTCACAGCGTGTCCATCCGTTAGAATTCGCTAGGTTAATGAGCGTGTGCTAACGACGCTAATAAATCTCCTCCACGCTGCGGGAATACACAATCACTCCGGATACTTAGCCCGGCGAGCAGACAGGAGGGAGGGGGAAGGGTGTGTGTGATGGGGTGGGGGGGCACGTGTGTGTGATGGGGTGGGGGGGCAGGTATGTGTGATGGGGTGTGTGTGTGGCAGGTGTGTGTGTGGGGGTCACTTGAACTGTAGATGATTCTGCCTTAATAGGAGTAATAGGCACATAGACACACACACATAGACAGACACACACACATAGACACACACACATAGACAGACACACACACATAGACAGACACACACACATAGACACACACACATAGACAGACACACACACATAGACAGACACACACACATAGACAGACACACACACATAGACAGACACACAGACAGACACACACACATAGACAGACACACACACATAGACAGACAGACACACACACAGACAGACACACACACATAGACACAGACACACACAGGCAAGACACACGCCAGCGCTGACCGGCCGTCTCCGCGGCCTGGCTCTCGCTGCTCGGTTGCCCAACCCTTCACGAGGCCGTTGTTTCCCTCTCTCCCTCCCTCACACCCCTCACCCCCCACACACAGATGGAGGATCTGCAGTGGGCCGGGGGGAGCCGGGCGGTGCCAACCTCGGTGTGCAGCCTGCCCTGCCGGCCGGGCGAGCGCAAGAAGCTGGCGAAGGGCGCGCCGTGCTGCTGGCAGTGCAAGCCGTGCGGCGGCTACCAGTACCAGCGCGACGAGTTCACCTGCTCGCTGTGCAGCTACGACACGCGGCCGAACGCCACCGGCACGGGCTGCAGCCGCATCCCGGTGGTCAAGCTGGAGTGGCACTCGGCCTGGGCCGTGGGGCCGGTGCTGCTGGCCGTGCTGGGCATCGCGGCCACGGGGATGGTGGCGGCCGTCTTCGTGCGTCACAACGACACTCCCATCGTGCGGGCCACCGGGCGCGAGCTGAGCTACGTGCTGCTGGCCGGCATCTTCCTCTGCTACGTCATCACGTTCCTGATGATCGCCGAGCCCGACGTGGGCGTCTGCTCGTGCCGCCGCCTCTTCCTGGGCCTGGGCCTGTGCGTCAGCTACGCGGCCCTGCTGACCAAGACCAACCGCATCTACCGCATCTTCGAGCAGGGCCAGCGCTCGGTCACGCCGCCCCGCCTGATCAGCCCGGCCTCGCAGCTGGCCGTCGCCTCCAGCCTGATCTCGGTCCAGCTGCTCGGCGTGCTCGTGTGGTTCGGCCTCGACCCGCCCCACGTCGTGGTGGACTACGACGAGCGCAAGACGGCTGACCCCCGGCAGGCCCGGGGGGTCCTGCGCTGCGACATCACCGACCTGCAGATCATCCTGTCGCTGGGCTACAGCATCCTGCTCATGGTCACCTGCACGGTCTACGCCATCAAGACCCGCGGCGTGCCCGAGAACTTCAACGAGGCCAAGCCCATCGGCTTCACCATGTACACCACCTGCATCGTCTGGCTGGCCTTCATCCCCATCTTCTTCGGCACGGCCAAGTCGGCGGAGAAGGTAAACACACAAAAAGGGTTGGGGGGTGGGGGTAGGGGGGGGACAAACACACACTCCTTACTCCCTCTCTCTCCCCCCCCCTCCCCCCCACCTCTCTCCCCCCTCCTCTCTCCCCCCCTCCCCCGCCCCTCCCCCTCCCTCCCTCTCTCTCCCTCCTTCTCCTCCCCCTGTCCCCCTCCCATACCCTTCTATTCCCTTCTCCCTCCTGCCTATGTCTAGTCTAACCTCCACAAGGCGCTATGTCAAATGCAAGGATTATTAACATTAATGTTATGTTATTACAGTTTAAATCACCGCATAACGGTAGTTTCTAAGGGGTTTTCAGGGATGGGCAGCCAGACCAGGAGCATTGCCACGTTACATCTGAATGGACGTTACGTTTCTTAGTGTGTCTGAACTTTCTAAAACAGTGACATATTGCGGGAGGTTTGATATTTTGTTCAACCGGGTAGGTTTGTCAAGTCGTATCCTGAATAGCCTTATTAACAGTCCCAGTGGTATCGACGATGATGGGAACTATATGTTTGTTTTGTACAATCACATACGTCTGCGTTCAATTTGTAGATCGATATATTTGCTGATTATTACAGTTGTTGTTATGATCTGAGCTATAGGGGAACTGAGCGCTGACTGAGACTCCATTGCAATCAAACGTTGTCTGTCGCCTGAGTCCCTTCAACAACACAATCTAGACTTTGGCTGATTCCTTTCCAACGGAGCGCGAAACCTTATTATTTCCAACTCAAGGGAACCTGATGCACCTTTTTTTTTCCTTCCAGCCAGTCAGGCCACTTATCAGGGTGTGAGCTTCTCTGTACCTGCGGTGAAGCCGGCTACGTGCGTGAGAATAGGATCGAAATGACAGTCCTAATAGGAGGCTTGTGGTGCAGTCAATGATTTCTAGCAGGTTTGATGATATTTGTGGAGTCCTGTAGCACAGTGGTTAGAGCACTTGCCTCACAAGCGAGAGAATCTGGATTCGATTCCCAGGCAGGGTGAAGCCTTGGACAAGTTTCTTTTCTCTTGACACCTCCGTTTACCCAGCAGTAAGTAGGAACCTGGTTGTTAGTCGATTGGCAGATTGCTTTTTGGGGGTAATAATTCCTTAAATTAATCCATGACTGTTTATGGGACGGTACTGGGCGCAATTGGCTGACACGTTTCGCCCACGAAACATACAATCAATTCACTTTTACGGTATGTTCTGTGAAACGCTTTGAGACATCTTGAAGACGTGATAAGTCGCTATGTCAAATGCAAGGATTATTATTATGATTATTATTATTATTATCTGATGATAATGATAATAATAATATCAATTCTTACTGAACAGCCTCATAAATGTCTGATTGAGAACAATGTAAAAGCTGCTGAGCGAAAGGGATGTTGGAAAGGATCTTATGGATGGCAGGACAACTACTAATTAACAACATGATAAAAACAACATGACAACTACTAATTAACAACTACAAAACGCAAATGCAGGTTGAGCAAGTTTGATTATAAATTGATTGAAAGTATTTGACAGTGTTCTTCAAAGCTGGGTTAGCAAATGCGCAGAGATATACGAACTTAACCCCAGTCCTTTTGAACCCCATAAATAATGCAATGAAGAAATGGAAAACTGAAGCAATTTTGCGATACGAAGGAGGTATTATTCTGACAAACAAAATGAAAATCAAGGAAGGAATTTTCCAAAGGAGACTCCTTTCGCTGCTCATCTTTCGGAGCTCCTCTCAGCTCGGAACTAAACGACAGTGCATATGGCTATGAACTGAAACACACAACACTCAAACAAAGAAACTGACCATCCACCCTATAATGGATGACCTATAACTATAACGTTTCACCCACAAAATACACAGTCAAACCTTGCATTTGATATAGCGCCTTACGACATCTTCGAGATGTCATAAGACGCTATATCGAATGCAAGGATTATTATTATTAAAGTGTTCAAAAAGCTGACAACAATCAGCTCGGCCAAGACATACCAATAAAAGGACTAAATCCAAATGAAGTGTATAAATAACTTGGAATAGATGAAAGTGATGGAATGGATCATAAAAGTATGAAATTGAAAGCCGTTTCTGAATATATAAGGAGAGTCGGCTTGGTATTGAAAACAAAGTTAAATGCCATAAATAAAATATTTGCTGTTAATACGATTGCAATATCAGTAAGAACCTACAGCTTTTGGGGGGGGGGGGTCAGCCGGGTGTCTGACACACGCGGAAACCCATCACCGTTGCTTAAGAGCATCCAAACCACGTTGAGAATTCCCCACCTCCCACTACACATGGAAATCCCAGAGATAGATTGTTGGAATGGAATGTGTCTCTCTCTCTCTTCCTCTCTCCCTGGAGGGCCGCATCCTGCTCACCTAATTCCAGATAGCATTAGGCACAGGTTGGCAAGAGCGAAGGCCTGGGGGGGGGAGCCCAGAGTGTGCGTTGGGGGTAACTGCTGGAGTCTAAACAGCTAAAGCCGCATAGCTTGCCATTGATATTGCTGTCCGGTAAGCTTTCCCGCCGCTTGTCCAGCTAGGACCACCCTACCCGTGAGGGCTTCAGCTTACAGGGTTAACAGGAGCTGAGTGGATGATCGAAGATCTGAAAAATATTGCTGGAAATGTGCGAAAACTGTTGACCGTTCACGGCCTTATATTGATGTAAAAGCTGATTGCCAATCTATTTATACGCCAAGAAAAGGAGGAGAAAGAGGCCTGATTGAAATTGAAGCATTTTATGAATCAGCAATTGTAGGTTTGGTTGAATATATCAGAACAAGTCCCAACGGAGGGCATCGAAATGATAGAAAAACATGAAAATCAGAACAAAGTAATGTCCCACCATTAAAGAAAGCAATCTAGATCAAACAAGAATATGACAGCCATCAAAAGGAAATAGCAGCTAAACCAATGCAAATGGCACATGGAATGAAAATTGTCCTTAAACGATATCTTGTAGAAAAAAAATGAATGGGAGAAGAAAATGTATGGTCAATTTTCAAGAGAAATGAAAGAACAAGGACGTAGATTGGAACCAAAGCTACGAGTGATTAACTCAGGGGGATCTGAGAACCGAAACAGAAGCTCTCAGAATATCAGCACAAGAGAAATCTACTACTGTAATAGTCCTATGTGGTCCTTGCATTTGACGTAGCGCCTTATCGTGTCTTCGAGACGTCTCAAAAGCGCTCCACAGAATATACTGTAACTTGGTTTGACCGTGTGCTTTGTGGGTGAAACGCGGCAGCCAATTGCCGCAGCAGCGTCCCACAAACAGTCGTGGATGCAGTGACCAAATTATTATTTGTTTTATTTTGAAGGGATTATTGCCCCCGGGAAAGCCATCCGCCAATCGACTACCAACCAGGTTCTACTTACGACCGGGTACGCCCTCCCTGGGAATCGAACCCAGGTTCTTTTGCTTGCGAGGCGAGTGCTCTAACCACTAAGCTACAGGACTCCACTTAAAGATCTTAAAGCGAAAGATTGATCCAAAATGCTGAAGATATCATCAAGTACCGGAAACTAAGGACCACATATTGTCATCATGTCCAGCCTTTGCACAATCAGAGTATCTCATTCGACATAATAGCATTGCTTAATATACTCACTGGACAATTTGTAAACACTCGGATATTGATGGAAAGACCAACCAAACGTGACATCAAAACATAACATCACAATTATTTTGGGATTCGCAAGTACACAGAAGTAATCTGTAACAAACTAGGCATCACCATAAAAATAAATAGATTGTAGATGTAGTACTGTTGATGCGAGGATCCCAAGTGATTACAGCGTAAGAACTAAGGAACGTGAGAAGTACAGGAAATATATCGAATTACAAATTGATTGCAGATGCATGTGATTATATAAAACAAACATAGTTCCTACAAGCATCGGTGCAACTGGGACTGTTAATAAGACTATTCAGAAGCAGCTTGACAAAATACCCGATGAACAAAACATCAAACTCCTGCAAAAAAGCTGCGATTTTAGGAATCTCAAATATATTAAGAAAAGTATCATCTTATTCGTGTATAACGTGGCAGTGTTATTTGTCTGGGTGACCCATCACTGAGAAACACTTAGAAACTACCCCTACGGAGTGATTTCGAACTGTAACAGCAACATAATAATAATAATCCTCGCTTTCGAAACAGGGCCTTTCACCCCAAAAGAACCCCTTAAAGCATTTCCAAGGATTCTTACTGTATAAAGTGAAGCGACTGCAGCTTTGTAGGTAAAAGTGGCAGCGATTTGTGGGATCTTTAACGTCCGCCTGAACCAGGCACAGACAAGACCTCGGTTAAGCGTGAGCCTTCTCCTGTTGTCGCTGGCTATCAGTTGCACCCCCCGCCCCCAAATAGAATCGGTCGTTCACTTCTTGGCTGTTTGCGGGGCATGTGGCTGTGTGCAAACTGGCCGCCAAACCACTTTACCGTATATCCTGCGATACCCTTTAGGCTGTTCTCCCGACGTGAGAGGGATTTGAGCGCAGAGTGCTTTTGGGCAAGGTAATAAAATGAAGGAAAGGTGGTTATTAAGATCACGCTGTAAATTTTCTAATCGCGTCTCCAGCGGGTGAGCTAGCGACGCTGTTTGATGAGAGAGAGAGAGAGAAAATTGTTGCTCGTGTAATGTCTAACCAGCTGTTTTCACAACTGGAATCGTTTCTAATTGTAACCCGTTAGATGCAACAATAATTGGTTGGCTGAAGGCATTTAGTCAATTAGATGGAAGCCTTGACTGAGCCAAGGTGGATCGCACGGAATTAAGTTCTAATGAAAGGCAGCTGTAAAGTGCAATCGGCATTATCACCGCTGGTAACCAACCCAGCGCCCACGCATTCCGTCCACTTCCCCTACCCCCCCCCCACCCCTACCCCCTCCCCCACACCACCCCTCCCACTCACCCTCGGACTGGGAGTTAGTGCAGAATCGACTTAGTCAAGCGTCAATTCCTCTTTAATCTTCCTACACTTGTTCCAGAGGAGAGAGAGAGAGCCAGTTTGATTGAAAGCCTAATCCATTGGGCGGTGGTGGGGTGGGGGCCACAGGTTATTGGGCACTGTTTGCCAGGCTCCCCTGCCACCCCCCACCCCCCCCGCCCGCCCCCATCCAGATCTCTGATGATGACAAGACCCTTCCGCCCTCCTCTGTGGAGATTCTCCAAACGTTTACACTATTTGTGCGCAATTTGCACAGCCAATACACTTTACACTTTACAGTGTATTCTGTGAAGCGCTTTGAGATGTCTCAGCGACCTGATAGGGCGCTGTATCAAATGCAAGGATTATTATTATTATTATTATTATTATTATTCTCTTTAGCCCCGAGATTATTTCTCTGTAATAATAATAATAATAATCCTTGCATTTGATGCCGCGCCTTATCACGTCTTCGAGACGTCTCAAAGCGCTTCACGGAATAGATTGTAAAGTGAATCGATTGCGCATTTGCGGGCGAAACGCGGCAGCAGCGCCCTGTGTCCTGTCGGGTTTTAAATAGAGTCGTGGAGCTGTTTGCAGAAAGAGGTCAAAGCACAGAGGAGTTTTGTTAATGAGTGGGATTCGAATAATTACAATAGAAAGGCCATCCTTTAGGTATTTTAGAGGTGTGTCCCGGGGCAGCTGGTGAGAAAAGCTGCCAAAATGAAAGTGATAATAATAATAATAATCCTTGCATTTGATATAGCGCTTTTCACGTCGGGAGGACGTCCCAAAGCGCTTCACAGAACACACTGTAAAGTGAATTGACTATATATTTGTGGGCGAACGCAGCAGCCAATTGCGCACAGTAATGTCCCACAAAGTGTCGTAGATTGAAAATGACCAATTTATTATTGTTTGATTTTGGAGGGATTATTATTATAGTTTGACATTTTCTCTCTCTCTCTATGTTTCTTACTCTTTTTCATCCCTCCCTCCCTCCCTCCCTCCCTCCCTCCTTCCCTCCTCCCTTGCTTTCTCTCTCCTCTCGCTGTCTTTCACATTCTCTCACTCTTACTCACCCCTCCCTTTCTTTCATCTCTCCTTGCTTTCAATCTTCCTCTCCCCTTGCTCTCTCTCTCTCTCTTACTCTTCCTCTTACTTTTACTCTGCCCCCTCCCTCTCTCTTTCTCCTCTCTTCCCTTACTCCTCTCTCTCCCTCTCCCCCTTAAACGGGTAAAACCCGTTCTCTTTTCGAAAGGTGTCATGGCACAAACAGGTGGGAAACCTCGGCTTAACGTCTCATCCAAAGGACGGCACCTCTGACCATGCGACACAGACACACGCGCAGTCACAGACAGACACACATGCACAGACACACACGCGCGCGCACACACACGCGCACACGCGAGCACTGCATCGGAGCATCAGTCTGCCCCAGCAACGCTGTCGTGCATCCGCCTGCATTTTAATTACAATCCCAAGAAATGGAGAAACTTGTTGATGTTTAATCACATTTTCCTTTTGATTGGTGGAGTAGTAAAGACATGAGCGGATCGCAGAGTTTTAATGCAAAAAGCTATCTGTCAGAATAAAATGATATTAGCCACACCTCGGATCGAAATTCCATCAGGGCACGGTTTAATTGTCTTTGAATTGCATTCACGCCGACTAATTTCCCTGTTTCGAAGCCCTTTTGCTAACCTTGAGAATAAACAGTGTTTATGCCGTCAAAGTCAGGCCGTGGCAAGCAGCTCGGGCGTAATAATGAGTAAGAATTGCGGTTGAGTCAGCGCCTTATCACGTCGGGAGGACATCTCAAAGCGCTTCAGGAAGGACACGATTGCAGACGTAAAACCTAGTGACTGTGCATTGCAAGGGCAGACCTGGCAGGACATCAGGAGAGAGAAACTCCCTTCTCTTTCTCGAGTAGTGCAGCGGGAACTTTCACGTCCACCTGCACAAGGTCCCGGTTTGACATCTCACGCAAAGGGGGTGGGGGAGTGAGTGTGTGTGTGCGTGCGTGCGTGCGTGCGGAGCTGGGGGAGTGCTGCGTTTTAGTGCTGGAGTTGGCCTGTGTTCCTGCCGCGTTGTGGTTAGGGCGCTCGACTCACAAGCGAGAGGACCCAAGTTGACTGCGACCATCGCTGTGCCCTCCCTCGTTCCCCCCTCGCGCGCTGCAAGGACACAGCAGCGACTTTCACGTCGCTCTTTAAAAAGAATTGTGGAGCTCGTTTTGCTGCTGTAAGTGTCACTTTCCGACACGCCGTAGAGAGCAATCGAAATTGGCTCTCAACGGCATGCAATATTAATCCCGTGGGAGTGGGGGGTGGGGGGGTTGGTGGGGTAACAAATTACCAGCCAATACCTGCGGAATTCATCGCTATATCCCCTTTTTTTTGTTTGATACAGTATGTAAAGCAAGTCGCAGGCCGTCAACGTGACAGTCAGTAAACAGCAGGCCGTAACCGCTTGGCTGTGTATCAATCAAACACTGTGCTATGTGTCAGTGGGAGTGATCGATCGGCCTCTGTCTCTCTGGCTAATGGCTTGAATCAAGCCTGGGAGCCGGGGGGGGGGGGGAGAAAGGACCGCTGTACACTCTGGGAAGTGCGTACAGTAGCTTTGCGCCAACCCTAAGCCCAGCGATAAATAAATCAACAACACGGCCTCAAACGCCAAGCGTTTGACGAGCGGATTGAAATAACACCGCAAGGCGTGTTTGCAAAGTGTTTTGTCCCGGCTGGCGGTCAGGTGCAACGCTGGTGGGGGTGGAGGGGGTCGAAAAGAGAAGGGAGTTTTTCTCTCTCTCGCCCCCAGATAAGAATGGTCCCTCTCTCCGTGGCTGTTTGTGGGGTCATTACTGTGTACGAATTGGTTGTAGCGTTTGTCTACAAAACACAGAGCGGTTGCACTTTACAGGGACTCCCCGTGAGGTGCTTTGAGCCGTCCTTCCCACGTGAAAGGCAACGCGGGTATCGTATCAAACCGCGAGGATTATTTTATTATTATCATTTAATTGCTTCCAATTACTTCTCAGAAGCGTTTTCGACATCTCGACCCAACTGAAATTGGCTCGTGAGTTATATAAGGAAAATAACCTTTTTTTTTATTTAGAAAGGAAGGGAAGATCCAGGTAATATGGGTCTAGTTCTGCCGCCAAATTATACATTCACAGGAAGCAATTTTTCCACCCATTATTCGAGAGTAATTGACATGTTGTGAATTACGACTCTTAAGAAGCCAATTTCCTGAGGGTCTCTCAGTTCTGCTGCTTCCAATCCCTTAACGTTATTCTGTTAACAAAGGGGGAATTTGTTCCACACTCCAGATAAGTAGGGTAATACCGTCAGAAACTGTGCGTACAGCGAGGAACCTGGCTAATGAATCCTTTAGGGTTTAGCTTGGCTGAAACGGAATTGCCTCTGAGAGTTACCTGTGTTCTCCTTTGCTGTGTTAGCACTTCTGTCGTCGGCCCTTGGATCTGAACTCACGAGGCCTAAGCTGACGCTGCACTGCCGCGCTGGGGTATTGTGGGCGCATCGTCGGAGGTGCTGACTTTTACCTGAGACGTTTAACCCGAGGTCTCCAGACGTGTCTGTTCAAGTGGGTGGGCGGCACCAATCGAAAATGGGTAGGGGGTTTCTCTCGCCGGGTGTCCTGGCCGACAATCCGGCCCCGGATAAAATGGATCGCTCCCGTGGTGGCTGTTTACCAGACGTTGCTGTGCGCCATCGGCTGCCGCCCGAGTTCGCCTACAATCGCACAGTCACTACACTATTGCAGTAAAATCCTGCAGCCAATCGGTTAATCTGGTGCACCTTTGACAAGTCGTAAAGCAATCGGGTGTAAAAGGCCGCAGCGTTAGAACGGAGTCCTGTAGAGTAGCGGTTCGTGCACTCGCCTCGCAAGCGAGAGGACCCGGGTTCAATTCCCATCCGGGGCGAAACCTCAGGAAAGCTTCCTTACTCAACACACCTCTGTTTATCGAGTATTAAGAAGGAACACGGTTGTTAGTCGATTGGGGGATCACTTTCCAGGGGTAAGAATCCCTCCAAAATAAAAAAAAATCTGGTCACTGAATCCACAACTGTTTGGGGGACACTGCTTTGCGCAATTGGCTGATGTGATGAGGCGCTACATCAAATGCAAATGTTCTTTTATTATTATTAACACTGGACCCCGAAGAGAGAGAGAGAGAGAGAGAGAGAGAGAGAGAGAGCGCTGCGAACATCTGAGTGACATTTGCACCTATTTGACCTTCATCGTATGAGAGCGCGAGAGGGAGTGAGAAGGAGAAATTAATCATCGGGTCCTCTTCGAATTCCACCCGTGTCCAACCCAACCAGTTGAGTCGCGAGGACTTCCTCTCTTTATCGCAGGCACTTAAAGACCTCGTAAACGCATTGAGCAGCTTCAATCCAGTCTCCATCCAGCTCCCAAAGGACCCATGACTGCAATGCAAAAGTTCCCCTTAAATCTGACACTAATTGGTTTTTTCCCGACAGTCGTTTTTTTCCCGTAAATGTGGGGCGTGGAATCGGTGTGAGCTGCTGTGATACTGAGCTTTCCTCTCCCAGGAAGGGGGTGGGGGGGGGGGGTGTCTGTCAAAACAGCGCGGGCGTTGTGTCTCACGAGGTTTACTGAGACCTCAGTGAAAACATGCTAAATATTGCAGCCCTGTTATCTCTTTATTTTGTTCACTTGCTCACACACACAGACACACATACATCCACATACGTACGCGTGCACAGACACACGTACGCACCCACACGTACACAGACCAGACACATACATACACACACAGACGCACGTACACAGACACACACACACACACACACTACACACACACAGACACACGCACACATTAAGATTGAAGAAAGAACCAAAGACACATGGGAGTATTCTGGTGAACAGACAGCAGCTCAGTTCTGTTCAGAGTGTGTTCCTGCCTCTGTACGGTTGGCGGTGCAGGGTTATATAAATAGTGGCGTAGGATGGAGACGGACCTTTGGGCCAATGGTTGCGGGATCCCAGCTCGACTCGAATCGAGGGCAGCTGTGGAGCTGTGGCATTGTTCACATTGTTTGACAGTAGTCGTGTGTGCACGCGTGTGCGTGTGTTGAGTAGGAACCTGTGTGTATGTATGTGGGCGTGTGTGGGTATGAGTGTGTCTGTGTGTGTGTGTATGTATATACTACTAATAATAATCCTCGCATTTGATATCGCGCCTTACCACGTCTTCGAGACGTCTCAAAGCCCTTCACAGGATACACTGTAAAGTGTAGTGACTGCATATTTTTGTGGGCGAAACGTACCCATACATGTGTACAGGGTGGAAGATGTATGTGCGTGAGTTGGTGTGGAGGGGTGTGTGGGTGTGTATGTGCGTGCGTGTGTGTGTGTGTGGGTATGAAGGGGGTGTGTGGGGCGGGACGAGTGTGGGGAGGTGATCAGGTACCTTAGAGTAAAGTGGGTTAAAAAGGGGGTGACCGGCTGGATTTCGGGCAGGAGAATAAGGATCGTGAATTCCGCCGGATCGGCAGGAGACCCCCTCAGTCTGACGGCGATGTGACAGGGCATTAAATTGGTCACACAATAAAACCACGGTTGGTTACGCAATAAACCTTTCAAACAAACAAACAAACCACACGCGGAGAGGGACTCCCGAGATCGGGGTTAGTGAATTCCCCTCATGCGTGCAGGAGGAATTTCCCTGCATGGATGGCCGCAACGGGGCTACGACATTTAAGAATCCGCTTTAAGCTCTGGTGGGACTAATGCGATCACAGGCATCAATCATCTGTGGCAAAGAGCGAGAAGCTCGCTGACAAAGAGGGCGGCGGGGCTCATATTTGCGCGTGTACATTATTTATACCAATAATTTACGTTGCATTTGATACAGCGCCTTATCACGTCGTTGAGACATCGCAAAGCGCTTCACAGAATATACTGTAAAAGTGGAGTGACTGTATGTTTTGCGGGCAAAAATGGGGGAGGGGAACGGTTTGCGTTCGGTAGAGACAGTCAGTCAGTGTGACTCTCGTTGTTCACTCTCTCTCTCTCTCTCTCTCTCTCTCTATCTCTCCCAGTTGTACGTACAGACCACTACCTTAACCATATCCATGAACTTAAGTGCTTCGGTGGCTCTGGGCATGCTCTACATGCCCAAGGTTTACATCATCATCTTCCACCCGGAGCAGAACGTCCAGAAGAGGAAACGCAGCTTCAAGGCGGTGGTGACAGCCGCCACTATGTCCTCACGCCTCTCCCACAAGTCCGCCGATCGACCCAACGGCGAGGCCAAGACAGAGCTGTGCGAGAACGTAGACCCCAACAGTAAGTAGGCCACGTATGTATGAGTTCATTGCTTTCTGCTCAGGTGCTCTGTAAGGGGCTGAGCTTAATAGAACCTTCTCAGCCCAAGGGCGGTGATGGGTGGATAATAATCCTTCCAATAAATAAATCGGTGGCAGGTTTTTAACCGAGAGGCTAAAGGAAAGCAGGTTTGCTGAGGGATTGAATGATTGGCGGTACTGTCTGCAGGTTGTGATCTTAATTCCCTAATTAGATCCTGCCTTTAATTATTCCCGAAAAGGAAAACACGTTATAGTTAATCCTGGTTTCCACACTGATTGCTAACGTGGAATTTCTTGCTACGGGAAGCAAATTCTTCAATTGAAGCAAGTGACCCACAACCCCCCCCACCCCCCCCCCCCCCACCCCCACCCACTCAACCTTTCCCTATGAAATGGCCATTAAGGTGTCAGCGTAAAGTTGACTGAGGGACATTTAAGAGAAAATTAAGACAAACGCACGCACGCAGAGGAAGGAGATTGGAGAGGACGGGCAGGGGGATGGGAGGGGAGGGCGTGAAGCAAGGAAATAATCGGGATTAGGACATCGGCTGGACTGACATGGGTTAATAATAATCCTTGCATTCGATTGAGCACCTTATCACATCGTCGAGATGTCTCAAAGCGCTTCACGGGATAAAGTGAGATCGACTGTGTATTTTGTGGGCGAAACGTTCTGGTCTGAATGGTCTCTTACTGTGCTGTGTGCTTGTGATACAGAGACGTGCACGTGTCAGTTTCCCACGAGCAGAGGTCGTTGAGTGAATTAATTTCACCTTCTGTTCAATGAGATTTGCTGCCTGCTTCCCCCCCCCCCCCGCACACCCACTCCCCCTGTGGCTGATCAATCAATAGGAACAATTATGACTTACATCATAGATCAGTCTCATTTGTCTCCAATTACCAAACAATTACTCCACGCCGGCGCAGGTATTATTCCCGTCTCACTTATTCCTCTGTGTAATATCGTCCACACTTTAATCTTCCTGTGCAGGGGTAGGTGACCGTAAACGCAGTCGAAAAGGAAGGTCTTCAGGCGGGACTTGAAAGAGGGGAGAGATGGGGCAAGGCGGAGGGATTGAGGGCAAGTGTAATGTGAATCATATTAATATTTTTTGACCCACAAAACACACAGTCACTCCACTTCACGGTATATTCTGCGGAGCGCTTTGAGACGTCTCAACAATGTGGTAAGGCGCTATGTCAAATGCGAGGATTATTATTATTATTTTATGATAATCTCATATTTGAGTACAGTGCCTTCCACGTCTCAAGATTCAATGTAATCGCTCACCCATATGTTTCTCAACACGTTCCATAACACGGTTGTGCTGACACGTAGAATCTGTTAAGAAACATTGCATTTTCCAGCCCAAAAGTACGTTTAGCCAAGAGTAGAGGGAGGAACCAACGCACGCACGCACGCACGCACGCGCACACAAATAAAACATTCAGTTCGATCGCAGACTGGCAGCCGAACAGCAAACCTAACGGCAACGTTGCCAACTTGAGGACAATCTGGTGCCTTGAACCACCAAACCGGGAGCGGTCTTCTCGTTCAGATATAAGGGCTGACGCTTTCCTTTGTTTGCGGCTCAGGGCTGTGAGACGGCATTGGGAGCGAAGGGCACTATTATAAGTGCAGGTGGTTGTTGTTGTTGTTGTTGTTGTTGTTCTCTTCCTGCAGAGTGGAGTTGAGACTCGCTCACATGATATAAAACAGCCTTCGCTCCACGCCTCAGCTACCAGAGACAATTTGTTTTAAATCCATTTACCCAAATAGCCGGCGGCTCTCTGGGTTGAGGGTGTCTGGAGAGTCAATCAGGTTAGCTGAGCGCGCAAAGGGGGAGGGAAGAGGAGGAGGAGGAGGAGGAGGGGGGAGGGGGGGGAGGGTTGAGGAGGGGGTATTAATTATTCATTCCGCTTCCTTTACAAGCGTTTTTTTTTTCAATGCAGCTCGATTCATAAATCTTCGAGCAAGTTACGAACTCTGGTTGGCTCCCCCTTGGCCTCGCCTCACCCCGAAAGCTCCCCGAAACCAAAAGGGAAATGTATTTGTAGACCTGATCGTGGCGCAAGCTGTTTAACTTGTTTACCTTCTGAAACGCACCCGCGTTTCATCTGATGGATGCCGCACCGGGTTTAAAATGATGAATGAAAGCGAAAACAACGGAGTATAAATTGAGCTCTTTGCTGTAAGCAAGGCTGGTTCCTTGTTGTACACTCACAAATCCGAACCATATTTCACTGGAGATATACATTTGCAAACACAGGTTCTCTCTCCCTCTCTTCCTCTCTCTCTCTCTCTCTCTCTCTCACACACACATACTCTCTCCCCCTTCCACTTTCTCGCTAACGCGCGCACAAAAAAAAAAATGCTCCTCTCATTTATTCAGATGCCAAGGTGATCCTCGGAGGGTTGGGGAAGTATTATATAATTTAGTTTGATGAATAATTGAGGTTTTCTGGCAGAGTACATTGCAAGTGCAACAAATCAGGGCATGGTTTCCTTCAAGCTAGTCGGCCTTCCATGAATAATAATATTAATAGTAATAATAATCCTCGCAGTTGATTTAACGCCTTATCCCGTCATCGAGATGTCTCAGAGCGGCCCCTGTCCGGTCTGAGCCCAAATATCGGACTGGGCTGTCTTCGAGTCTCAGATCCGTGGAATATTCCTAAATCCTGCTTCGATTCCGTGCAGGAGATGGTTTTTTTCCAAAGCAACATTGGAAAATCCGCTTCCAAAATCCAGGCCGAATTCAAGGATTCGTCCGAAATCGGAAGACGTGGGTTAAGACTAGGAGGAAGTTCAGGGTCCAAGGCTCCTTCTCTCCTTGACAAGCTGCTCGATGGGTTGTATTTAGTGTCTTGTCGTGTGGAGTCCTGTAGCTCAGCGGTTAGAGCACTCGCCTCGCAAGCGAAAGAAGACCGAGGTCCTTCTAGTTCGCCTTCCACCACCCTGGCCATCAGTTGCTTGCCGTGTCCTGCCCCGAACTACATACTGTACCCCAGGCATTACTTCCGAGCAGAAAGCTTATCTGGTTTGTTCTTGAAACAAACGACATCTCCCGCGTCCGATGTCTGTCTCACAAGGGAGCCCGTTCCATAAGTTTTACCGCTCGCTCGCTGAAGAAGTGCTATCTGCAGGTTCTCCTGTTGCTGTGTCCCTGTCCCCTAACCATCGCTTTGCAGAGCTAGGCCTGGATCGCTGAGCTCAGGCTTGACGTTACACAGCTCGCTACAGTGCAATTAACTGGCCTCACATTGTTCATTTCACGTCAATTTCACAATTAACAGAGAAGCCATTGTGCGGCGAATTGCCTGACAATCCTTAACCCGTTCCTCGCCTCCCAGCCAGGCACGTCCCATCCTGGTTAGGATCCTCCGGATTTGCTCCCATCCGGCCACGAGAGGTAGTAATTCCTCGGGCTTGATTGATTCGCGCCCTTATCTCCTCGTCGAGGCGTCTCGAAGCGCTTCACCAGACTTGTATTCTGCGGGCAAACGGGGCAGCCGATCTGCGTACAGCGACACCGCGAGGCCCGGCAAACAGCCGTGGCGCCGGTGGGCAATTTTTACTTTGGTGGGGGGGGATTGTCGGCCAGGACACCAGGAGGGAGCAACTCCCTTCTCTTTGCCAGTTTGCGCCGCAGAATCTTTAACGTCCGCTTGATCAAGCGCAGGCGGGACCTTGGATGACATCTCTGACAATGCAGCATTGTTGGTGGGGGGAGGGGGAGGTGAGGGGCGGAGGGGTACGCAGGGGATGTGGGGGAGTTGAGGAGGAGAGGGGTGTCCATTTGCACACCACGTGTCTATGACCTGTACCTGTGTGGTAACCTGCTCTTCTCTTTCACTGTAGCCCACGGTCACTGCGACACTCTCAAACCAGCCAGAGATACTCAGAACAAAGCCCTCATTCCTGAACAAGGTGAGAGAGACTCTTGAGGGTCTTGAGACAGGCCTCCCAAGGTGGTTGGGGGTGGGGGGGGGGTGGCGAGGCAAAGGAGCTCCGGGAAGGATTTCCAGAGGGTGGTGGGGTGGCAGGGAGGCTGAAGGCTCGAGCGCCAATGGTGGAGCGGGTGGCTTGGGGGCACATGGAGCAGGCCAGTGCCCGCTGAGCGGGGGGAGCAGGCAAGTTGGTAATGGTTTAGTAGGTCTCACAGGTAGGGAGGAGCCAGACCACGGAGGGCTTGAGAAGTCAAAATGGCAGCTTGGCTTTGACGTCTCGCAACGCAGCCGGACGCTCTTCCAAACCGTTAGCCCGTGAGCTGAATGTCCTCGATGTGCGTGTGTGCTTGTGTGTGTGTGTGTGTGCGTGTGTGTGTGCGTGTGTGTGTGGGTGGGAGGGGGGGGTTCATGTTGGGGGAAGCGGGAAGATAGAAATGAAGACGAAACTGACTCAATCCAAACGAATGAGTCATTTAAATCACATTTTTTTTCTTCCCCCACCCCCCTCCCAAAAAAAAGCGTGTTATTAATGTCACCACAGCGGTAGCCCCCGGCTCAACAGCAACCTTCAGGATGTAGGTAACAGGCAGTGATGGTGGGAGGAAATAAATGAGCTGCAGGAATCTGAGTTCTCTGTGGTTTGTCAGCTCCCAGACAGCTGATTGCTGCGCAGGTGGATTAACTCATCCTGTGCTGACACCCACACTCCTCAGTCAGTGTCTCTCCCCCTGGACTTACCTGCCATTATTACCCGGGGGTGGTGGTGGTGGGGGGGTAATAATAGTAAAATAATCCTTGCGTTTGATTGCAGAGCCTTTTCGCACCGTTGAGACGTCTCAAAGCGCTTCACAGGATACACTGTGAAGTGGATTGACGTGGCTTTTTTGGCTTCTGACCCACCCCCTCCCTCCCGAACTGACAACCCCTTCCCCCACCCCACACCACCACCGTTTTACAACAACAACTTGTGCTTGCAGAGCGGCCTTCAAGCCGGGGCAAGAGTCTCGGGAGAGCTTTACGTGGTGATCTCCTCTCCCACTCCCCACTCCCCTTTCTCCCGTTCGTTCGCTCCGCTCTCCTTCCCTGCCTCGTTCCCTCTCCCACCTCCACACCCGGGATTGTGTGCAGCTAATGTGAAGTGGTATAAATGTGTGTGTTCAGCAGTTGGATGAACTTGCGAAGATCAAAGGCTCTTCAGATCAGTGAGGAGCGAGGAGATAGATCATCACTCTCATGATTTATTCAAACGCTTTTTTGAGTTAAACATTACAGTCTCTGCTGTTTCCCTTAGAATCCCAAATTCCCTTTTATGGAATTCACTTTGTACCAGGGAAAGAAAGAGAGAGAACGAGAAAGAGGGAGAGAGGCAAGGACCGAGGGAGAGAGAAAAAAAGACTAAGAGAAAGAGAGCGAGACAGACACACAAGGGCGGAAAGAGCAAGAGCGAGAGAGACAAACAGAGGGCGTTCAGTGATTGATGACGGATGCCTTGATGTGCTTGAGTTTTCAGTGATTAGCATGGAGCGGTGTAATTAGGTAGCGATCTTTGGGGTGAAAAAAAAGTGTCTTGTGATGTGCTAACGTCTTGTTTGACCCCGTATTCTGGGTCCCAGTGGTTGGGTCAAAGCTGCCAACAGGATCCTCGGGATGGGTGGGGGGATGGAGCAGTGGGTGTGAGTGAATGAGTGTGAGGGAGTGAATCTGAGTGGGAGTGTGCACTAGTCCAGCTCTGATTTGACTCTATATTTTCTGGGCGAAATATTCCAGCCCCCCACCCCCCTCGCTGACTGACGTGTGTCCGTGTTGCAGGCCCCCCAGCAAAAAAGAAGTACGTGAGCTACAACGACCTGGTCATCTAAACTGTCGGCTCCGGGAACGGACAGCGTATATCTGCACATCTCCTCATTCATCTGGTTTCAGGCCTCAATGTGTCCTCCTGCTCACGCGTGGAGACAGACAGACAGACAGAGGGAGGCAAAGAGGGGGTGAGGTAAGGCGGTGGTGGTGGTTTGGGGGTGGGGGTGGTCTTTGAGCCAGGTTACACCTCTAAGAGACTCGAAACACTTGCGACCCCCCTCCCCCAAGTGTCTTAATTTTTTTGCCCCCACCCCCCCACACTCCCTGCTGGACAAAAAGCTCCTCTCGGGCAAAATGGTACCTTGACGCGACTGGCGATATTGATGGCCGCTGTGATGCTGTGAGGTCGACTCGGTTTGGCTGTGGCTTTAGGGGTCGTAACTGATGCCCGACGCGATTCTCCTCACCCTCCCGGGACGGCAAGGGACTAAACCGTGACGTGCAATCGCGAGCTCACGGAAAGAGAGAGCGCGAGAAAAGGAGGAGAAGAAGGAGGAGGTGACGCGATTGTTTTTATTTCTTCCCCCCCCCGACCCCGACCCCGACCCCCTCTCCCCTCTCCCCTCCCCCTTTCCCCCCCGACGAGAAGTTTTCAGGACGGAAACGAGAAAGGAAACAAAACGAAAGTAATCGAGAACCCAGAAGAGGAAAATGAAAAATCCCGTTGCTATAGTTTGTGACGTTTTGAGTAGTTGCATCTCTGTCGCTCTGTTTTTACCTGTGCTTCCTGAATGCGATGACACTTATTTAAGTCTTAAGTCTTGGAGATTTCCTGTTTAGTCAGAGGTTTATGTCTTGTTCTGCTCTCTCCCTCGCCCCCACCACTCCCCCCCCCCCCCCCCCCCCTCCTCCCCACCCCCCTCTCCCACCCGTTTCCCCTCTATGGACCAGTGTGCTAAAAGGACTATGGAGAAAAAAAAAAGCATGTTCATTTTTCTACAGTTTGTTTATTTGTTAAAAGAGAAAAAAAAACGTTCAAAAGTATTGACATTAATCTCGCTGCTAATTGTGCCAATTCTCGTGAAATGATATTCTTTTCGGCCGCACACCCACCCAACAGATTTATTTTTTTCCCGCCGTCCGTTAATTGGGAAAGAACGATGTGTTGTTATTGTCGAAGAATGTATCGGAACAAAGAAATAAAACCCGTTTGGATTACATTTTTTTTTCCCATTCATTGTAAAGAGAAGGGGGCTTTTTTTTTTCTCTCTCTCTCTCTCTCTCTCTCTCTCTCTCTCTCTTTGGAGTTATTGCCGGGGTTTGGGTCTTGGAGGAGCAGAGAGGGGCAGCGACGACGGTTTGCGTTTACACAGGACCCTTCGCGCAGGATAGAGTCTCGGAGCGCTGCACAGTAATAATAATAGTAATATTGATAGCAATAACCTCACAAAAGTCGTACCAGTTGGGACTGTACATTTAATATGACTTACGCAAAGTATGAATTATGTCAAACGTAGAAATAATAGGAAATTCATTGGGACTCGGGCAGATAATCGCTTATATGATTTACACAGATCAGACGTAGGTTTACTGTGATAATCTTTGCGTTTGACACAGGGGCTTATGGCCTCGTTGCGACATCTCAAAGCGCTTCGCAGAATATACCGTGCGGTGGAGCGACTGAGTACTTTGGGGGCGAAACGAGGCAACCCATTGCGCACAGCAGTGTCCCGCAAACAGTCGTGGATGGAGTGATCAGTTTTGTTTTTGTGGATCGAGTCACCGCATTTTTTTTCACACAGTGGCGGGGCTTGGGATCTGTACGAGGGAGAAGGGGCGGCCGGGGCGGGGGTGGGGGAGAGGGGTTGACCGTAGGTACGGTCGAAGAGGAAGGTCTTCAGGTGGGATTTAAAGGTGAATAAAGAGAGGGGTCGAGGCAAGGCAAACACAGCGGCCCATTTGCTCTCGACAGCGTGAAGCCGAGGAGAGGCGGGAGATTGATGTAAGTATTTGTTTTTCTATGTAAAAAAATAATGAGCCGATGTACGGGAAAATGGGGGGGAAGGAGTTTGAATTGAAATCGCCAAAGATTAGCTCGAAAGAATCGAGTCGGAAACTGGACTTGACTGATCTCCCTGACGGTTTGTTAACCGAAGCCCTGGCGATGGCTATAGTGATTAGCTTTAGTGTTTGATGCGAAGTGAGATCGACGCGTTCTGACTTCCCGTCACCAGCGTTGAGGCAGAGACCGGCTCAGCTGCGCTCATACAATTAGGAAATCCTCACATATTCCACATTTACGTGGTGAATCTCTGGAACATCCTCTCCATCCCTCTGCCTGGTCCCCTCCTTCCCTATCTTCAGGTCATGCCTCAAGACCTTCCTCTTCGACCGCGCCTACGGTCACCTCCCGCCCCACTCCACCCGTATCAGCGCCGTGCTCCGCCACTGTCAAGCGCTCTGGGACGCCACCCTGCGTGAGGGGGCGTCGGGTAAATGCAAGCGGTTTCGTTCGCAGTCGTCTTGTTGCTGTGAATGTTTTTTTTCTCCCCCATCCTCTTCTGTTGTTTCTTTTCCAAGTTTTTCCCGGTCGTCTGGAGGGTTCCCGAGGCTTCGCTTCCGAACAGAGCCAGTGGTTCCCGGGTCTCAGAACAAAGCCTCTTGGAGATGGGACAGGTTTATTCCCCCCACCCCCACCACCACCCCAACCCCCCACGCGTGAGGACCATCTGTACTGTGCCTCGCATCTTTTGAACAAGTGGACGTCTTGCAACCCGGGAACAGCAAGGATCACACGTGAAATCCGGGAGGTAGAGAAACAAAAAATACAACTTTCCCTCTGTGTAATAATAATAATAATAATACTACAGGAAATCTCACACAAGTCATATTAGTTTGAGATGTCTCAACGATGTGAAAAGGCGCTGTATCAAACGCAAGGATTGTTTTATTATGACTCACGCAAAGTACGAGTTATGTCAAACTTGCGTAAGTTGTATGATACGCGACTTGCGCAGAGTTAGGGATTATTAATCGAAAAGTGGCCCGCCGATCGAGATAACAACCAGGTTCCTCCTTACTGCGAGGCAAACAGAAGTGTACGGGTTCAGGTTACGGTTGCACCCGAGCCTGTCGGGAATGGAACCCGGGTCCTCTCGCTCGCTACGCTACAGGGACTCCGTAGATACCAAGTAAATAAGCTCGTGGAACGCCGGTTGCTGTTCCCAGCGCTGGCGATCAGCTTTGGCAATTCGGGCTGTTTGTCTCTCAGTGAAAATGCCGGGTCCTCGCTCAACGTTTCTGCAGGGCTTGGCGAGCAGAGAAATGGAAGTGTCACGCTGATAAATGGGACGTCTTCTCCCGATGAAGAAGTTGAGACACTTTCTCTGAAGGCAGAGCCCTTGCGAGTTCTTCCAATAAATGTGGGTAGAGGAGGAAGTAGGTGGGGGGGGGGGGGGGTGGGGGGGGGCAGAGGTGGAAGGCAACGTTAAATTTATTACCTGAACTCTCACCTCCCTCAGGTGCTGAGCTCTGTCGTTCCTCACCTTGATGAGCCCAGATATTCTCCGAGAAAATGTTCGAGGGAGAGAAAGAGAATGATTGCGAAAGCGAATGGAAAGGGATTGCATTGCCTGAGGTGACTGAGTTGTGAAATCAGCTGTCACTTAGTGCACTGAGCCCTGACTCCACAGGCGGCTCCAGAGATGCTTCATCAGGAAGTTTGGGACTAGTTTATGAGATGGCGTCACTTTGTGGAGTCCTGGAGCTCAGCGGTTGGAGCACTCGCCTCGCAAGCGAGTTCGATTCCCGGGCGGGGCGAAACGTTGGGCGAGTTTCCTTACTCCGCACACACACGCACACGCCTCTGTTTACCCAGCAGCGAGTACGAACCCGGTTGTTAGTCGATTGGCAGATAACTTTTCCGGGGGGGGGGTAATAATCCCTTCGGAAAAATAATAATATTAAATCGGTCACTCAATCCACGGCTGTCTGTGGGGACGCTGCTGTGTGCAATTGGCTGCCGCGTTTCGCCCACAAAATATACGGTCAGTGCACTTGACTGTATACTCTGCGAAGCGCTTTGAGATGTCCCGAAGACGTGAAAAGGCGCTGTCTCAAATGCAAGGTGTGGTGTAAAGTGTAGTGACCTTATGCTGCGCTTACAACAGCAGCGTTTATGTAGCTCCCTTCAACACAGGGCTGTGTCCGGGAGGGCTTAAACAGTGGCAGAGCCTGAAGCCGAGCGGGAGGGAGCGATGAGGTGCTCCGAACAAAGAAAAACAGTCACTACGCTCGATGGCGGTTTACTGAGAAGCTCTTTGAGGCACTTCCCAACGCTATAAAAATTCAATCTCTTTCCATCTCAGTTCCAGGGAACCATGAAATGACATAACGTAACATAACAAAGGCAGTGAATGATATTTGAACACATTTCAGACCCTGTAATTTAATTCCCTCTCATCTAATAGATTGCTGAATTTCTGCTATCTTTTTCTTTGCTCTCAACCGTTGGATTTAACCGTGGCTTCCCTTAAGCAGAATTATCTCTTCCGCGGGGGGGAAATGACTTTGACTGAGTCCCGGGCTGAGAACGACACCGCCTTTTAATGGCTTGTGAGGAGCTGGATATTAATTGAACCAGGTTGGGAAGTGACCTTTGGATGGAGACAGATGAAGCAATGATATATTGTCACTTTCTCTATGAAGTGACTCAGTAGTATATAAGCCATGAACAACCCACTCCTTCCTGACACATGCAGAAAGTCCCAATGTCACTTCATTTTGTTTCACCCAATCTCCTCCGTCGTGCGATGCATAAGAGACTTTAATAATAATAAACCTTGCATTTGATACAGCGCCTTATCGCGTTGTTGAGATGTCTCGAAGCGCTTCACAGGATGTTACTGTAAAGTATATTTTGTGGGCGAAACGCACCAGCCAATTGCTCACAGTAGTGTCCCGCAAACACTCATGGATTGACTGACCGCATATTTATTTATTTTTGAAGGGATTCTTACCTCCCTCCCTCCCCCCCCCCAGAAATCGATCCACTTTAAAACAATATAAGAAAAGAAATTTAAAAAAAAAAGTAAACTTTGCTTGAACTCTAATCAGGTCTAACCCAAGACTTTACATCATTCAGGAGAATGTCCGTAATTAAATCTAGAATTAATATGAAATATTTTTGGGGCCGCAAAAAAAATGACAATTGAAAATGAATCTGTGGCTTTTTTGGGGGGACTTGCACGTGTCTCCTGTCCTGCCGTTTAACATTTCTGCAATCATCCTGACGTTTAGAGAACTGCCCTTAAACACAGTGAGGAACGACCCTGAACGACCACATAAAAACATAATAACCTAATAACATGGGCTGAAACCTTTGGCTTCTTGTTTTACATTAAAGCCATTGCCAGGAAGAGACTGTAAAGTGAATTAACTATATTTTGTGGGAGAAATCATAATAATAATCAGTGATTAATGCCCCTTATCTTGAACAGGTGCAGCTTTAATTCCGTTGCACCGTCGGCGGCTGCTCTTTTTAGCCTGAGAACCCCTCGGGTGTGGTTAACAGTTCAGTTTGGGTGTAACATCTCCTCCGAAGGACAGCACCTCCGATAATGAACCCCCCTCTCCTCTCCCCCACCGCCGCCCCAGAGACGGTCAGACTAAGACCGTGAGCTCAGATTCCCCACTTGGGGGCTTGTTACCTACAACCTTCTAATCCAGAGTCGACGGTGCTTTGCCATTTAAGCCCAAACTGATAGCTAAACGAATTAAAAACCATTTGATGGTATCGACAGGTTGTGCCGTCTCGAAAATTAATACGCCATTCAGAAATCCACGGCAAATCATTACATTCCGCTCGCCGAAGGAATGTCAATGGGGAAATGTAATGGGAGATAATTTCAGCTATTCTTCCCCGTAATTTATTAACGCAGCCCAGTTTGCTGAGCAGGTGCCTGCAGCCTTGTAGCGATGTGTTAAATCAACAGAATCTTTGCAAAATGTCCAGAGTAAAACATGTTTATTGCGGTTTGACTTATGTACTCAGTTTGACATTTACTCTCACGACTGCACTCGCAGGCGTTGAGAATATCCAGTCATTACAACACTGAGGGAGAGCGAAAATGAATGTCAGGCTGGACCGAACGAGATTGGAATATCAAAAACTCGCCAGCCCATTGATCCCCTTGTCTGCTCTTCAATAACAGCACTAAATTAATCATAATAATAATTATAGTAATAATCCTTGCATTTGATACTGCGCCTCGTCACGTCTGCTCCACGTCTCAAAGCGCATGACCGGATAGACTGTAAAGTGAATTGACTGTGTATTTGTGGGCGAAACGCGGCAGCCAATTGCGCACAGCAATGTCCCCGCAAACAGCCGTGGGCTGAAGTGACCAAATTATAGTTTTTTTTTGGAGGGATTATTACTTCTGGAAAAGCCATCCGCCAATCGACGGAATCGAACCCAGGTCCTCTCGCTTGCTAACCATTGAGCTATAGGACTCCAGGGCTAACGTAGTCAGTCTAAGTAAAAACGACTGCAGGATTTTTACCGTCAAGTGCAGTGACTGTATCTTGTGCAGCCAATTCTGCAGCCAACAGCGAGCTCTGCACACAAAGTGAACGCTCAGTGTTATCTGGGGGATCGTTGGTCCAGGACACCGGGAGAGAGAGAAACTTCCTTCTCTTTTCAAACAGCGCCTCGGGATCTTTAACATCCACCCGAACAGGGCACAGGTGGGGAGCTCGGTCTGACGTCTTATCGAACAATGCAGAACTCCAACCCCCCACCACCACCCCCACACCCCCAGCACTGTGCTGGACCATACGAGCTTAAATTGGGGGCTTGAACCCACGGCCTTCTGATTCAGAGATGACTGAGCTACCGACTGAGCTGGGCTGACGCACAATTGCACAGAGTGGAGTCCTGTAGCTCAGTGGTTAGAGCACTCGCTTTGCGAGCGAGAGACCTGAGTTCAATTCCAGGCAGAGGGCGAAACCTTGGGCAAGTTTCCTTACTCCACACAGAGCCTAATAATAATCCCTCCAAAACCAAAAACAATAATAAATTGGTCATTTTCAATCTACAACTGTTTGTGGACATTGCTGTGCGCAATTGGCTGCCGCGTTCGCCACAAATATACAGTCAATTCACTTTACAGTATATTCTGTGAAGCGCTTTGGGACGTCCTCCCGACGTGAAAAGCGCTATATCAAATGCAAGGATTATTATTATTATTATTATTATTATTATTATAATTGCGGAGAGAGTTAGAGAGCGAGAGAGAGTGAGAGAGAGAGAGAGAGAGAGAGAGCGATAGGGGAACAAACACCAACCGTAAATCACCCGTCTTGCCAACTCCCACCTCGCCCATCAGCCAGTGAAAACAGCTTCCTCCTCTTGGGAGCCGGGGCTTTCCTGGCTATTCGTCCTCGCCCGTCTTCATTCGAACGCTGAACGCAACACGTTTAAAACGACGGCAACAACAACAACAGCAGCAGCAGCGAATTACTTTTGCGATGAATGCGCCTGGAGGGTCTCGGCGGCCTGAGGGGAGAGGCAGTGTCGGAGCCGGGCGATGTGGCGGAAGGCAGAACGGGTCACGGCACGGATTAGGCAATGACGCAATGCAAGTGACGACGTCTCTTAAACTAGTCAGTAACTTCCTTCTCTCCCCCTCTCTCTCTCCCTCTCTCTCTCTCTCTCTCTCGCTCTTTCTCGCTCTCCCCACGCCCGCTACATTACGAAGATCTTTGACACGTCCTCCCGACGCAAAAAGGCGCTACATCCCAATGTGTACTGTGTTGTATTGTACGGTTGATTGGGTGAAGCCCATAATCTTGTTTCCATTGATATTGGAGTGAAACGCTCTCCTTAGCACTGAATCTCATCGATTTCGTGTCTGCTCTGATGTGTGCCTTTTCTCCCTGTTGACCGATTGTCAGTATTGGCTCCGCCAGTTACTCATGCACCTTAATCATGTCCTCGACATTAATTGAGCAGATAAAGAGCTGGTCCTCTGGTATAAAAGAGGAACCTGTTCGAGAGAACAAGGGCTGTTGCCCCATTGCTGCGTGTGGACCTTTGAACAAACCTGGTCACCATTGAGAGGTTGAATTTGGGAGCTTTGTAGGAAGAATAGGAGACGGACTGGGTAAGGTTAAACCAAGGAGTTACTCCCAAGTCTCCAACTCTGCTTGAAGCAACGCTAAGATTAGATGCAATTTGCACTTATACAAGCTGCTTTCGCCTCAGGAAGAGGTCTCGACACTGCAAAGAGGAGCGTAGGCTTTGAAGACAACACGTTATTAGAGCTGTTGGCCTTTCGTGGCTTCGGAACAAAATGTACATTTTGTTGTATCTGGCTGAGCGCATTAGGGAGGAATGGAGTGGGAGCCGAGGGAGGGAGGGAGGGAGGGAGGGAGGGAAAGGCCTTTCTTGAGGTGTCTTGAGATGAGCTTTGAAGGGAGGGAGCGAGGCAGTGAGTTTGAGGGACTCTGGGATAGGCTTGGGGGTGGGGTCCGGTGGATAGAATGGCGAAAAGCCGCCCTACCCATGTTTGGTTGGATAGGATGATTGGGTCAAGCCTGGAGTTAAGCGCTTTGGGATGCCGATCATGATGATCGTTGCATTTCGTGCGGCGCCTTATCACGTCTTCGAGACGTCTCAAAGCGCTTCACGGGTTATACGGTGAAGTGAATTGGTCGCACAGTGGGCGAAACACGGCAGCCATTGCGCACGGCAGCTACCCTGCAAGAGAGGTGCCGCATAAATGCAAGTTGTTGTAGGACGTGCGCGCGTGTGAGCGCGTGTGCGCGTGCGTGAGTGCGTGAGTGCGTGTGGGGGGTGGGGAGGGGAGTGAAGTGAAGGCAAGCCAATGTACAAATGGAAAGATTGAAATGTTATCCTGTTTCGACGTGGAACCCAGCCCATTTGAACTGGACTGAAATCAATTGCTCTCCCTGTTCTTTGCTCGTCTTTAATCGGTTCAGCGTGGCCGCAGACACGAAAAGGCTGGTGTGGCTCCAACGGAGGTGGTTAGGAACTGAAGGAGAAATGAGGAAGATTTGCACTCCGCTCAATCTGTTCACCGGGTTTACAGATCTTCAAGCATAAGAAATGACCCTAGAGCAAACCTCCGAGTAGCGAGGAAAGCAGAGAGTCTGTTATTCCCTCCTGACTCGTGGATTAAACTGGGAAGGAAGGGCTTTCTCAGTAGTGAGAGAGAGAGAGAGAAACCACTCATCTTTTCATCTCATTTCAGAGAGAGAGAGCGAGAGAGAGAGAGAGAGAGAGAGAAAAAAAACATGTGAGATGGTGACCGGAATCACAAGTGGGTCGAGAGACAGAAAAAGACGAGAGATAAAATTATTTTACCAAGAGAGAGAGAGAGAGAGAGAGAGAAAAAATGTCCGCTTTGTTCTGATGCCACGAAAGGACAATAGTTCTAACGCAACGTGCCGTGTCCAAAGGTTCCGCACTGCGGTTGGGGTGAAAGCCTCGGGCTTCAGAGAACGCGGGATCTCATCCATTCTTCGTGCACGGCCATCAGTGACCAATCTCGCCACCTTTCGCACCGCGGGGACGTGAAAGATTTCACACCCGAAAAAAAAAAAAACATTCACAGGGTCCAACTGTAAATTGCTGCCGATCGAAGGGCTTTTGGAGTTTGCTGCCGTTGCTCAGTTGTCGTTGGCGTGTTCCCGGGCCGGCTGGGTGATTAATACCTGCTGTTCTTTCATAGCTGCAGCCTCTCCTCAACGAACAGCCAGACAGGTTCCCCGCTGCTCTTCTCTGTGTCACCGTTGCACCCGTTAATTGATCTGCGATGCTGGTTAGAACAGAACGTACTGTCCTCTCATCAAAGTCCCTCGAAAGGGTGGTTGCCGACCAGGAAGAGAGGGACAGGCTTGGCTCGGTGACAGGGTCATGTTGCGATGATGTTTCACTGGGCTGAATGGCCTTCTTCCATCCAAACCTTTTGCGGTCTTGAATTTTTGGTGCTGGGCTCGGGCCAGGAGATGGGCGACCGAGATCACGTTCCGCGCCTTTTCGGGTGGACGTTTAAAGATCCCACTGATCAAATAGAAAAGGGAGTTTCACTCTCTCTCTCTCTCTCTCTCTCTCTCTCTCTCTGACCGCATTTATTATTATTTTTTTTTGCTGTTGTTTGAGAAAGCTCTGAGGGAGGTTGACTGCGCGGTCAAGAGGTTGGGAGTGAGGGGACAAGGCAGAGGGATTTTAGGCAGGAGGAGGTTTTGTAGATACTCTTAAACAATGGTGATGGGTGCACACGTGCGTCAGACATTCGGTTGACCAAATAAAAATTGGCGGCGTGTTCCAGAGAGCAGGGGGTAGGAGTGGGGTTGGGTGGGGGGGGCAGTGGATGAAAGTTGCGGGGTGGATGACATAGTTCTTTTTCTTCCTCTCATTCTCTGTCTCTCTCGGAGAGCTTCGGTAAACCATACATCGCTGCTAGACGTTGGCGCAGATGGAAGGCTGAGACTCGTGTCCTCAGGAAATTGCAGCTAAAAGCTCTGGGGCACCAATCTGTAAGTGATCTCAGTGCTTCAGAGTATTTTTTTTTCTATGTCGTCTTGTGCTCATTACAAAGACTGTATTCCTTCTTTCCAACCTCACCACCACCCCCCACCCAGTGCACACACACGCAAACCCACCCATATACCACTCGCTGGCTAAGGGGGGGTACTCTCGGTCAGTGCCCAAGCACTCTGGGATGCTTCCCTAAATAAATAAATGCATATAAATAAACATAAATGCAAGTTGCTGTTGTTGTCATTGTTCAACACTAAGCGTTGCACCAGAGGATCCCGTTTTAACTCCCGAGTCCTGAAATTCCACCAAGCCTTCGCCTGCGTAAACCGTTTTGGTTGATGTCGAAGAGACGTTTGAAAGAAACGGGTACGTAACCGGCTTCAGGGGAGGAAGAGAGAACGAGAGAAAGGATGGCAAAAGAGGAAAGAAAGTGGCGGGGGTGAAAGGAGTGGGGGAGCGTGGGGGAGTGATTGGGGAAACATTTGGGAATAATTTTTAAATAAACGAGTGTGATACATTAGACTCCAGCAATTACCCCCAACCCACACTTTGGGCTCCCCCCCCACCAAACCTTGGCTCTTGCCAACCTACGCCTCATACTTTCCGGAATTAGGTGAACAGGAAGTGTCCCTCCAGGGAGAGAGAAAGAGAGAGAGCGCTTTCCATTCCAACAATCAATCTCTGGGATTTCCACGTGGAGGTGGGACGCAGGGAATTCTCTGCTTGGTTTGGAGACGCTCAAGCGACGGTGATGGGTTTCTGTGCGCGTCAGACACCCGGTTGACCAAAAAGAAAAAGAAATCGAGGTTGGAGCGGAACAGGGAGCGCTCGTGAATCCCGAAACCTCAACGATCGTGGTTCTTGATTCAATCCATCAATATCAAAGTGAATAATGAATGGGCCAGAGAGCGAAGTGCCACTAAATTAAGCATTTAGCTGCTTAATAATTCTGCTGAGCCTTTTAGCAAATGTTCTGTATTGCTTATTTATGAGTTAATATTTTGCGAGATTATTTCCTCTCTGATAATTATCTGACAGGGTGGGGGGTGCGGGGTGTGGGTGGGGTGGGGGGAGAGGGACGAGATGGATGATGCAGAGTATAAAATAATTCTTGAATTGTTTACTTAACGCTTAAAGGTTACCTTCCTTTCCTCTCTCTGTCGTTCGTCAGCGGAGAACATTTTCTTGAATCAACCTTATATGCAGCAAACTCCTTAATAACTCAACCCTGGCTGCATACGGATACCTCACGGCTCCTGATAACTCATCACTGAAACCGTATTTTTTTTTGGAGTGTCGAGTTATCAGGGATTTACTTCGATTATTTTTAATTTCAAATAATTTAATTCCACTTTTCTTCCGATGAGAACAGCAACTTCCTTAAACGTTTCCGATGAGTTTAATCATTGAGTCCTAGTATGATATTTCGCCCACAGAATATGATTCAATACAGCATATTCCGTGAAGCATTTTGAAATGACTCAATGACGTGATAAGCCACTTATTCAAATGCAAGTAGTATTATTATTATTATTATTCTTAAGCCTCTCTCAAGAGCCATAATAGCCTTCATATATTAACAAGCAAGTGTGATGTCAATGCACTGGGGTATAGCTTGTGATTGATTTGATAACTATTTATTTGACTTGGCTAATGCAACATACAACTACGTTAAGTCTTCCGAGATATCTTCCTGATGTAAAAGGCACTATATATATATAGCATTTTTGTTTGTTTGTTCTGTTTGTGTGTTTGATTGTGTTCTTTTAACTACTCATTCCCCTCATTAGCTCCCGACATTGAACTGCATTTGCCATTGACTTGCCCAATTTCTTCCAAAAAATATCCCAAATCCAGTTACCTGGATTGGGACAATTGACACGAATAAAATAATTTCCGCCATGGAAACGTGCAGTACAGAATCAGCAGAAAACGTGTACAGCCGGTTGACAAAAGGTTTATTCAGTGTGTTAATATCACAGCGCTAATAGCACTTATCTCTTTATTTTCTTAGCGGGGATAATATTGACCTATATGATAATAACGTTAATAATCCTTGCATTTGATACAGCGCCTTATCTCGTTGTTGGGACGTCTCAAAGCGCTTTACAGAATATAGTGCAAAGTGAATTGAGTGTATATTTTGTGGGTAAAATACAGCAAGACAAATGCGCAAAGCAGTGTCCCATGCTATTATTATTATTATTATGATTATGATCTTGCTTCCCCTGAGCTAAGCCTCTCTCAAGAGCAATAATATCCTTTATATATTAACAAGCAAGTGTGGTGTCAATGCACTCGGGTATAGCTTGTGATTGAGTGACCAAATCATTATTATTACTTTCGGAAGAGATTATTACCTCCGGGAAGCGATCCTCCAGTCGACTAACCACCAGGTTCCTCCTTACTGCTGGGTAAACAGAGGCGTGCGGAGTAAGGAAACTTGCCTAAGGTTTCGCCCTGCCCCGGGAATCGAACCCGGATCCTTTCGCTTGCGAGGCGAGCGCACTAACCGCTGAGCTCCAAACTCCACTCCGTATTTCCCTCCACCGCTAAAAGCGATTCCTCAACAGCTTCGAACTGACTCTGAGCGCCGGTAAGAAGTTCCGTTTTTCATGGGACGGGAGGGAGTGGTGGGTGGGGGGTGGAAAAGCGAGAGAGAAAAAAAAAAACCTCAGCCAAATAAAAGGAATCATATTTCAGAGTCAAACTAAGATTGGAGCCAGCCTTGCAGTTTTTCCACCGAAATGCCTCATCCGATGACTTGAGCATTTGGCTATTGATTTCCTGCAAGTGCTGTATTGTCTTTCGCTCTCTGAAGAGCAGAATGTCGATGCTTTGCCTTCCCGTGTGCTTCAAATGAACATTTGCTCTGTTTGAATGCGCAAATACACACACACACACACACAACAGAAATGATTTCTCTCTCTCTCTCCCCCTCCCTTTTGGCCCTTTGCTGTAATTTCTTTTTTGGGACTAAGATGAAGAAGGCTCTTTGGTTTGTTTGATCTGACGCTTCCAGAATCCCAGTCCTGCCATCTGTTTTCCTCTCTCTCTCTCACTCTCTCTCTCTCTCTGTCTCTTTCTCTATTGCAGCTTCAAGCTCTTTCTTAGATTTATTTACTCTGCTCTAAACTCGACTGTTCTCTGCTGATGTTTGTTCTACGAAGGCTCGACCCTCGTACCTCTGGGGTTTGCTTGTCTAAGGCAGTGCTCCTGTGGGGGTGGGGTGTCAGGTTTGATCGCGCCCTTTCCCTGCTTCTCAAGTCACATTGATTCATCTAACGGTCCTTGTATTTGATGCGGTGCCTTTTCACTTCGATGCAACGTCTCGAGGGGTTTCGCAGGATTCACTGGAAGGCGAAGTGACTGTGTATTTGTCGGCGAGCGCGGCAGGCAATTTGCACCCACTTAAGGTCCTGCGACCAATCATGAAACGAGTGACCGATTTTATTTGGGGTATTGTTGGGCCGGACACAGGGAGGGAGAGAGAGGGAGACTCTCTTCTCTTTTCGAATAGTGAGCAGAATCTTTAACGTCTGAACAGGCGGAAGGGACCTCGGTTTAACGTCTCATCTGTGTGTGTGTTTGCGTGTGGTTGGGGGTGTGCAAAATATCATGAGAATGACTTTACGTTGGGGCCTATGTATTTTTAATGAGCGCAAAACATGAGAAAAAGCATTTAAACTGATCGGTTTTGCTAATGGTTCGGGGATAACTCTTCATCAATAATGGAAAAATTCAAATTCATTTTTATTGTGCGGGAATAGGCCAGGGAGAGAAAACTGCTCACCTTTCAAAGTGATTTAAATAAGCGCATTAAAAGCACAGGAGGGAAACCATAAAACCGTAGAATTATACAGCACGGAAGGAGGCCATTCGGACCAATGTATCCGTGCCGGTCCTTTGAAAAGATCTATCCAATTCAACCCCACTCCCCCGCTCTCTCCCCATAGCCCCGCAAACGTGTCCTCCCCAAGTAATTATCTGCTTCTCTCTCAAAACTTGTTACCGACTCGGCTTCCACCAGCCTTTCAGAGCGAATCTGAGCAACTCGCTGTGTGGAAAAATTTCTCCTTCTGTTTCTTTTAACAACTATTTTAAATCGGTGTCCTCGGGTTACCGACCCGCCCGCCCGCCCGCCCGCCAGTGGGATTTTGTGGGCGAACATGTATGTCGTTGTTAAGACGTGGGTGGATTGGGGGAGTGATTGGGGGGAAGGTAGAACTCCCAATTTTTTTTTAATGGGAGAGAGGAGAAAAGGGGAGAGAGAAAGAGAGAGAGAGAGCGAGAGAGAGAGAGAGAGAGAGAAAAGGAAAGAAGGAATAGTTGCATCTCCGTGGGTTCGATTCCCGGGCAGGGCGTAATGTTGGGCAACATTTCCCCTCGCTTTTCCGGGGGTAATAATCCCTTCAAAATAAATGTTTTCAAAAATAAGCAGAAGAATTTGGTCACTCAATCCACGACTGTTTGCGGGGACGCGGCTGTGCGCAATCGGCTGCCGCGTTTCGCTCACGAAATACGCAGTCACTACGCTTTACAGTAGGTTCCGCGAAGCGCTTTGAGACGTCTCGAAGACGCGATAAGGCGCTGTATCAAATGCAAGGTTTATCACCATCGTCCTCGTTTTATTACGGTCCAATTAGTAAGTGTCCACAGCACTGCACTGGAGTTTCAAGCTGTGAGTTCAACGAAAGTGGGGATTCGAAACCACAACCCTCCTGACTCCGAGACGAGAGTGTGAGCCACCGAGTCAGGCTGGAGGGAGAAAGGAGTGATTTAAAAGCCAAATTCGCTCCTTCCATCTTCAGGCTAAAGTGAAGGAAGTCCACATCACTGCGTTCATCTACTGACTAATTATGGAAATGAATGAACGTTCATTAACATTCATGACTTCTAAATATTTATGAGTTCCAGTCCTCAGTAGCCGTTAATTAATCGGTCAGATTCCTTAAAATTAAGCTTGGTTTTGATTATTCCATGTAAATTTCCTCCATCTGTGATTATTGCATCATAATAATAATAATAATAATCATGTAAATATACATTATTTTCAGGATACATCACCCAACGCCTTGTAGGTTTGTTAACTAGTGTTGCGCGCCGTGTGGGCGTGTGGAGGGCAGCGAATTAGCGCGCGAAGGAGTGCCGGTTTACTACGCTCGGACACGTTCGCGAAGCGTACGGACTGACCGTGTGTTCTTGCGAATTGGCTTCAGGTTGAACAAAGATTTACTCGGGCAACTCGCAAACGGGTAAAGATGAACTATCTTTGATTGTAGGTCGTGTGGCCGGCAAGTATTTGCTGGCGGACACTTCTGTGTACAGCTTTTATGTATATATATTTATATTCAAATAAGAATGCATTAGATTTTGTTGAACTCACAACGTAGGGGCTTGAAATCACAGTCCGCTGACTTGGAGGTGAGGTCAGAGAGCATATAATGTATGAGAACGAGAGAGAGAGAGCAAGAGAGGGGGGTGGGGGGTGAGTAGTTCAAGATTATTAACACACAGAACATCTGTCACCTGTGAAACGGTTTGGCCTCAAGGAGAGAAGTAATAATAATAATCCTCGCGTTTGACACCGCGCCTCATCGCGTCTCCGAGACGTCTCAAAGCGCTTCACGGGATACACTGCAAAGTGAATCGACAGTGTATTTTGTGGGCGAGTTGTTTGGGTTTTTTTTTAATTGAAAGCAAAACATTCTTTTCTTCCTTTTTTTTTAAAAAAAATGAAATGATTGAAAAGGAACGTCCGAAAATTTTCCCCGAAGGCAACAATCCGTTACCCAATAAAGTCTTAATAAATTGCAATTGATTTGAAGCGCAGATCTCTACCGTACTTGGGTTTGTCTTCTCTTCGCCCCCCCCCCCCCACCCACCCCTCCCGCTCCCCCCTCGCAACTCGGGCTGACCAGCCTGTGGGGTAAAGTGCTTTGAGACGTCCTCCCGGTGTGCACTGCGCTCTATACAGTGTTCTGCGTATGTCAAACTAGTGTAGAATATAAACCGTTGAACGGCACTTGGGCAGATGTGTGATTAGGCGATGATACAATGTGTGGGGGGGGGTGGAGTGTGGGGATGTGGGTGTGTATGTGTGGGGGTGTGTACGTGTGTGTCTGTGTGTGTGTGTGGGGGTGGTGGAGTGTGAGGATGTGTGTGTGTATGTGTGTGGGGGGGGTGTATGTGTGTGTCCATGTGTGTGTGGAGTGTGGGTGGGGGTGGGGGGTGGGGGTGTATGTGTGTCTCCGTGTGCGTTTGGAGTGTGGGGGTGTCGGTGTGTGAGGGGGCTGCGTGGGGGTGTGGAGTGTGGGGGTGTGTGTGGGGATGGGGGGGGCGGTGTGGGGGTGTGTATGTGTGCGTCGTGTGTTTGTGGAGTGTGTGGGTGTGTGTATGGGGTTGTGTGTGTGTGTGTGCGTGTGTGTGCGTGAGGGGGCTGTGTGCGTGGGTGTGTGTGCTTGTGGGGAGGGGGTGGGGGGGGGGGGGGGGGTGCGTGAAGTGTGCACGCTTGGATTTCTTTGCTTCTCGTTTCAATTTCTTGCAAGATTTCATTAGCCACGGGAGTGTTTGTAAGGGAAGGTAATTAACGCACAACATAAGGTTGCGGCAAGCTGCAAGGCTCCAACACAGACGCCAATTACGACATGTTACAGTGTGCGTTCACCGCTGCTCAGCCAAGATTCAGGCCGTTCTTTTTATAATCGGAACCGAGGAGAAATTAGAGAGACCGAAGCCGGATTTATTTCTCTCGCATCTGCCTATCTGCCGATTTTTCAAGCGAAAGGTTTGTCAGTCCCATCGGCGGATCGCTTTCCGGAGGTAATAAACCGCCCACAAAACACACAGTCGCTACACCTTGCGGTACTTCCCGGTGAAGCGCTTGGAGACGTCTCAAGGGAGCGGTAAGGCGCTATATCAAACGCAAGGATTATTATTATTATGATTATTATTGTTAAAATCCCTTTATAAAAGCAAATAATAACCATTTGGTCATCCAATGCTTGTGGGACGCTGCTGTGGGGAAATCGGCTGCTGTGTTTCGCCTGCAAAAATATCCAGTCACTCCGCCTGACAGTATATCGGACTGCGTTAGCGTCTGCTGCTGAACGAACCCAGTGCATCAGACGTCACGACCTCCGTAAGATAAGGCTGCTTTCGGAGGTGCTCAGGGGCAGAACTCGTGCGGAATCTTCATTTCATTTCTGTTCGGTTGCGATATTCTGTTCGGGCGGACGTTAAACATCGCGTCCTCTTTTTTTTTTCGCAGCGTCCTGGCCGAAAAAAATCCGCCCGATTAAAAATCGGGTCATTCTCTCCGTCGGCTGTTTGTGGGGCCTTGGCTGTGCGAAACCCGGGCTACGCCTGCGAGTGTACAGTCACTACACAGCTGTAAACCCTGTGAAGTGCTTTGGGGAATCCTCACGTGAAAGGCGCTGTCCCGAAATGCGAGGGTTATTATTGATAGCCCTCGCCTGGCTACGCCGCTCGGATACAGACCCAGAGCTCGCCAACCCCGGGACTCTGGTATTGTATTGATTTTTCTCTTTGAACAGCTCGGGCTGTGGTTCGCAGAGTTAATGGGAGTGGGGAGATTTCCTCACCCCCAGTGACGGGTCTCTCCCGCTAAATCCTATTGATGAGCTGTACTGGTTGGTCTGTCTGTGATCAGCGGTGCCCTGGAGTACTGTGGACCTGCCCGGCGCAGCAAACCGGACCACTGCAGAGATATATTTAGACGCAATTTATGTTCGTACAGCGCCTTTCACGTCAGGAGGATGTCTCAAAGCACCTCACAATGTTTGGCCGGGCACACGAGCCGGCGGTGGGGGCCGAGCGGGTGGGGGTGGGGGTGGGGGGGCGGAAGATGACAAATTGTTGTCAAAGAAATATGTGGTGTGTGTGTGTGTGTGTGTGTTTGTAAGCATGTGTTTGTGTGTGTGTGTTTATAGCGTATGTGTTTATAAGCGATGTGTGTGTGTTTCTAAGCGTGGGCGTGTATGTTTATAGCGCGCGCGTGTGTGTGTATGTTTGAAAGCGATGTGTTGTGTGTGTGTTTCTAAGCGTGGGTGTGTTTGTTTATAACGTGTGTGCGCGTTTATAAGCGATGTGTGTGTGTGTGTTTCAAAGCAATATGTGTGTGTGTGTGTGTTTAGAAGCGATGTGTGGGTGTGCGTTTCTAAGTGATGTGTGTGTGTATTTGTGTGTATGGTTAAAGCGTGTGTGCGTGTGTGTTTCCAAGTGATGTGTGTGTGTTTCTAAGGGTGTATGTGTGTGTATGTTTATAGTGTGTGTGTGTGTGTGTTTCTAAGTGATGTGTGTGTGTGTTTCGAAGCGCGTGTGTGTGTGTGTGTGTTTCGAAGCGATGTGTGTGTGTTTCTAAGCGATGTGTGTGTGTGTTTCGAAGCGCGTGTGTGTGTGTGTTTCTAAGCGATGTGTGTGTGTTTCGAAGCGCGTGTGTGTGTGTGTGTGTTTCGAAGCGCGCGTGTGTGTGTGTGTGTGTGTGTGTTTCGAAGCGATGTGTGTGTGTTTCGAAGCGTGTGTGTAGACATCCTGTCGGAATGCAGTTAGCAGGTGCGAAAAATAAATGAAAGTATTTCAGTTCAAAGGCAAATCTATTAGATTGAATTACTTCGAGTCGGCCTCCCTTCCCTTGACACACGAACATGAAACCAATTTGTATTTAATTTTCGCGTGTCACGCAGTCAACAACAGTCTGTTGTGGGGTGTTTTGTTGGCCAATAACGATTCCAATCTTGCATTTTGCACAGCGCCTCTCACGTCAGGAGGAACGGCTCAAAGCATTGGATGGGCACCTCATCCGGGGAGGGGGGGGGGTGGTGGGGTGGGAGCCTGGGGGTGGGGGTGGAAGGGGTGGGCTAAGCACAGACAAAGGGGTTCGTTTTCAGATGGGCCGTGAATGAGGGGCGAGCGGGCGAGAGAGAGGGAGGGAGGGAGGGAGAGAGGGAGGGAGGGAGGGAGGGAGGGAGCAAGTCGGAGGGACTCTGGGATGCCAATGAGGCAAGTTGGTGTTTGTTGAGTGAAGGGAGTGGCAGCGTCAGTGTGGTTGAAGGAGGTCAATGAGACGAGACCCTGGAGGGCTTTGAACTTGGCTTCAATATTGTAGGCATTTCCATACATCCCTATAACCAGCCTTTACATTCTTATATCGCCCACAAAATACCACAGTCAACTCACTTTACAGTGTATTCCTGTGGAGCGCTTTGAGACGTCTCGAAGGCGTGATCAGGCGCTGTATCAAATGCGAGGATTATTATTATTATTATTATTAATATGGGATGAGCGAGGGGCAGAGGGGGTAAGAGGGCGGCTGAAGGCGCGGTCGAAAAGGAGGGTCTTGAGTCGTTGCCTTCCCTTTCAACAAAACGTCGGCAACAAGAAAAAGTCCCGGACATAACAAATATTAGGAGAGAAAATAAATGCTTGGGAGGGAGTTTGCCATTAATAACGTACGTTAGGTTAAGAAGCACAGACTGATTAATGAGGTACTTCTTCACAGTTCTTTCCAGCGCTGCTGTTGCTAAAGGCTTGAGTGACAGGATTCCCAATTAAAACATCAAGGAAGACAAAAGGAAGCCCTGGAAATTGGCAGTCGGTCCAAGCGAGGCGTGACGGTGGGGGCTGATTAATGGTGATTTTTATTTTTCTGGGGGATATCCTCTCACAATCTATCTATCTCCGGGATTTCCGTGTGCAGGTGGGAGGCTTGGATTTCCCGGCTTGGTTTGGGGACTCTTAAGCAACGGGGTGTGTCGGGCACCGGGCTGGGGTGTGACACATATGTTTGTGTGCTTGTGCGTGTTCAGACACACACGTGTGGACACACACATACATACAAACAACCCCCAGCACACACACACACACACTCACTCACTCACTCCTCCCCAACCCTCCATACACACACCAGTACATTCATCCAAACACAACCTCGTAACCCCAACGCACACACAAACACTCACCCAAACTTCCCTCCCCTACACACACATGCGCACACATGCACACACCCACACGCGCGTACGCGCACACACACGCACACACACGCATCCCACACACACACAAACACAGAATAAGCAATAAACACCACTCGAAGAGCACGAAGATGACCCGATGCGATAAAGAGCTTAGTCGAAGCTCTCTTCCCTTGCCCTGGTGTGTGCTGGAGACTGGTTGAGTGCTTTGGCTCCAGCTCTGAGAGGGGGAGAGGGGGGAGGGCAGGGCGGAGGGTGGGGTGTGGGGTGGGGGAGATGAGCGGGGAGTGTGGGCGATGGGTTCAGTAACTGCTGTTTGATGAGTTCACTTTCACTGCTGATTAATAGCCTCTCTGATGTCAAACAAGTGTGAGCGAGACATGGATCGTGGGCAGAGGGAGGGAGGGAGGGAGGGAGGGAGGAAATCGTGCTGGATATAGAACCGATGTCAGTGAGGATTAAATAATTTAACATCTCGGCTTCCCTGACATTTACAGGGAGGAGGAGGGGGCCGGGGGAGGAGGGGAAAGGGAGAGGAGGGGGTGAATGTTTCTGAACGCGATCGACCACAGCAGTCCCTGCGTTGGACAGCGATGTCCTGAAGTGGGTGCTGAGGCTCGGCTCGGGGGCCGGAGGAAACTCGCTGACTGATAAACCGCTCTGAGCCGAGCAGCTCACAGATTTAACCTGACAGGAAAATACAGAGAGAGGAGAGACTGAGGGGGGGGTGGAGGGGGTGTGGGGGGGTGGGGGGTGGGGGGGGTGGTGAAGTTCTCGGAGTGATAATAATCTTGATTTTTTCTTTCTCTCCCAATCTGTAGTTTAACTCTCTCTCTCTTTCTCTCTCACTCTCTCGGAAGTTTGAGCTCACGTAGTCCAAGCTGTTTTTCACCCGCAAAACACACAGTCACTACGCTTTGCCGCATATTCTGTGAAGCGCTGTGAGACGTAGCGAAGACGTGATCGGGCGCTGTATCAACTGAAAGGATTATTATTATTATTTATTATAAGCTGACGTTCCAATGCAGGCCTGGGGTAGTGCGGGAGGGGGGTGGGGGGGCAGTGGGGTGGGGGTGGGGGGGTGGTGGTGTTGCATTGTCAGAGGTGCCGTCCTTCGGATGAGACGTTAATCGGAGACGAGAGCGCTATAGCTGGAGAGCGAGCGAGCCGGGCTGAGGCGTATGTAAATGCTTGCGATATCCACCTGATAAAACCAGCAACAGACGACGTCTGGGTCTTTGATGCTCTGTTTTTGCTGAGAAGCAGATCATTGTCTAAACTATTGTATTGATTCTCGTTCCAATCGCTATGTCCAGGTGGTATCTCCCGCCGGCAGACTCCAGCCATTTCTACGTTACAATCTCTGCAATGAAATGTGATTAAAAACCTGTGATTTTCCCCCCCCCCCCCCCCCCCCCTCTCTCCCTCTCTCTCCTAACCCGGCACAGATTTATTTACGCTCGTGTAGACGGGATCTCACGTCCTGATTTGATGGGGAACATGGTGTATATTTCCGTAGGAGACGTGAAGTGTGATATTTCCATATTTAATGGCTATTTATTATTTCATTATCGCAATTGGGGAAAGGTTTGCGCCTCCAACAACCCCCAATTTTATCAGCTCGATGCTGTGATGGGGGCAGGGAGTGGGGTGTGTGTGTGGGGAGGTGGGGGTGGGGGGAACAGGTTCAGATCAGATGAGCCAAAAAGTCTTCTTTTTCTCCCCCCGCACTCACACTGCATCAAGCCTGGCTCAGGGGTAGAGCTCTCTCTCTCTCTCTCTCTCTCTCTCTATTGCCTCTGAGTCAGAAGGTTGTGGGTTCAAGCCCTCACGTCGGGACTTGGAATCGCGTAGTCTAAGCTGACGTTCCAACGCAGCACTGGGGGTGTACCGGAGGGGGGAGCTGGGGGGCGGGGGGTGGGGGGGGAGTGTTGAATTGTCAGAGGTGCCACCCTTCAGATGAGACATTAAACCGAAATCTCTCCCTCTCCCGGTGTCCCGGCCGACATTACCCCCTCACCCACCCCCCCCACCCCACCCCACACCCCCACAAGCAAAAAAAAAAAATCGGTTGCCCCTTTTCCCCCGCAAAAATACACAGCGGCTCCACTTTGCAGCAGCAGTGTATCCTGTGAACTGCTTCGAGATGTCTCGACGACGTCAGAAGCGGCCGGAGCAATTATTATTACTATTATTGTTGTTATTGATGTTTCGCGAGTCAGACATTGTTCGGCTAAGCCGCTGCTGAAGGTCAGATCTCAGTGGTGGGTGGCCAGACAGAATGTGGTTGTGAACATGCCTTTCATTGCCAGGATTTCATTGGTACAATGCAATAAAATTCACCTTTACACAGTCGAAGCACTCGGTATTGTTGGCCGGGAGGCTGCGCTGGGCGTGGGAGGCGAGGGGTGGGTGGGGAAGGGGAGAGAATATCCCACAGTGAGGGAAGAGAACAAGTCGGTGAGATCCAGGAAGCAGCACCAATCCTTGGATTTTGACACAGGGCCTTATCACGTCATCGGGATGTCTCGCAGCGCTTCGCTGTTTGCGGCGTAAAGCGGAGTGACTGTGTGTTTTGTGGGCAGCCAGTTGCACGCAGCAGCCTCCCACACACGGTCATGGATTGAGCGACCGAATTATCGTTAGACTCTGTGATTCTGAGTCCCGGCGTGGGGGCTTGAACCCACAACTTTTGGACTCAGAGAGGAGAGAGAGAGAGAGAGAGAGGGAGGGAGAGAGAGAGGGAGAGAGAGCGCTATCACTGAGCCAGAGTGTCACACGTGGCTGAAAGAGGCCCTCCCCACAGCACTCGATTGCCTAAAGGTCGGGGAAAGCGGTTGATTTCCGCTTGTGTATGACTGCACAAGATTGTGAGTTGATGTTACAGCTCGAGGCAGTCTCTATCAAGACTTTCGTTGGAGCCGACGTAGGAAAACCGCCACGGAAGCTAAGACACATATATATATATATAAAGAAAAATCCAATAAAGAGACCTTGTTGTCAAACCTTTGACAAGCAAATTCTTTTCCCCCCAGGTACGTACCAGAGATAGATTTGAGCGATCGCCACCTCCGACACTCAACAGCCTTTCCAGGTATTTTCCCTTGCGGAAAAGAATGCTTTTTATAAAGGGCTTTGCTGTTTGATCATTTCGGGCCTCGATCGAAAGCTAAATTAAAGGATAATAATAATAATAATAATCCGTGCATTCGACGTAGCGCCTTATCACGTCGTTGAGACGTCGCGAAGTGCTTCGCGGAATATACTGCAAGCGACTATAGCGACTATAGCGAAGCGACTGTGTATTTTGTGAGTGAAATGCGGCAGCCGATTGCACGCAAACAGTCCCACAAACAGCCGCGGATTGAGTGACCGGATTTCTTTGAGGGATCATTACCCCCCGGAAAGCGATCCTCCAATCGACCAACAACTGGGTTCCTAACTGCTGGGTAAACAGGTGTGTGTGTGTGTGTGGAGTGAGGAAACTTGTGTAAGGTTTCGCTCCGCCCGGGGATCGAACCCGGGTCCTCTCGCCCGCGAGTTGAGCCGGTAGACCTCTACACTACGGGAATCCACAAGAATATTATTATTATTATTATTATTATTAATACTCGAGTTTCTGTCAACCTGCCATTTTGGTCAAAAAGTATTTTTGTTCAAAAAAAACCCAAGAAATTAGGGTTTTCAAGTCTTTTTTTTTTCATTGCGGAAGGACATCCGATTTTATGTTCTCTTTCCAAAAAAGAAAAGCGGTCTTTTTTTTTTTTTTTGCCTTTCGGGGTCAGTTCGTGCTCGAGGTATGAATCTATTAGATGGGAAAGAAACACTAACTAAATAAATAAACCCGGCCCCTCTCACCGTCTCGGGCACCGAGCAAATGCACTTAAAAGAAAATCCGTGGCAAATTAAGTTTTAAAACCCAAAATATGTGTCGTTTCCGAGCGCCAGTAATAGATTCGACAGCTCACAGCGAAGGGAAGGATTTCAGAATAATGGGGGAGGAGGTGGAATGCAAGAGCAGCGAGTGGGATGGGACAATGATACTGGAGGGTTTAGCTCACATCACACAGTCAAGGAAAGTCTGTTATTCTTAGCACATCAGTTAATCTCTCTCTCTGTCTCTCTCTCTCTCTCGCTATCTCACTCTCTTTTTCTCTCTCGCCCTCTTTCTCATTCTCTCTCGCTCCCTTTTTCTGGCTCGCGCTCGCTCCTCTTTCGCCCTCTCTTATGCTTTTTCTCCCTCTCTTGCTCCTCTCACTCACTCACTCACTCACTCACTCTCTCTTGCTCGCTATCTCGCTTGCTCGCTCTCAGTCTTTGCTCTCTCTTTTCTCTCTCTCTCTCGCTCTCGCTCTCTGTCTTTATCGCTCTCTTTCTCGCTCTCTCTCTCTGGAACTAGAACCTGAAGTCCCAAGGCATATTTTAAAAAAGTTTGGATGCGAGGCGGGTGGTGGGGGTGGGGGTGGGGTGGTGTGGGGGGTGCGGGGTGGAAGTGGGGTGTCAACCGGGTGTCTGACACATACGGAAACCCATCACCGTTGCTTAAGAGTATCCCAAACCACGCTGAGAATTCCCCGCATCCCACCAACCCATGGAAATCCCAGAGATGGATTGTTGGAATGGAATGAGCTCTCTCTCTCTCTCTCTCTCTCTCTCTCTCGCTCTCTCTCTCTTTCTCTCTCTCCCTGAAGGGGCGCATCCATCCTGCTTACCTAATCCCGGTAACTATCAGGCGCAGGTTGGCAAGAGCCAAGGCTTGGGGGCGAGCCCCGCGTGTGCGTTGGGATAACTTGGGAGTCTAACCGGCTAAAGCCAGCTTGCCGCTGCAAAAGGTACCTTTTTAGCTGCACTTTCGATCATCTTCCCCCCCACCCCCCGCCCTATCCACCCCCTCCCCCTCAGCCCACACCCCCACCACCACCACCGCCACCCCACTCGGCAACTTTCGGACCGTGTAAAGCGGACGGTGCAAATATCAGGCGCCCCGGTGAGCCTCCGGTGACCGGGATATATCTGGGCTTCAGCGGTTCTTAATCATTCATTCCTCTCACACCCCAAACCCATAAGAAATTCTACAGCGATTGCTTGGCTCTGATTTCACAGCCGTGCGTGTTTAAGTTGCATTATCAATCAATCAAGCTGCCGCAGCTCAACAGATTATTTCATTATCTTTGATTACAGGATTGAGAGCTTTACAGCTTTGCCTTTTGCATTAATTGGATTGACGGCAGAGTTGCGTTCACCGAAACCGAAGCAGGAATTAAAGCAAAAGGGAAAATCGTCTCATTTTTACGCCTTCCCGCCTCCCAACCGCCACCCCCGCCCTCCCCCACCCCGCCCCCCCACCCCCCCCCCCCACTCCCCACTTTTTTTCGGGCTCGTGCTGCTGGCGATCGCTCCCCCGAGCTGACGTTCCAGGATGTACCGTAAAGTGTAGTGACTGCGTATTTTGCGGGCGAAAGGCAGATGCGCAGAGCGGTGTCCTACAAACAGCCATGGAGCGAAGGGGCCAACTTTATTTTGGGGAAGGGCGGGAGGTGGTGGGGGGGTGGTGATGGTGGTGGTGGGGTGGGGATTGGTGACCAGGACACCGGGAGAGAGAGAGAGAGAGAGAGAGAAACTCTGCTCTCTTTTCGAACAGTGCCACGGGATGTTTAACGTCCACTTGAACAGGCAGAGGGGGAACGATTTCGCCCACAGTGTTCAGAACCCTGCTGTCTTCCCATTGCGACACCAAGCTGTTACTTTGCCAATGTCCGGAGTTTTAGCATCAATCACTCTTCCTGGCGAGTCTGAGTTTTGCCGACCTGGAGGTTTTTGAGGGTAAATAATCACCGCTAATATGTACAGTATGTACCAAAGCCCTTTACAAAGCCCATTAATTGGACTAAGCCTGGGTCATTGATTATAAGTGAGGGTAAATCTCTGGCAAGGCCGCTCACAGTCTGCTATCCCTCCCTGATCCATCTCACTCAGTCCGTCAGAATCGCCTGATGGGACACCCTAATGTCAAGCAAGATGTGGGGGTGTTAATGAAATGACGAACAATTTCTAGGCCCCTGCGAGTCAGACCGGAGCGGTGGAAATTCTATGGTAACATAAACTTCCTTCCAAATAACCAAGCTACACGGAGAGTAGCTCAGCTCTCGCTCCGTCTCTCATTCTAGGATTAGCTGCTGGGATTAGTGCTTCAGCCTGGCTCAGTCAGGGGCGCTCTCTGCTCATTAAGTCGTGGGTTTAAGTCGTGTGTGGGGGCCTTGAGCTGATATAGCAATAGGCTGATGCTCCATTGTCGTGCGGGTGACGTGTGTGCGTGTGTGTGTGTGCGCGTGTGCGTGTGTGGGTGCGTGTGGGGAGGTGGGGGGTGTATAAAATACACAGTGACTGCACTCGCACTGTGCTCTTTAACTCAATTTGAGGCGTTTTCCTGGCTTGGAAGGCGCTGCACAATTATTATCGTTGCTGTTATCGCACGCTCGGGTAGAGTGAGCCCAACAACTTGCGGTTACACAGCGCCCTTCAAGCGGGGCAGTGTCTCGGAGCGCTTACCAGTGACCGAGCCAGACGCCGAGCTGGGGAGAGAAAGAGAGAGAGAGAGAGAGAGAGAGAGAGAGGGAGGAGGAGGTGACCGTAAGCACGGTCGAAGAGGAAGGTCGTGATCTAAGAGAGGGGAAGGAGAGAGGCAAGGCGGAGGGATTGAGGAGGGGTGGAGGGAGGAGAGCTCCAAAGCTTCGGGGTGTAGCAAAGCCCATCCGAAACCAAGAGGCAGAATTCATCGCTGATACTACAAATCCTCGGAACACGTTCCTGCATCCTTGCCTTTTCCGTTCGAGTTACCGGACGTTCTGTACCGTGATATAGGTAACGCGCAGCAAGAAAAGGAAGTTCAACCCAGTTAGCACAGATAACAGGGAAGCGATCGACTGCAATGTACGAAATGGTCTCCCAGCGGATAAACTCGAGACCACTTGAACTATTGAGCCCATTTCATTCTTCAGCTCTTTATCTTTCTAATCCCATTTCACCGCCTTTTCTCCATATCTTTTAATACCCTTGACTTCTCTAGTCCCTGTCTATCTGCCTCTTAAGAGCCTCAATGGATACGGCACCTCTGGATTTCTAATCGCCCAGGAAGAAATATTTACTCCACGTGTGGCTACATCTCCAAACCCATTGAAGTGGGTCACCAAAGCGGATTAGCAGTCCAGGGACTATCTCTGATCGGAATCGACCAATGAGGATTTTTTATACACACATATATATATATATATATATTTATTATACGTGTAAGTGTGTGTTTACAGCCTTCTCTCCTTATCTTCTCCAGTAGTTGGGAAGGGTTCAGGTTCAATAAGGAGTTTGCCATCGGTCGAAAACGTCGGAAAAAATATCAAGTGATTGAAACTTCCAGCGTTTCATTCGCTTCTGTTCTCTCTCACTCTACTCTCGCTCTCTCTCTCTCACACGCGTACTATCTCACGTGGGACATCGTTGTGCGCAAAGTTGCTGTACACAGTCACTGCGCTTTCCAATGAAGCGCTTTCCCGAAATGAAAGGCACCGCACGTCTCACTTTGCATTCAGATTGCGAGGATTCTTCGTATTAGTGTTGTTCTTCTGTTTGTCAGACCATCCGCCTGAGCTTAACTTAAGGCTTAATTGACGCTACTCGGAAGGTTAGCGTTCCAAGAGAGAGAGAAAGGATTCCTGAGGCGTTGTGTAATGGAATTTATCACGGTTGCTTAAAGTGCTCTGCGGACCTTCTAATAGAGAGCGAGAGAGAGAGAGAGAGAGAGAGAGAGAGAGAGAGAGAAAGAAAGAAGTAAACACGGAGAACTTGATTTTCTCCCCCATTTGTAACAGTGACAGCAGTGCTGCTGCCTGGGGATATTTTCGGTGAAATGTTTCATTGCAATTAATTGCACTACGCTTCCCAGCTCATTTTTGTCGTCGTACGGAGGCCGAGGTGATCGCATTCAACTCAGGGGAAACTCGCTTGAGATGTTTGGTGCTGAACACTCCTGGCGGGTTATGAGATATTTAGCCGCTTTGACTCCAGCTGTTAACCTTCCCCCATCCCCGCGTCCATCCCCACCCCCACTCCCCACCCCACCCCGGTCTCGCCAACCGGCGTCCAAGACTCTCTGGAATTAGGTAAGCAAGATGCATCCTGCTGGAAAGAGAGAGAGAGAGAGAGAGAGTGCGCATTCCATTCCGGACACCAGGAGATTTTCCTGTGTCCGGGTGTGTCCTTATCACATCACTGAGATGCCTCAAAGGTTTTAGCAGGAGGTGTAGTGACTGTGCGAGCTACGACATGACACCAACGATTCCCACTGAATCCCACTCTAATCTTGGCCTTTCCTGGTTTTATTTTCTCTCTCTCTCTCTTTCTTTCTCTCTCCCCCTCCCTCCCTCCCTCCCTCCCTCCTCTGTTTGCTTCTGTCTTTCCCACAAGCTTCTCCAAAGGATTTGTGTTACATAAAACACCTCTCGTTCCCATGGCAGCCAAACCATATTTCTTTCTCTAATCTTCCCTCGGATGATATTTCTCGACCTTCCACGTGACTCCACAGCAGCGATTTCAGTTGATAAACTCTTTCTTTAGGCACGTTTCCCACCCCCCCCCTCACCACCCGTCTTCCAAACTGCCCCAATTCCTTCAGGTCTTTTTCATTCTCTCTTCTGTGTTTGCGTTTCCGTTTCACGCACCCACCTACGGTGACTGATCTTTACCTATTTGAGGCTCCGGAAATGATTGCTTTTGGCTCTATGGGCTGAGCGTCCCACACCTGTTCTCCTATTTAGATAATAATCTTAATAATCCGTGCATTTGGTGGAGCTCCTTATCATGTCGGAAAGACGTCTCAAAGTGTCTCATCCGAAGCATGGGACGATATAATAGGTAAAACCTAATAAACAACGATAATAAAAATAGTACCATATAGCAATAATAATAATAATAAAGTCATGTAAATCACAATATAACAAACCAGGTAATAACAATTATATAATCATTACTATAATTAAGATGAATTAATTCTTGCATGTGACGCAGCGACTAAATCATGCTGTCGAAACGTCTCAAAGCGCTTCGCAGGATTTTACTGCAAAGTGTAATGATTTTGTCGGCAAACAAGTTATTTGGGCGAATGACGGGCTTATTACTAAGTATTTTGAATTCTTTATCTTGGGATCCCTTTTGTCATTAAAAGTGGATAAACAGCGAGTCACTTAGCAACGTGCTGAAGCAATGGCCAGGTCGTACAGACCCCAGGCAGTGAGTGAGTGTCAGCAATTCAACTGATTGGGAAAAGCAATGAGTTGCGGTCTCCAATCTCCACCTGATTAACTATCAATTCAAAGCTGACAATAATTCATCGGTAAAAAGAAATGCTCGTAGAATTACAGAGGCTTTGCCTTCAATTAGACACCACGTGACCCTGGCTTGTCAATGGTCAACAGTTACAACTTGGCCTTTGTTTAACTCTCCAGGGTTTATTTTATTCAACTTAATGGAAAATGTGACCTATAACAGTGCCTCAAACCAATTAACAATCTTCGGCTAATGCAACAAGTTCACGTGTGGTGACATTTTTGTTTATCTCACGCAATTACTGTGAGGAAAGGCCGCTCTTTGTCTATTTCTCTACGGGCGATAACCTTTTCCCCCGGTTTGAATTAAAAGTCACCTTTGCCTGCCCACGCACAGTCACTACACTCTGTGACCGATTCCCTGTGAAGCAACAAGCTGCCGTGTTTGCCCACAAGTGCACTCCGTTTCACAGGAAATCCTGTGAAGAGCTTTGAGACGTCCTTCCGATGTAATAAGGCGCTCTACCAAGTGGATATAACAATAACATTATCACTATTATTTATGATTCCGGCTCGGGAAGAGTGGTGTGTGTGTGTGTGTGTTTTTTTTCACACAGTTGTTAAAGTTCCTCAGAACTACAGTGTTTGTTTTGGAGTTCCCTGTCTTGAGATTGAGAAGATGGCTGTGACTAACTGGAATCGCAAGCCAGATAATCGGATCTATTGATTTTCTTTCTTGGATCTCGGCAATCATACTGACACTCTCCACCCCGTATAAAACCCCTTGTCCTGTCTCCTCTGATAGCGTCAAAGATAATGGGAGATATTGCTTCCCCGCAAGTGGCCACTGAAGCCAAGACGGTAACATAATTTAAGGGGAAATTGGATAAGTGCTTGGGACGGGATTCATATTAAAGGATATGGAGAGAGAGAGAGGGAGAGAGGGCAGCTGAGTTCTTGGCTTTGGTGGAGATTCGAGCGACCAGCAGAGACTTGATGAGCCAAACAACCTCCTTATTCGTTGCCATCCGACGAGCGCACAGTATAATATTACACCTGCACAGCGCTTTTCACGTCAGGAGGACGTCCCAAGGCGCTGAAACCCGAGATCACAGAATAGAATCGTGGAATATTACAGCCTGAAAGAGGCCATTGGGCCCATCGTGCCTTGGCCAGCTCTTTAAAAGAGCTGCTCGATCATTCCCACTCTCTTTCTTTCCCCCAATAGCCCTGCAATTTGTGCCTTTTCAAGCACCTATCCGATTCCCTTTTGAAAGTCGTTATCGAATCCGTTCCCCACCCGCCCTTCCGGGCAGTGCTTTCCAGATAGCAACAACGCTCTCTGTAACGCACAAAAAAAATTCTCCTCGTCTTCCCCCCTCCGGCTCTGTTGTCAATTATCTTGAATCCATGTCCCCTGGTTACCGAGCCGCTTGGTGAGGCCGTTAAGAAAACCTCGTCACAATGAATCGTATCGTATTTTCACCTCCTGGCGCAGTTAAGTTACAATTAACCTCGTGCGATCAGTTGCTTGTTAGCCTAACGGGTCGACTAGCAAAGAAACAAGCTTCGTGTCACAAGTTAATACGTTGGTTTAATTCTCCCGCTTTACAATAGACCGTGCGAAGCGCTTTGAGACGTCTCAACAGACGTGATAAGGCGCTGGGTCACATGCGAGGACTATGATTATGATTATTATTATTATTATTATTTTGGTGCGTCCGGTTTCCGAAGAGAAGATACTTGTGGAGACCCAGAGCTCGAACCTGGCTTCCCCTCTCACCCCCGTGAGTTTGCGTGGCTGCGTCGCGTTAATAATAAATGCCGGCGCCCCGCGATTAATCACGGCAAAATTGTCACACTTAGAAGATTGCTGTCTGCGCGCGGAATGTAAAGAATAAATTATTTTTTGTTTTAAAAGCCGGGAGGGAAGATTTCCGCGGTGTGTTGCATCAATAACGGTGACAAGCTTTCAATGTAAAGTATTTTGAGTATTGTTCAGTGCGAGCTGTGCAATGCTCTAATTAATCAGTAAGTCACTGCATGGCTATTCACATAGATCATTGATATATCCTCGTTGTTCTCCCCCCCCCCCCCCCACCACCACCCGCCGCCTCCCCCCCCCCCCGACACGAACCAGATCGAAACTGCTTTTCTTCTGAGTCAGTCAAACGTGACGGGCTGTGTCTCGTCGGTGGAAAGTGAACTGGGTATCATTCGCAAGTGAAATTGGATGAGCACCAGATAAATCAAAAGAAAAATTCGAGGGAATTGGCAGTTCATGTTTTTTTTCTCTCCCTCTCTCTCTCTCTCTCTCTCTCTCTCTCTCCCTCCCTCTCTCTCTCTTTCCCTTCTCCGGGGGCTGCGGAAGAACTCGGTCACCTTGTCACGCCGTTCCTCTGCCGTTAACGAGCGTGGGCGTTCAACAGGCGACGCCGCAAATTCTGTCTCAGGGCGCGATTACAATAACGGTGATGATAAGGATCCTTGCACTTGGTACGACGCCTCATTAGGCCGTCGAGACGTCTCCAAGAACGCACTGCAAAGCGATGGCTGAATGCACGCGCTGCTCGGAGAGCCTTCGCCGGCCTCCGCGGGCCGAATGGCCTCGTTCCCCGCTGTAAATTGTGATCATTCAACGAATGGGAGGCCTGCTGATAAACACTGGCCGGGGCTGACGCGAGCCCCCCCGAGCAGGCCTGAGGACACACGGAGCTTCCCCGGGGACACGAACCGAGCAGAGAGCGGTGGATGTTTTCACTGAGGGAAATGGAAACACTTGGCGGGAAATTTACGGCCAGCTCCGGGCTCACTTCTCTGTGATTTAGGGCTCACTCAGCACTGCTTCCCTCTATGTATCTCCGCCGTTGGCCTTGGCTGCCAACACGTCCCTGGTACTCGCTGGGTTACTGGTTATATTCTGTGATGTGTACACTCTGTGCTCGAGGAGATATATGTGACTGGACTTTGGCTGAGCTTGGAGTAAGGTTTATGTATTGGCTTGTTTCGACAAACTTTTTCATTCTGATTTTTCTCGTTCTTTCTTTTTTTTCTTTCTTTCTTCACTCTCTCTCTCTCTCTCTCTCTCTTTCTAATCTAACAAGGCTGCCTTGATTAACTCCGAAGAAAGTGGAGTCCTGAAGTACAGTGGTTAGAGCGCTCGCCTCGCAAGCGAGAGGACCCGAGTTCGATTCCCGGACAGATCAGGGCGAAACCTTGGGCAAGCTTCCTTATTCCACACGCCCGCCTCTGTTTACCAAGCAGTAAGCAGGAACCCATTTGTTGGCCGATGGACGGATTACTTTCCGAGGGTAATAATCCCTTCAAAAAAAAAAGAATAAATAATAATAATTTGGTCACTCGGTCCATGACTGTTTGTGGGGACACTGCTGTGTGCAATTGGTTGCCTCATTTCACCCGCAAAATATACAGTTAAATCTCTTTACGGTGTGTCCTGTGAAGTGCTTTGAGACCTCTCAACGACGTGATAAGGCGTTATATCACATCCAAGGATTATTATTATTATTATTAAAGAGCTGGTTTGCCTGGCGAGCAACAGGTTGGATGGGGATCAGCTGAAGCACATAGAGTGGGATGATTGAATGCTCGTTCAACATGACAATTTCTGAACTGCTGAGACCTTGGAAATGTCAATGCCGGGGAAGGCAATTGGTCAGCCATGAATAATGTAGGAAGTACGATTAGATGGAAGTTCTGGGGTTTTTTTTTGCTTGATTTATCTTCGGAGGAGAGGAGAAACTGTACCGAAATTCGTCTCTTCGGCCGGGGAAATTAAGTAGGTCTGATCAGGGTGTGTGGTTGAGTGGGATTGAGTTGGTATTGGCAATAATAATAATTAATACCAATGATCCTTCCATTTGATACACTCCCTGAGTATAACTGAGGGCCCCAAACGTTCGGTAGAGCCTAGCGAACCTGTGTTTTGGAGCCAAATGCAGTCTGGCCTTTAGACATTACGGCTGTAGCGTCGGCCGAGACCATGAGCTCAAAGGCCCCGATGTAGGGCTTGAACCCCCGAACCCTTCCAAGCCAGAGGTGTGATGCTACCGCCCGAGCCGGGGGGCTCACCCCTTTTGCCGGGTGAAAGAATTCTGCGTCTGTGGTGCTTTAAATCCGAGGTCCCGTTTGTGCCTGTTCAGGTGGTCGTTAAAGATGGTGTGAGTGTGTGTGTGTGTGTGTATGAGTGCGTGTGCGCGCGTGTGTGTGTGTGTGTGAGTGTGTGTGAGAGGTGAGAGGACCTTGTGGACCCCCTGTACAAAACACACAGTCACCTCGCTTTCTCGAAATGCCTCGCGAAGCGCTTTGAGGGTGTTTCGATACGACAAGAGGTTTATTTTATTTTAAAAAAAATAAAACGCTTTTTCCTTTCTTTTTTTCGAAGCGGATATCGAACCGCCTGAAGCTGTAGCCGAGCCCGACTGGTGCTCGCGCCCCCGACCCGAGGCCCCGCGATAGTTCATCTCTTTGTTGCCGCGAGGGCCGGGCTGTCAGAGGGTTTGAGAAATGTAAGGTGCTATCAGGAATGACACGCAGCTCCTTCTTGCTCTCAGCTCGCAGCTTCCCGTTGAAACAGATGGGTTATCTTGTCAGCCTCGCGCTCAATCCCAGGTCAGAGACAGCGGAGTCGGAGCGAGAATCCGTGAGGGTTTGTAAAACGAATCGACTGTCTGTACAGAGTCCCCGTCGCTCACTGGTAACTTTTTCCGTCTTAACTGACGTGACGATGCTCTCTGTCTATTGAGTTAAAGCCTCATTGTGCGTGCGTGTGCGCGCATACGTGCCTTGGGAAGTCCTTCCCACGTGAAAGGCGTGCTATATAATTTTATTGGTGTGTGTGTGTGCGTGGGGGGAGCGGAGGAGGGGTGTATGTGTGTGTGTGAGGGGCTGAACAAGTGCTGATAATGTGGCATTCACACAAACGTAGATAAATATCTGTTAGGTCAGGGTATCAAGCGATATGGAGCAAAGGGCGGACTTCAGGTACTGATCAGCCGTGATCTTATAAAATGGCGGAACAGGCTCGAGGGGCTGAATGGCCTCTTTCTGTTTCCATGTCCGCGTATCTCCGAGAGACAGGGTGACCGGGCCCTTCCCGACATCCCAAAACAGCCTCGTTCCCCCCGACACGAGTACCCTTTCATCCTGACGCCCCGTCGCCCCGGCTTACTGACAAGCCGAGCGAGTCATTTCGATCTCTCACAAAGGTTTTTCTGGGTGAAAAGCCACAGAAGCTGTCAGGGAGCGGAGCACAGTGCAGCGAGAGCTGCCGTCCGCGCTGATTTACTGGCGGTGACGAGATGGCCATTTCCCCGGGCTGATTATTCATTTATTTATCTGACCCATTAATAATGGCTTAGATGCCGACGTGCTCCTGCCAGCTCGATCTGGCCTCGCGAGTCACACGTGCAAATGGTGTGTGTGATGTGGCTGGGGACTCCTGCGCTGTGTGTGCGTGTGCGCGTGCGTGTGGTGTGTGTGTGTGTGTGTGTGTGTGTTTCCGTGTGTGTGTGTTTGTGTGACTGTGTGTGGTGTTTGTGTGTGTGGTGTGTGTGTGGTCTGTGTGTGCGGTGTGTGTGTGTGCGTTTGTGTCTGTGTGTGTGGTGTTTCTGTGTGTGGCGTGTGAGTCTGTGTGTGTGTTTGTGCGTGTGGTGTGTGTGTGGTGTGTGTGTCGTGTGTGTGTGTGTGTTTTGTGTGTGTGGTGTGTGTGTGTGATGGCAACAGACATACATAACACGTGATAAACCCAGTCCAGTGCATCACAGAGCTCCATCTCCGTTAGACGTCTGCACTGGCGCAGCAACAACAACAACAACAACTTGCACTTACACCGCGCCCCCTCCTACGCAGGGTCGAGTCCCAGAGCGCTTGACAGTGACGGAGCACGACACCGAGGGAGGTGACCGTAGGAAGGTCTACAGGCGCGAACCTGAAGATGGGGAAGGAAACGGGTGCAGGGCGTGACGCCTACAAATACGCAGTCACTACGCTTCACGGTAAAAGCTGACGACCACTTTTAGAAGCGTCGGGATTCGGCTCTGTTTCCCCCCATCCCATCTTCTCCCAAGAAGAGTTTCTCGGGCTGTCCCGGCCGACAATTCCCCTCCCTCCACCCCCACCCCACCCACCCCCACCACCTTCGGATAAAACCCACCGAGAGAGAGAGAAAGAGAGAGAGAGAGAGAGAGAGCCCTGATCCGTCCGAGACCTCAGGTTTCGCGAAGAGGATCACGTGCCTTTATTATTCCGTCCGTGCTTATTCTCATTACGGTAGACTCGGCCCACGTGGCTGCGAACTGCGGGGGCGGGAAGACACTTTAGCAGCTGTCCGCACGTAAGCAGAGCGCGGAGATATCCCAGCCAAGACCAGCGCCTGCGAGTTCCACAGCTGCAGCGCGGGGTAAATAGCAATTCACCAGCTGGTTTTACCCACCCGCAGAGCGCTTCCAACGCACCAGCCTGGTTTCCTAGGTCATTGGGTGCCACGGCAGCTGGATGAACGTTGAGTCACTCAACTGCTTGATCTCTGCTTTTACTCCTACTCCTCCGTCTACAGTTCGGTCGCACGACTGGTGGAAGGCAAACTGGGCGGACCGGGGATTCCTTTCGGCTCGCGTTCTCACGTTCGCCGTCTCACATCTCGCTCGGACTTCTCGAGCGGCTTCTCGGGTAGGACTGAAGTGGAGTTCGGGTCAGCTACAGGGTTGTGGGGGAAGGGTTAGGCCAATGGGTTTGGAAGGATTGCTCTTAAAGATGATGACGTCGAACCACCGTCGCTTCTGGGCCTGTTTGGGTGGATGTTAAAGATCCCGTGGCACGTTTGGGAAAGAGAAGGGGGTTTCTCCTGGCGTCTTGGCTGTCAATTCCAACCCCCACATCCACCCCTCCCCTCCCACCCCCCCCCCCCCATCGCATAAAATCACTCATTGCTATTTGCGCGATGTTGTCATTCACCCAGAAAGCGCACCGTCACTACACTTTACAGTACAAAGCCTGCGAAGCACTTTGAAATGTCCACTCAAAGTGAAGTATTAGTAATACTATTATTATTATAATTTGAAAAATCGTGAGCAGGGCGCCAGCAATTTGCAAAGATTTATTTTCTGGGAGATGAACAGACAATTTGGGTCGCGAAGAGGGTTCTTCTCTCCAGCCTTTCCCGGAGGGGTGAGCAATGCTTCTCATGAGCTTATTTGTTGCGTGTCAGGACACGGTCATTCACGTCCAATTCTGGACTGGAACGGAAGGCTAACTACGACAGCTGACACGCCTGTAATGATTTAAGGAGTCAGCGTGAGTGGCGCACGTAGAAAATTCTCATCAAAACACATTACGTGGTCGTTAATGACCACATAATTCTCTCGCACCTCAGTGGAGAAAGACCTCCGTGCGAGCTTTGAGATGAGGTCCCCAGCACGTTCCACGTTCGCTGGGGGTGGGGGGGCTGGGGGGTTGGGGGCTGAGGGTGAGGGCTGGGGGGGGTGGGGGCTGGGGGTGGGAGAAAGTTAAGATCATTCATGTCGTGTTAATTCATATTAATGTAGAAATGTGGTTACTCAATCCACGACTGTTTGTGGGGACGCTGCTGTGCATAAAATGGCCGCCGCGTTTGGCCCAGAAAATACGCAGTCAATTCACGTTACAGTGTGTCCCGCGAAGCGCTTTGAGACGTCTCGGCGACATAATGAGGCGCTGTGTCAAATGCGAGGATTATTATTGTATTTATTACCACCTCTATCTGGAATAAAACGGGATGGATTGCAAATAGGATTCCGAGGAATCGTTTAAACACAAATTGGATTATTCATTGGGGAGGTTCGTTTACCCGAGAAAAAAGGCTGTGCGTCCTTGAAATGTGTTTGTAATAGCCGACATATTCTCATGAATAATTTCCCTCGTATCGCGGATCCTTGGAGCAAAATAAACATCGAGGCTTTTTACCAGGAAGATTCACGCCTCCGAGCCCTGGGCTGAGGAGACTTTGCTCATCCCGTCCCCTCGTTCAAGACCTGTCTCGAAACGTGCCTCGTTGAACGACGCTTTCAGTCACGTTCCCCCCACACACCCCCCCACAGACTGTATGCTCAGCCAACAGCAGTTGAGCCCTTCTTTGAGACGTCTTCCCACTGTTCGCCTACAAGGCTCTCCACGGCCTGGCTCCTTCCTACCTCTGTGACCTGCTAACCCCACTCCAACCTCTCCGCTCCCTCCCCTCAGGAGGCTCCGGCCCGCTCCACGTCCCCTCCTGACGTGAAAGGCTCTGTGTAAATGTCATCTGTTGTTGTTGTTGAGGAATATTCTCTGGCTTGGTCTATCAATCCTCTCAAAATAGAACTGGATAAAAGCTTCAAAAGAGAGCAGAGAGGGGACGAGAAGAGTTTAGATCGGGCAGGTCACGTGAAGACCAACCCCAGAGCGGACTGCATGGGTCAAACGACTTCTTTCTACTCTCCCAATCGTTCGACCCAGAACCATTTTCTTTAAGAACAAAGTGCTAAGTTGCCTCGCTGCACCGGGTTGGGTGGGGGGGGGGGTGGCGGGTTAACGTTTTATCGTTAACTCGATCTGGTTTATAACGTGCGGTGGGAGTAACTTTGCTCTTCCCTTGTAGCAATGTCTCCCATGGTTCCACCCCACCCACCCACCCCAACCAACCAGGCAGATAGATGTGTGATCCACGTCAATGCTTCAGCAATGGGACATATTTCCAAAGGCAAAAATAAATCCTCTCTCTCTTTCTCTCTCTCTCTCTCTCTCTCTCTCTCCCTCTCTTTCTCTCCCCATAGCGCGGTTGACAAATTGTGCTTGTGTGAGCGGCACTTGTCTGAAGTGAGCGGGTACTTAACGCTCCATGTAATCAATCCCTCACTGTCTCACCGGCTCCGGCTTTCCACCTCACCACCCACCTCCACTTTCCCCCCCCACCCTCCCCCCACACTGCAATCGTCCGTCGTATCCTCCTCGAGCAGGGGTTCCCCGATTTCAAGCCTTAAACCCGGAAGAACAAGAGGAACGTTATGTAGAAAAAAGAGATCTCATTGCTCCCGCCCCCCCCCCCCCCCCCCCCCCCACTCCCTGTAACGCTTTAGAACGATAATTAACACCAGTTGTGAAGCCACTCAAATTTCCTCTTGAAAGTGATGGAGGATTCGGAAACCCGAGTGTCCAAGGGGGACTTCCCCCCCAAATTTAACGTAATCGTTGTATTTGATATAGCGTCTTATTGCTTCTGTGTGTGTTGTGGGTGAAACACAGAAGCCAATTGCGCACAGCAGTGCCCCACAAACAGCCGTGGGCTGAGCGAGCAAATGTTTTTGGAAGGGATTATTATCCCCGTAAAGCTCACCGCCAATCGACTAACAAGCGGGTTCCTACTCACTGCTGGGTAAACCCAGGCGTGTGGAGTAAGGAAACTTGCCCAACATTTTGCCCGGCCCCGGGAACCGAACCCAGGTCCTCTCGCTTGCTGAGATCACGTGGGCCAAAGGGTTTTCTTCACCCGAACCGGGCTTAATAATATAACCCTCGCACTTGACGCAGAGTTTCATCGAAAACGTTCTCAAAGAACCGGTCAAGGGAATTGAACAGTGGTGAATCCAGCACCACCCCCCACCCCCACCACCCCCCCACCCACCCTCACTGCCACCCCCACAAACTCACATACAAACACCACGCGCGCACACACACACACGCACACGCAAATTACAGTATGTTCCGCAGAACGTCGGCCTAATGTAAGCGCCCTGGGAGGCGGGCGGGGAGAGAGACGCTACAATCCGATCAGGGACTTGGCCGAACCCGGCAGATCATCACACCATTTGCTCCGCGCTCTCAGCAGCAGGTGCGGGAGCAGATGGCTGGCTCAGCGCAGCTCACGGTGTTATTGGGATACCTGACCCGCCGAGTCAGGTAATCGTGAGTTTTAATTAAAGTTTGTTCACATTTGCATGTTTAATTGGAATGTCCCACTTCTACTTTCCGCCGTGTTTGGATAGCGTTCAGGAAAATCTCAGGCAGCCGGGACCGCGTCTAAGCCATTATGTGTGTAACAATTATATACAGTATATTAAAAAATAGTGGCTTAGTTACTATGGTAACTTGTCCTCTCTCCCCCCCCCCCCCCACCACCGCCCCCCACAACGCCCCCACTGCCCACACCCCTCTCTGACGAGCTGTGGAAAACCAATATTGTAATGAAAATATTCTCTGCGTTTGAGACAGCGCCTTATCACTGCGCTTCACAGGAATTTACTGAGATCAGGTTGGGCCAAGGGGCCTTCTTCATCCAAACCCATCTTGTGAACCCGAGCCTAATACTCTCCGGAATTAGGCAAGCAGGGTGCGTCCCTCCGCAGTGGGGGGGGGGGGGGGGGGAAAGAAAGAGAGAAAGAGAGAGAGTGAGAGAGAGCGCATGCATTCGATTTCCAGACACGGGGATATTTCCACGTGTATGTGGGTTGCACGGAATTCTCAACTTGGTTTGGAGGTTCTTAAGCGACGGTGATGGGTTTCTGCACGTGTCCGACCCCCGGCTGGGCAAAAAAAAATCAAGCTTTGAGGCTGAGCACGGCGCTGGATTGCTGTGATGCCTCGCCAGATACCCGTGGAATCCAATATTGATGATCAAATCCCATGGATTCAGTAAACAAACATTCACAGAGTGCTTTCCTTTGTTTGCAAACACAGGTACTAATCTCTCTCTCTCTCTGTCTCTCTCTCTCCCGGTGTCCCGGCTAAAAATCCCTCAAGTTCACAGCTGTTTGTGGGACAATCCTGTGTGCAACTGGCTGCCGCGTTTCACCCCCCCCCCAAGAAACACACGGTCACCTCCACTTTACAGTGCGTCCTGCGAAGCGCTTTGAGGAATTGCTTGGGAAGCGATGAACGAGGCGCGATTGACAGGAGAGTGCGGACGTAATTGTCTTTTAAACACAACGCTGGAAAAGTCGAAGCACTACTTCCCCGGTGGCTGACGAACACGATAGACCACCAGCGCTGGGGAGAATTCAGCCTCACCCCCAATCCAACTGTTGTGGCTGATCAGTTCAAACAAACTGCAATCAGGCAGATCAAAGCCCGGGCTATCACACAGCCCAGACGTGTGCTTATCTGTGAATCTTAAGAAGTGTAATATTTCTGTGCGTACGTTATCTATCCTAACCGATTACTTAACGGCGTCCCTGGCAGTCGAGCCGAACCCTCCCCAAACAAACCTGGTACAAGCGCCAGTTGATGGTTGCTGCTCCCGAGTCTAACGTCGCAGTCGAACACTCTCTTTCATTCGCTCAACTTCGGGGCAGTGACGTTCCTGGTTTGGAATTTGAGCACCAATTTGAGTCCGAGCGGACAGCGTGTTATCTTGCGCCTCCCCCCCCCACCTCTTTGATACGGCGCCTTATCACGTCTTCGAGACGTCTCAAAGCGCTTCGCAGGATAGACTGTAAAGTGGAGTGACTGTTGTATTTTGTGGGCGAAACTCGGCAGCCAATTGCACACAGCAGCGTCCCCGCAAACAGCCGCGGATTGGGTGATCAACTTATTATTATTTATTGATTTATCTTTGCATCACGAGGGGTAGAGCGAGAGACAGACCGACAGATAAAGACGTAGCGGGAGCGGAGGTGCGATAAATAAACAGCAAAGCTTTGTTGGAGAGTCTTAACACGCCTTGGGAATGACAGCATTTGAAGGCAGGACTGTGACAAATTGTCAAGTCCTCGCCGTGGCTGTGGATTGATTTCTCCTCCATCTTATCTTCACAGCGAAGCTTAGGAGAGATTGTAGGGAATCTCCTCCTCCGAGAGACTTTAGCTCTTTATCGATGTTCTCTGACGAGCCGTCCAACAATTAAGAAGCTGTTTAGATGTGCTTTTTTTTTAAAAAAAAAGGACGTTTTGTGATTTTTTTTTTCGGTCCCATCGACTTTTTCCAGCGTTTTTAATCTTCAGATTTGTAGTTGGAATAATCTCTGGGAATATCCACAGCTCTGTTTCCGGTTGATCTAAAGCGAATATTCCAACTTGTCGCCTTGACTGGTTGATAAAGGCAATTGTTCCCACGTTCTCGTATCTCTCTACTTGTGTATGTGTCTGTGTGTGTGCGCGTATCTGCCTGTGTGTGCGTGTATCTGCCTGTGTGTGCGTGTATCTGCCTGTGTGTGCGCGTATCTGCCTGTGTGTGCGTGCATCTGCCTGTGTGTGCGCGTATCTGCCTGCGTGTGCGCGTATCTGCCTGTGTGTGCGCGTATCTGCCTGTGTGTGCGCGTATCTGCCTGTGTGTGCGCGTATCTGCCTGTGTGTGCGTGTATCTGCCTGTGTGTGTGCGCGTGTGCGCGTGTGTGCGTGTAGTAAACTCCTGATGGCTCAACCATGGCTTAACTCATCACTACCGATTAAGTCATCGCGCTGTCAAAATCCCGGCCACATTTATTCACGTATTTATACATAGGTCTAACACCCCCGCCCCCAGCTCCTGATAACTCGTCACTGAGCCCTTTAGCCTTGGAGCGATTAGTTATCAGGAGTTTAATGGTATATACATATATAGAGACAGACCACTGAATTACTTTCTTACATAATTAATAAACAAACAAACAAACAAACAAACAAACAAATGCCACACTCTGACTGGGAACGAAAAGCCAGGGGTTTGCCATTAATAATTCACCGTCGTCTTACGACGAGCCCAGAAGTGGTTCTGTGAAACTGGCGGAATAAAGGCTCCTCTCTGGCTTTAATGGCCTGTTACAGGATGTGTGTGGGTGTGAAACAGCAATCACATTTCACTTTATAACCGAGAGCATTACCTGCGAAATACAGCGCTTCCATTCTGCGGGGAGGTGGTTTGGCTGCTCAGAGCACGAGAGGATTTCTCTACCCCCTCCTTCCCTCCCTCTCCCCCTCCCTCCCTCCCTCTTTCACACTCCCTCGCTCCTCCCGCCCCCTCTAAGAGTTAACCCAATAAATTAAAAGCAACGTGTGAGTAAGCAAAGGCGATGAATAATGAGAAATCAGCCTCGTTAGGGACCTGAGTGACTATAAAACAGCGGTTTTGATCCCAATCGCAGGGCCAGAGTGAGCTTGACGTCTTTCCTCACCCGGTTCTATCCCGGCTCTTGACATGGTCCAGTTCGTGCTGACCAACAGCCGCGATCGAACGTCTTCAAATTCAGACTTAAAATCTGAAGCGCGCTCAAAACGTGGATTTATACTAATAATAATAATAATAGTAAGAATAATATTCCTTGCATTTGTTACAGAGCCTCGTTGCGTCGTTGAGACGTCTCCCCAAGCGCTTCACAGAATATACCGCAAAGTGGAGCGACGGTGTATTTTGTGGACGAAACGCGGCAGCCAATTGCGCACGGCAGTGTCCCCACACAAACAGGCGCGGATTGAACGACCAAGTTATTATTTGTTTTGAAGGGATTATTACTCCCGGGAGAGAGCGATCTGCCAATCGATTAACAACCGACTTACCGCCCCGGTAAACAGCGGCGTGTGGAGTAAGGAAACTTGCTGGAGGTGTCGCCCCGCCCGGGGATCGAACCCGGTTCCTCTCGCTTGCGAGGCGATCGGGCGAACGAGTAGATCTGGCGAGGCGGCTGACGGTCATTTGGAGGACGTCCTGCGTGGACTGAAGGGCACCAGTGACGTTAAAAAGAAAACACGGCGTGAAATGCACAATCTCGGGGAATTCTATCAGTCAGTAAAGTGTGTGTCGATCGCAGCAGAAACCCCCGACAGTGCTAATGCTTTGGTAGACACTTGATACACCCCATAAATCTGTCTCAGTTTTACACATAGCATTAAAAATCCACCTCCACTTCCCCTGTTGGAAGTTGCCGCTCTGAATTGCTCATGAATTTCCATCGCTCGCCGGGCTCAGGATCTAAAGCACTGAGAGCCGCCTTGCTCATTAACCAGGGACATTAAAGGATTGTTAAAAGATTAACAGGCGGGTCTAGTGCCGAGGCCTTCGCCTACGCAGCAGGTGGAGGAGGTGTTAAACCGAAGGCCCCCCCACCCTCTGTTTCTTGCTCAGGTGGACGTTAAAAATCCACGTTACATCGAGGTCGTTCAATCCACGGCTGTTTGCGCGGAGGCCGCCGTGCGCAGTTGGCTTGCTGCGTTTCGCTCACCAAACAACCAGAAAAAACAGTCGTAGCTCAATGCCAGCACGTGCTTTCTGATGTAGCAGCACCCGTGTGTGTGTGCGTGTGCGTGTGTATGTGCGTGTGTGTTCGTAACCCTCTTACTGACTGTGCAAATCAGTCTCGCCCCTTTGTGGGACGTCTCCTCCCCGCCCTCGGCGAAACTTATTCCGAACCGCAGCCTTCACACTCCGGGCTCGGGAGCTGACGGCTAATATTTCCCCGCGAGAGAAGTTGGCTGAATTTCAAGCCAAACCGTGTCGTTCTGACGAAGCAAATGTGTCCCGCGGATGGACGGTTACGTTTCGTTAAATTGCTGTGGTTCAGCCCGGCTCAGACCCCAGCACTCTCACCCCCGTCCCCCCACCCCCCACCCCGAGTCAGAAGGTTGTGGGTTCAAGTCCCCACGTCGGCACATTGAGCTCGCTTACTCTTTGCTGATGTTCCACTTAATCCTCGACTGTTTGTGGGACGCTGCTGTGCATACACTGGCTGCCGTGTTTTCCCCACAAAACGCGCAGTCACTGCACTTCGCAGTAAATCCCGTGAAGCGCTTTGAAACGTCTTGACGGCCTGACCAGGGGCTGTATCAAACGCAAGGATTATTATTGTTCCAGTTCCATTTGAATTTCAGTTTTCTCGGTCTCTCCCTGTGTCTTTTTTTTGCCCACGGAAGACACAGTCGATCCACTCCGCAACACATTCCCTGAAGCGCTTTGAGACGTCTCGACGATGCATATCAAAACGCAAGGATTATCATTATGATTTTTCTTTCTTTCTCTGTCTGCGTGTTTGTCTCTATCTCTGTCCCTCTCTCTCTGCGTGTGTCTCTCTCTCTCTCTCTCTCTCTCCGCGCGCGCGAGCCCTGCAGCAGAAAACAAATGGGCTGATGCTGTGGGAGCTGGTCATGAGCAGAGCTGTCCGGGTGATGTACAGACAGCAGAGATGGGACCTCTGCGGTCAGTGGAGCCGTGCGACAGGCAAACAGACCTCTTGTCAGGATGTTGTAAGCACCGTCGCACTGGCTCACCTCCCCGCACCACATCACTGCCTTCAGGTCCTCGCTTGGTTTGCTCGTGGCAACTGCTTCCAAACCGAGGGGAATACAATTTCCATTCGCGCAAAGGGAGGACGTCTCAACCAGTTTGACGCCTCTGTCTGGGGAAACAACAACAACAACAACAACAAGACATGATAATAATAATTAACAGCAACTCTGGCATTTGATCCGGCGCCTTATCAGGTCTTCGAGACGTCTCAAAGCGCTTCACGGGTTACGCCGTTAAGTGAATTGGCTGCGTATTTAGTGGGCGAAACGCGGCAGCCCAACGCTCACGGCAGCGTCCCCACAAACAGCCGTGGACTGAGCGACCAAATTATTATTGTTTTTTTATTTTATTTATTCATTTATTCATGTATTTATTTATTTATTTGAATATTTTAATTTGATTTCATTTAAAGGTGACTGAAAGAATTACGTACAGTAATGCCGCCATGTTATTTCTCGCACAAATGCAAGGATTATCGTTATTATTACATTATTCTGAACACGAGTTGTCGTCGCTGTTGTTGTTGTCCAAGTGGAGCCAAGTCATAAATGCTTGGAAACAAATGCGAGTTTCTCTCCCGCGGAATCTGTCATGAAGCTTCGTAAGATAAGGCAAGATAACTCGATGCTGCCTGAATTTGTCACGACCACTTAAGTCATCGTGCTGTCAGTATCCCGACTGCATTTACGTGCGTATTTATACACGCGCCTAACTCGCCGCTCCTGATAACTCGTCACTGAGGACTTTTCCCCGTGGAGTGACGAGTTATCAGAGGTTTACTGTATTCCCCTTCTGCTTTATAACAGGTAACAGTGCTCAGGCTGGCAGTGATGTGAAGGAATGCGGTGATGGATTCATTGTGATACTGGTTATGCGATGCCGAGGCTGGGATCGTCCAGGGGAATAGGACACATAGTCTGACAGACAGCTCTGTTGAGTGCTTTGCACTCATTAATTTCAGGTCAATATTCCTGATCTATGGATTTTCTCAGTCAGGTCCTAACGCAATAAACAAAACAGCGGCTGATTGGGTTTTGAAATGCCTGAGAGTACAAGGCTTGATTTCTTATATCTGAATCGAAACGCTTATATCATCCAGAGATGATTTCTGTCTTTGTGATGAATTACAGACGTGGGCGCATTAAATTGAAAGGTGTCTCGCCAGCGATGACGGTTAATATTATTATTATTATTATTATTATAGAGAGATGGAGGCGACTGGAGGCACAGTCGAAGAGGATGGTTTTCAGGTGCCATCGAAGGACGGGCAAAGAGGGGGCAAGAGCAGAGATTTCCGGCAGAGTATTTGCCCACAAACACGCACACTCACCGCACTTTACAGTATATCCTGCAAAGTGTTTGGGGGAACGTCCTCCCGAGGTGAAAGGCGCTGTATCGAACGTGAGGAATATTATTAGTGAGTGGGGGGGGGGGGGAACCTTGGAGCAGACAAGAAACAACAACAACTTGCATTTATTATAGAGGCCTTTACAGAGAGGAGTCTTGGCTGACAAGTACAGCACTGGGGGAGTGGTGGGTGGGGGGGGGTGGGGGGCGATGGTGGTGGCGTGGAGGGAGGGAGGGAGGGAGGGAGAGGAGGTGGACAGGAAAGGTGAGAAGCCAAGAAACGAGGAAAGGAAGAAAATAACAAGCAAATAAATGTAATTAAGGCTACTAATCCTTGCACTTGATGTATTGCCTGTAATACAGTGGCGACACATCTCGGAAAGCTTCACAGATGATTGGTGTCTGTGACTTACCGATAAGGTGGCCGCCTATTTTGCACTCAGAAAGGAGCCACAAAGAGTGACCAATTTGGGGGGGGGGGGCTTGGACACCGGGAGAGAGAGAGACTGCCTTTTCTTTTCCCAACGGGAGCGGTGAGATCTTTGATGTCAACCTGAAGAGCGAGCGCGCAGGCGGGAAGCTCGGTTTGTGAAGGTTTCGCCACGCCTTCGGCATGAAAGATTTTATCGTTTTTATTTGTTTTATTATTAGGAAGTTACTAAAATATATAACGGCGGATGCATTCCATTCCATTCCGTCCCATTCCAACTATCTATCTCTGGAATTTCCATGTGTGTGTGTGTGTGTGTGTGTGTGTGTGGGATGCACTGAATTCTCAGTTGGGTTTGGAGACTCTTAAGCACGGTGATGGGTTTCCGCCTGTGTCAGACCCCACCCCCACCCCCCCAACCCCGGCTGACCCCCAAAAATATATAATTTGTGACCATCTTGATGGCCTCCTTCAATGGGAAGCGACCGGCCAATTTCATCTGGGGAGATATTAATAATAATAATAATAAATAATAATAAATAATAAGGAATCATTGCATTGGATATTGCGCCTTATCGTGGCGGTTCAGGGGATTTGCTATCGGAACGGGGGGACTGCGTGCATCGTAGGCGAACACGGCAGCCAGATTTGCGCACAGCGAGGCCAAGCGTAAAGAATAAATAAAGGCACAGACGGGCTTTGAACACAGACTGCAGACGCAAGCACTCTGCTCACGAAAAAGGTTCCATCTCATGACGGGCCGTCAATTCCCACCATTATCCTGAGAGTTTACTGGGAGAACTCGGGATGGATGAGTCTCGAGAGAAATTCATCCGACAGGTTCTCTGGGGAGCTCAGGAACCGGGCCTGTCCTCCAGAGTTGTACTTCTTTGCACATCGACGGGCTCTTAATAAAAAAAAATGCTTTGGCTTTGATTCCGGTGGATCGGTTTATTCTGGGGGATTGTTGCCCAGGACGGGATTGATCCGAAGGTCGGCGTCTCCGACAACACAACATCCCCGCCCCCCCCCACAGTGGGATTTGAACCCCTCACCTTCCGACTCGGAGACGAGAACCATTGCGCCAGGCTGACACGCAGCAGTGTTGGACGTGCTGTCGTTCTGGACGCTGACAGTTGTGAACACTCTCGAAAATAATCACCGTGTCACCGCGATGCGTTTCCGAGACTGATATTTCTGGCGCTTAAATCTGACGTACAACCCCCACCGCCCACCCCCCCAACCCTCCCGCACCCCACCCCTCAGTGACAGTAAACCTCAACCTCTGATACCGTTCAAAGTGGACGTACAGCCTACAAGTCTCGCTGCGTGAGCTGTTTGTCAGGAACGCTGTTTGCTCGCTTGCTTGTTTGTGGTTGTTTTTATTTCCCCCCCACCCCCCCCCCCACCACCCTCTGTGAAGTTCCGTCAGTGACACGTAGCGACAGGGGGAGCCTTACGCTGCGCTTGGAGCTCCTTGTCCCAGCCTCGGCTCCTCTGGGATCTGGAGACAGTCGGGAACCCGCCCTCGCTCTCAGTCTTCGGTCAAACGTTCATCGAAGCTCTCGCTTCTCCAATCGGTTAGCGGAGGATCCGAGGCCCGTTGTCGCGCCGTCATGGCTGTTGGCCCATCAACACAAACGACGACAACAGCAACAACGTATACCTAGCGCCCCTCACGCGGGCTAGCGCTCGTTCCCCCCCCTCCCAACCCCCCCACCCCCACCCCCTACGAACCCCGTCTCCCTCACTCATCCATTTAACTCTTTATCTCCACGTTTAAAGGTCTCTCTTTCTCTCTCTCGCTCTCCCCAGCAATCTGGCGTGCGAGCGCAACCGGGGAAACTTTCTTCGACGACAGTCGTACAATTCAGACAAAGACGTCTCCTCCGCTGACTTGCCCAGCGTTCGCAGCAGTATAATTATATAGACCGAGTTCTGCGCGATCAGGTGTAACCACCAACTGATCCAGAAAACGAGCGGTCATACTAAATCCATCGCCTGAAAGTCGCTAAGGATTTACGCTGCGGATTTAACAGTGACGATTTTCCACAAGATGTTATAGTTTGAGTCGCGGGTGATATAAGTTTATCGCACTTTATTCTTTAATGCTGAATTAAAAAGGTTATTATTTGATTATTACGGCACAGGCTGCGTAAACTTCCATTACAATGATCACGAGATCGGTTCAGCAGAAGAAGGACCTTCAGACCATCTGATCTTGTGCGTCTCAAATGTCCTCCATCACCGCTTTGGGCTGTTTCTTAATTGAGTCCCAGTATCCTGACCTCAGTCACCCTTCCTGACTACCCTGTTCCAGTGGTTAATTACCCTCTGGGCAAAAACCTCCTGCAATTGCCCTTTACGACTCCAAACCCGTGTCCTCTGGTGCTGCTGCTCGAGAGCAAAACTTGTTTCTCTTTGAGAGGGCCTGGCTGTCCGAGGTCCAAAATTCCACCTGGTCTTCACCCCTGGAACGTCATCGTGCCCAAAATTTGGCAACCACGTTTGCTTGATGAAATCCACAGTCACTACACTTTACGGTACATTTTGTGAAGCTCTTTGAGACATCCTCCTAATGTGAAAGTCGCTGTATCAAATGCAAGGATTATTATTATTATTATTATAGTCCTTGGGTTATTGACTGACGAGCGTAGAAAATGAGCTGTTAATTTTATCCGCAATCCGATGGCTGGTTGTTGGCAAGATTAGTGCAGTCGAGCGGGTTTCTAGCCATTCAACCAGGAGACAAACTGACCGTAGGTTCGTAGAGGGTGAACACAGCGTAGGCTGAGCCCTAGGGGAGTCTTCGTGATTGGGGCGGGGGGTGGAGGACAGTATGGGGGGGTGGGGGAGGGAGAGGTGACCGTAGGCACCATCGAAGAGGAAGATCTTGAGGCTCGACCTGAAGATGGTTCAGAGGAGTCCTCTGTTCGAAATGACTAAGGGTTTGATTTACTCATGATCTGTCTGTCTGTCTGTCTGTTTGGGTGAGTGAGTGAGTGAGTGAGTGAGTGAGTGAGTGAGTGAGTGAGTGAGTGAGTGAGTGAGTGAGTGAGTGAGTGGTTGGCGCCAGCTGAACCGAATTGGGTCGGAACATGAGGGGGTGCAGGGGAGATTGATGAGGATGGTACCCAGTGGCTGGTGGATGGATTAATTATGAGACATGACTGGATCAGTCCTCAACCTTCCGACTTGAAGACGGATTCAGAGAAGGTCAGCGCTGTGGGCGTGTGGTAGAGTTTCCCTAATTTACACTGAGGCCTTTGGGGGCCTGGCGACAAAAAAATTCCTTGAGTCCAAACCCAGGGCCTGGGCGGTTGGCTCATTAAACAATACACGCTCAGAGTTTCTTGGACTCGGGTCGTTAAGGGTTCAGTGTTGATTTGAACGTGCTCCCATTAAAAACTTTGTGAAGAGCAACGATGATGGATGGATTCGTTGACCAGGACACATCCACCCGAACAGGCGGTCGGGGAGATCGGTTTAACGTCTCGTTCGAAGGACGGCACCTCCGACAATGCAACCCCCCCCCAGCCCCCCCACCACCAATGGAGCCTCAGCTTAGACTTGTGATTCCAAGTCCTGACTTGGCGGCTTGAACCCACGACTGTCTGACTCAGAGCCAAGGACAATTCTCTCTCAACGCCACGCGAGCTACAGCACTCCGCCAGATCTAGATTTAGTCTATCATCCTGTCTGACGATCGCCCCCCCCTCCTCTCCCCTCCTACTCCCTCCCCTCCTCCCCCATCTGGATCAGCCATCCAACAGACTCCGAAAATTAATCTGCGGCCCTTAATGGTGCATCTGCAACATGAATAATTGAAAGCAAATAAATAGTGCACAAGTAAATCACAAGCAATTTACATCAGTACAAAGTCCTGTGAACTGGAACAAGATAGAGGAAACCCGGCGCCTGCAATCAGTTAGAAAGGATCTATTGATTGGAATATCGATTTGAATATTGATTGTATTATCGATCTATTAATGATCGGATTATAAATCAGGTTATCGATCGTTCGCTAAAGAAGAGTTCAACATGACGCTGCTCTCAACAAAGCTGTTTGTCAGATGCTCAGCCATTAACTGGAAGCAATTTGCCTGATAAGTCCAAAGAAGCTAAGGATATGATTATTAGATATCATTAAATACGAAGATAATTGGTATTGTGTAAGGGTATCATTTGAAGCGTTCTTTAACACGTTCCTTAAATTAATACCGGGGTTAATTTAGACCTGTGTTTAGTGTGAGCATTTCCCAGTCGTCAATGCTCTGACTTTCCCGAGCGTCTGTGTGTTTCCCTTTTAAGAGTGCCAATTATCTCCGCATCTGCAGCCTCCTGGGATGATGCCTCTCACACCAAGTTGATTACTGGGACACTCAGCTCTAATTGTAAGGTTTGATCTATGTTTCCGAGTCTGATGGCTGCGTGCATTCAATATAGTTTAAAAGTCTCTCAAACGTCAGCAAGGAAAGATAGACTTTCTCGGACAGCAAGCCATCAATCAGGACATCGATAGTTAGTTAGTTAGTTAGTTAGTTAGTTAGTTAGTTAGTTAGTTAATAACTTTCTTCCCTTCCATCTTCCTTCCTTTAGACTTGTGGAGGCCGTTTGCGGGACGTCCTTCCGAAGGGATAAGCCGCTACACCAAACGCAAGGATTATTATTTTATTTTAGTTTTTTTAAGCACGATGCTTCACGTGGGGGTCGAAGAAGTTAAACCCGGAAAAAATACGCTGGGGCTGCGCTGAGAGTGTAGGACAAGAGGACACGGGTTTAGAGGTGACAAGTTTCAGGACAGACACCAGGAGGTTTTTCTTTACCCAGAGGCGCGATTGACGACTGGAAGCGGGCTGCGGCAGGGTGAGTGGTTGAGACCAGCACAACTGGGACTCATTTAAAAAAACAGCTCAATGTTGCGATGGGGGGAGGATGTTTGGGTGAGGGGCTTGGAGGGATGAGGTCAGATGGGCCGAGGGGGAAGGTGGCAACGTTTAAACTCTGTGTTTATTTTTGAATTTGGAATTTGGTCGGAATGCCTCAAACCCAAACTACAGGATATTGCGTTTCCGTCGCAAAGAAAAACCTCTGATTTTAAACCCGCGTTATGTAATCGCATTGCAGCCATTAGCCGGGTTGTAAAATATAAGTGGCTGAAATATTATCCCCACGAGAGAGCTGGTTCATGGTTATCTGCAGTGGATCCCAGCGTCGTGAACCAGGACTCGGCGACTGATGATTCAGGCTGGCGCTGTGGTAGCACTCTTGCCTCTGTGTCAGACGCTTGTGGGTTCAAGCCCCCACGTCAGGCCTTGAAATGTATATAATCTAAGCTGACGCTCCAATGCAGCACTGGGGGGAGGGTGGCGGGGTGGGGTGAGGTGGTTAAGTTGTCAGAGGTGCCGTCCTCGGGATGAGACGTTAAACCGAGGTCCTGTCCAGGTGGACGTCAAAGATCCCACGTTGGGAAAGAGAAGGGAGTTCCTCCGTAGGTCCTGGCCATCAATCTTTAGCCTCTCTCCCACCCCCAGCCCTTCCCAACCCCCTTCCCCACCCCACCCCAGCCCCCACCCACCCCCACCACCCACCGCAGCAGATAAATCACTCCTTCACCACGCAGCTGTTTGGGTGCAAGTCGTGCGACTGCTTTTACCTACAAAATGTCGCTCGAAGGCGACGGGCTTCGAGACGTGTCTTGATGGTGAGACCTTGTTACGGTAACTTTCCAGCTCTTGACCCTTTTAAAGTCACTGCGGCAGCTGAGCTCTGCTTTGGTCTCTCATCCATGAGGGGGGGTAGTGGCGTAATAACAGAGGGGAGAGTTTCACGAGGACGCTCACGTGAATCGGATCTCGTATTAGTGCTTCTTCGGAGTTGGAAGAGAAGGGGAAGAAGAGCGAGAGAGAGAGAGAGAAAAGGGAAGAGAGAGAAAAATCAATAACTGTGTGATAAAATCTGCTGTACTTCTGAGATGTACACTCGAGAGGAGGAGAGCGAAATCCACAATAGCAGCTTAAACCTTTAGCGCTGGTCTCTCCACGGAAAATGGAGCCAGTCCGCCATTTAAACTTGCCTTGATCTCGGCAACCGAGATCAGGCCCTCAGGCAACGAGTAGTTTTAATCCTGGCATCGGCCAAAGTCATCTTAAATTGCCAACGGGGTTCCACTCTGTGATCCTCACAGGGTCTCAACTGAAGGACGGAGTCTCAGTCAGTTCAGCGCCGCCGTGCGGAGTAGCGCCTCGGCTGTGCGTTCAAGCCACGACCAGGTTAAGCCCATGTCTCAGTGGGGTAGCTGTCTCGCCTCTGAGCCAGAAGGTTGTGGGTTCAAGCCCCCACGTCAGGGGCTTTGAGCTCGGAAACTGGGTTGATTCTCAACCGAATGTGGCTGTGTGTGTGTGTGTGTGTGTGTGTGTGTGGTGGGGGGGAGTGGGGGGAACCAAAAAAAAACACCCTAATTTTGCCTGTACATACATTAGACACAGTTTGGGGGTTATTTTCATTCCTGAGACTAATCGGTTCGTAAAATCCGCATTTTTTTCCGCTCGCCAAAGAAAAATGTGTTTCCTCAAATAGTTTCCCCGGCTCTGATTGCCGCTGACTGGCTTAACGGTGTGGGGTGGGGTGGGGGGGGGGGGGGGTGATGGACGTTTATTCTGAGGCGATTATAGGCTGAAACGTCTCCTTTTATGTTGCTAATCTGTTGATGTCTTTATCCCTCTCTTCAGTCAGGATCACTCGCTCCCATTTACTCCTACGCTCAGATCGCGGTTACGCAATATTTCATAAACAATATTTTCCTTTCCGTTTAGCATTTGAAGCGAATCTGTTATTTCTTTGCTCTCTCTCTCTCTCTCTCTCTCTCTCTCTCTGCGCCCTCTCTCTTTTTTCCTCTCTCCCCTTTCGCTCCCTCTCTCTTTTCCCCTCTCCCTCTCTCGCGCAGGATTTCGCAGCAAAGTGTAGTGACTGTGTATTCTGGGGGCAGCCGACGTGCGCACAGCAACGTCCCCGCATCTGCAGCCAAGTGAAGCGAGAGAGAGATTTTTGGGAGGAGAGAAGGGAAGGGGGGCGGTCATCGAATGAGATCTCACACTGCAAATCATCAGGAGAAATCCGTGAGGAATCGGATTGACTGTATATTTCGTGGATGAAAATCCAATGTCCACATTATTAGTATTTTATTTCTTTTGAAGGGATTATCGTTCCCCTAGGAAAGCGATTACGCCAATCGACTAGCAAAGGGATTCCTACTGACTGCGAGGTAAACAGACGCACGTGGAATAAGGGAACTTGCCTAAGGTTTCCCCCTGCCCGGGATTCGAACCCGGGTTCCTCTCGCTTGCGAGGCGAGCTCGCTAACCGCTGCGCTACAGGACTCCAGGAATTTACACGTCTTGCAGGAAGGCGCAACGATACGGCAAAAGACACGCCGAGTTAACGGTGCAGCCACCAACTACATCGACGGCCCGTAACTAGAGCAAGCGTGTTAACAGCACCGAAGCATCCCTTGCGCCGACCGAGGCATTATTAATTCAGGAGAGAGACTTGAAATGAGTGTAGATTTAGATGCGCAATTGATTGGAATCCGCCACTTCAGTGCCGGCTGCAACACCAAACCTGCATCTATTATTTAGCTGCCTTTAAAATACAATGCGACGGATTGCGCTAGCAGGGGAAATGTATTAAGCAACAATTTGTGACACCTTCTATGACTTAAGGCCGTGTAAGCTAAATGGAATGTGAAGGAGTTCGGGGAAGAAGAGGAGAATTCATTTCAAGCTTCATATCGAGACCTCGTTCTGACCAAACCCTCGCCTCGCTTTGCCATTGGATCCCTAAACGCCGACGGTCTCCTTTAAGCCGATTATTTTGCCGAGCGCAGATGAGGGACTTCAGTTCCAAGGAGAGACGAGAGCGGCCGGAATTGTTCTCCTGAGTGGCAGAGAAGGTTAAGGCGAGATTTAATAGAGGTGTTCAAAATTAGGAGGGGTTTCGAGAGAGCAAATCAGGAGAGACTGTTTCTGCTGGCAGATGGGTCGGTCACCAGTTGACGCAGATTCAAGATAATTGGCGAAAGAATCAGAGGAGAGGGAGTTTTTTTTTTAATGCACAGAATTATTACGGTCTGGAATGCACTGCCTAAAAGGGCAGATTCGATAATAACTTTCAAAGGGGAATTGATTTTCACTTGAAAAGAAACATTTTTTTTTTGCAAGGGGAGAGAACGGGGGCAGGGGTACTAATGGGGAAGCTCTTTCACAGGCACTATGGGCCGAATGGCCTCTTTCTCTGCTGTAGGATTCTATCGCTCGCTCGCTCGCTCGCTCACTCACTCACTCAACTCCCTCAACTCGCTCGCTCACTCTCTCGCTCTCTCGCTCGCTCACTCCCTCCCTCCCTCCCTCACTCGCTCGCTCGCTCCCTCCCTCGCTCGCTCTGCTAAGTTTCCCCGTGCCTCACCGGCGCTCTGCAGACGTCCCCGGCTTGTGGCGTGTGTGGTTCCTTTGAGCTCCGCGACCAGAGCTTTTCGACCGAGATATTGCAAATTGGACACAGCTTTGCACGAAGCAGAACCTTCTTCGTGTTAAAGCACATCAAGAGGGCGTGTGGAACGAGCTGCCTCTAGCCTTGTGACTGGCTGCCAGCCCCCAGCTCCCACTGAAGCCTGTCCTTCCCTTTGATAACGATTCGCTTTGAGATTCATTCGCAGATGGGATTTTTTTTTTTGGACTGGTGGGGGTGTGGGGGGGAACTTTCACACAGAATCCGTCTCGGATCGAAAGGATTAGGATCCGAGATTTTCCCCCATTCAGTGTTCGCCACTCGGCGCTCGCTCTCCCTGACCCCCCCCCACCCCACGTACGCACACATACACACGCGCGCATACACACACACACACATACTTACATACATACATACTCACACATATACATACACACACACAGACACGCACACCTACAAACATACACACACACACACACACACACAATCCACGATTGCTGCCGCATTTCGCCCACAAAATCCAAACCACTTTGCAGTATCTCCTCCAATGCTCTTTGAGATGCCTCGACGACGTGATAAGGCGCCATATCAAACGCAAGGATTATTATCATCTTCTGATTTGTCGAGCTTTTATGCTATATTTCCATTGAAATGGGGAATTACATTTCATGAAGACATTTCGCTTTCTGGTGTAAAGCTAATCTTTGAACCTGTGTCTGTTTAGCAGGAGCTATCATGTTGACACCTCAGGATGGTAATCCCACTCCCTGGTTCCCCCGCTTTCGTCTGAAGATTACATCTAAAATGCCGTTCAGATTCATTTTGCTGTTTGCAAACACGGTCTATGAATGTCACAGTGTGAGGCTGCAGCTCACGTCAAAGCTCCTCTGTGTGTGCTGTAAGCGAGGGCGACTGAGGGGAACGAGTCTTAATAGTCAGGCGACAAGCACGCTAACACACTAACTCACACACGTGCACACACTGACGCATACACACGCGCACATTGACACATACACACGCCCACTGACACATGCACACACTGACACACACACACGCACACGCATTGACACCTGCACCACACTGACACGCACACGCACACCCACGTTGACACACACACACGCCCACTGACACGTGCGCACACTGACACGCACGCACCCGCACACGGACACATTGGCCCGCACGCTCAGACACGAATCTGACATATTCCTATACCTTCTCCCACAAAATACAGTCGATTCGCTTTACAGCAGGTTCTGCGAAGCGCGTTGAGACGTCTCAACGAGGTGATAAGTAAACCTGGTCTCTGAATGGGTTTCCTACTTAAGAGTTCAGATCAGAGCTGAATTCACCGCTGCTCAGAGCTGGAAGCTGAGCCGGCTTGAAGTCGGATTTCACTTTGAAGCATCAACAGCTTCAGCTCACCAGCAAAAGGCTTCGACTTCCATCAGCGCAAACTGGATGTGACCCTGGGCACCTAAAGGTGACCGTTTTCCCGTCTTTACAGTTCAAACCCGCCTTTTATAGCAGTCATTATTTGTTAAGCTGAGTCTGAGAGGGATCTCTGCGCCGCTCTCTTATCAGCTCCCCGGAGGATTGGGTTTAAAGGTAAGGAAATGATAAGAAAAAAACAAGCCCTCGCGTTTGATACGCACGGCTGTGCATCTCATCGCATCAGCGAAACATCTCCTGGAAAGTGAGTGATTGTGCACTGCAGAGGTCAACGCAACAGCGAAGTTGCGCACGGCAACATCCCACAAACAGTCACGGAGCGAGCGAGAGATTTTATTTGGGGGTTTTGTCAGCCGGGGAAGGTTTCAGTGTTATTTGTGAGAATCGCTGTGAGATAGCATGTGGCTGGAGTGATTAATGCCTCCTCAGTAACATTGGTGCAGCTCATGATTTTGTTTCACTGCCGAAGCGAGCAGGGTGTCGGGTGATAGATTCCGCATCTCGTGTGGAGCTTCTGTAGGTATTTATCACTCCCCCCTTTTTATTTTGTCGTTCCGGGGGGCGCAGTTAATCTTCCGAGCTGCTGCGAAGTAACCTTTAATTCTCGGGGAAGCGAGAGAGAGAGAGAGAGAGAGAGAGAGAGAGAGATTGCGAAAATACCCACCAGTTTTAAGATTACAAAACGCTGTGAGGTCAGTGGGTCGCTGCAGTTTTCGTGCTGTTGAATCAAGACGGACAAACTTGTGGTGGGGGGGGTGTGGGGTGGGCTTTTGGACTCCTCGAGTGGCAATCGGTTTGGCGGTGGTGGGGGAGGAGGGGCAGGGCAGGGGCGTGGGGGGGGTTGGTTAGAGCAAGAGAACAAGGCGCCGGTTTATAAACAGAGAGCTTCATACAATCGCTCTTTGAGAGAGCGATCCAATTCGCCCCACAAATAGACAAATATACTTTTTGGAGTTGCAAACACGAACACTAAACGCAACGGGCGGAATGACCTCTTTAAGTCTTGAGAAAAGACCTCTCAGAGGGGGGGAAACCTATGAAAAGTTAAGCGGTGTCGAAATCGTAACAAAAAAAAAACCAAAGCAATAACTTCTAGTGCACTCAGAGACAGCAGCACAAGAGGACGTAGGTTTAGAGGTTGCTAAAGGGGGCAATTTCAGGTCAGACGCCAGGAGGTTTTCCTTTACCCAGAGGGTGGTTAACGACTGGAATAGGGCTGTGCCAGGGAGAGTGGTTGAGGCTGGGACTCAGGTAAAAATCGTCTCGATGCTGTGATGGGAGGGACGGTAGGGTAGGTTTGGTAGGATGTTCTGGAGGAATGAGATCGGATGTCCTGAGGGGCTTCTTCATACAAACCTATAAGTTGTCAGATGGTTGCATCCAAAAATACAGAGGAAATATGCTTCTGTTACATGGAAATAGCTTAACGTCATGGTGGCGGGTGGAAGGAATAAGTTTTTATGGTTCCTTCGCAGAAGGCGATGTCTGAGCGACGAAGAGCCTGTGATCATTTAGTTTAAGCAGTGGGGGTCTCTGTATATCTACCCCCTGCCCTTGCCCCCTTTGGCAGTAATTGTTTATGAGCAATTAGAAGCTTCCTGCTAGGAGATGGATTGGCTGCGGTCTCACTCAACCAAGCTAACGGGTTTGTTAATGACGATCCTCACAGAGACAAGCGAACAGCGGGAGGCCGGAGAGCAGTCAATGCGCTTCACAAAGCATTCGTTTAAGATGAGGGTAGACACACCACAGTGCGATGCATTGGTGCATTAATTAATTGCCGCATTGTTGCACTGTTTTTTAATTGGTGTTCTAACGCATTGGGCCATTGGCACTTTGACCCAAAGCATGGTCAGTGAGATAGGAACGTTGGAAGAGAACAGGAGCAGGCCATTCAGCCCATCGAGCCTGTTCCGCCATTCTGTTAGATCATGGCTGGCCTGTACCTCAACTCCAATTACCCGCCTTTGCTTTATATCCGTTGATACTCCAACGCACACTCTGGGCTCCACCCAAGCCTTGGCTCTTGCCAACCTGCGCCTAATACTTTCTGGAATTAGGTAAGCAGGACATGTCCCTCCCGGGAGAGAGAGAGAGAGAGAGAGAGAGCGCATTCCATCCCAACAATCTATCGCTGGAATTTCCATGTGTAGGTGCGATGCAGGGAATTATCAGTTGGGTTTGGATGGTCTTAAGCGACGGTGAAGGGTTTCTGTGTGTCTCAGACACCCGGCTGACCAAAACATAACAACCTAACAAACATCTTTTCACCCCAGTCTTGATAATTGAGACCTCCGTCTTGAGACGGAAGTTGAATAAAGGGAGGGAGGGAATGAGTCGGAGGGACTCTGGGATTGGAGTTCCAGAGATCGGAGAAAGGGGGGGGGGGGAATTGGCTGAAATAATCCTTGCATTTGATACAGCGCCTTATCACGTCTTCGAGACGTCTCAAAGGTCTTCACAGAATATACTGTAAAGTGAATTGACTGTATATTTGTGGGCGAAACGCGGCGGCAAACCAGCAGCGTCCCCACAAACAGCCGTGGATTGAAATGACCAATTTTATGATTGTTTTCTTTTCTTGACGGATTATTATCAGGCAGGAGTGTGGAGTAAGGAAACTTGGCCAAGGTTTCGCCCTGTCGGGAATTGAACCCAGGTCTCTCGTTTGCGAGGCGAGTGCTCTAACCACTGGTAGAGCACTCTAACCTCGCGGCTACAGGACTTTCTTCTTTCTCTCACTATCTCTCTCTCTCTCTCTGTGCGATTTGAAAGGATTTGACGTCTTCCAGACTTGAAAGGAGCTGGATCAAGCGCTAGGATGATTGTTGTTGTCATTTTTTGTTATTAAATGCCCAGATGTTTACTTCATTTCAACCCAAACCTCGGGCCTTTGAGTCTGACTCCACTTTCTGATCTTCCCTCGGCCCTTTCAGGCGTACAAGCCAACAGCTGTTCCAGGCATTAAATCTTTCAGATCAAATAATTATCAGCCTGTCAAGGTCGAGATGTGCACTGTTATCTGCTGTTGACAGAGGCCGGCTGAAACCATAACCCAAACACTACAATGATTTGCTTGTTATTGGCTCGCGGGTGTTATCAGCAGCGACGTCAGCCGAAACCAGGAGCCTACAATAACCTGGCGACGTTTTTCTTTCCGAGCCGGGACTCTGTGAACGTCTCCCTACGTTTCCCCGACTGAGCTCACAGCACAAGGACGGTGCCACACAGCCTCACGCTCTCGCGCTGACATCTCGGGCGGCCCGTCAGGCCTCCTCAGCACGAGTTGGGAACGTTTTGATGGAGCTCCGCTGAAGCCGAGAGATTCCCGGTTCGCCGCGTGCTCCGCTGCACAGGACCGCGAACCCACCCAGCCGCTCCCTTCGTTCAGCAAGCACCGGACGTGCAGCCAGGCCCCTCGCTCTCTGGAACTCCATCCCAACGTCCATCCCCCCCCTCTCCCTCCCTCACCCCTTCAAGGTCCACTCGATCGCCATGTTTTGCCCATAAAATATACAGTCAATTCGCTTTACGGTACCTTCCGTGAAGCGCTTTGGAGACGTCTCGAAGACGTGATAAGGTGCTGTCTCAAATGCAAGGATTATTATTATTAATATTAATATAATAATAGCTATTCGAAAACCCGAAGCGAGTTTCTCTCTGTGTCCTGGCCAACGAGAATAACATCAGTCACTCGCTTCCAGTCGTCAGCATGTGCAAAACAGAGTAATATTTATTGTTAAATGACACGTCCGTGGATGGAGATGAAGTTTTAAACGATTTTAAAATAAATCAGGTCGGCCCGTTTATATACATATATATCTATATCTATATATCTATAAAATATTAATTTATAAAATATAGTCGTGTGGCTTTTTCTGCGGAGAATGGAAACTGAGTGAACGGAACAGCACGTCACTGGGATATTCTACGTCTCGGCACCAAATGTGTCCCCGTTACACTGAAGACAGGTTCAGCCTCTGCTTAATTATTCCACAGCCTCAGGGCTCATCATCATTAAGCGGATGCAGTTTTCAGGCAGTCGCACAATGCTTCCCACAGTGTGTTCAGTCTCGGGCAGCTTAATAACGGCTTCAAGAGATACATCTTTATCCTGTCACGAAGGGCATCGAATGCAAAGATTATTATTAATAAGAAATAATCCTTCCGTTTGATACAGCAGCTTTCACGTCAGGTGGATTCAGCGCCTCAGGACGTTGTCCCGATGAGAAAGGCCCTGTGCAAATGCCATTTTTGTATTGTGTTTCTCAAAGCGCTTCACGAAGTGCAGTGACCCTGCGTTTTGCAGGCGATCGCGGCAGTCAATAAGTAGACGGCGATGTCCACACACACACGGCCGTGACCAATTTTATCCGGGGATTGTCACCCAGGACGGCGAGGTGGGGGGTGGGGGAGAGACTCCATTCACTTTTCGAGCAGCGCGACAGGATTTTTTTTAACATCCATTTGAACAGGCGCCGATGGGACCTCAGTTTAACGTCTCTCATCTGAAGGACGGCACCTCCGACAATGCAAGTACCCCCATCCCCCAGCAGCGCACTGGAGCGCCAGCCTGGACTGTAGGAGTTCAAACACCCAGTGTTGTTCTTGTCATTATTATCGTTAGGTTATTGCAGTTTAAATCACTCCTAAGAGGTAGAAGTCTACTTTCGACAGCAGACGGACATTTTGGTCACCGGGTATCTTGTCAAACCATTTCTGAACGGGTTTAGTAACAGTCCCGTTTGCACTAATGTTTATAGGAATTATGCTCGTCTTGTAATAATAATAATAATAATCCTTGTATTTGATATAGCGCCTTATCGCGTCTTCAAGACGTCTCAAAGCGCTTCACAGGACTCTACTGTAAAGTGGAGTGACTGTGTATTTTGTGGGCGAAACCGGGTCAGACTCTCCGCCTGAGCTGCAAATCTCTAGGATTCTGCGCAGCCCCAAATCTCGGAACGTGCAGAATCCGATAAAATTCGCAGATGATTTTCTTTTGGATGATGAACGTGCTTAAAAGAAACGACACGCTGTGACACGGGGCGGCCAATTGCGCGCAGCAGGGTCCCACAAACAGCCGGGGGTTGACTGATCCCCAGAAAAGCGAGTAAGGAAACTTGCCCAACGTTTCTTCCCTGTCCTGCCCGGGAATCGAACCCAGGTCTCTCGCTCGCGAGGCGAGCGCTCTGACCACTGAGCTACAGGGCTCCATAGTTGTACTACCACATGGGTCAACGTACTTTCAATAATAATAATGAAAATAATAAATATAATTAATAATCTCAATTATAATCTTAATTCTAATTCGTAAGTATAATATCAATGAATAATAATTGCTAATAATAAATTACTATCCAATAATGAAATCTCCATTTGAAGGACCTTGACGTTTTGATCCTTGCCGCTGTACGGATTGGGTCGATATTATTTTTTTAACCGTTATCACTACCGTGGGAGGGTGGGCGAGGAAACCATTAACCAAACAGTATAAAAACCGCCAACAAAACTTAAGCACGAGGTACAGGGCCTGTCTGTGTTGCGTCAGTCTGTTAACGTGTCTCTGGAAGACCAAATAAAAAGTCCGTCTGAAACCCTCTGTTGCTCCGTCGATACTGTAGCCTCAGGGATTGCCATTAGTTCTGATTATCCGTTCAACTCGCATCAGGTTCCTATTTGCCAAATCAAGATACAACTAATTGATCTCGACTCAATGTTGCGTCGTCTAAACCGTTGATGCTTGATAAAAAAATACTAAAAAACCAGCCTCGAACCAGAGATAATGGATCTCTCTCTGTCTCTAATAAGGCTAATAATAAATAATCCTCGCATTTGATACTGCGCCTTGTCACGTGTTCGAGACGTCTCAAAGCGCTTCGCAGAATAGACCGTAAGGTGGAGTGACTGTATGTTTTGTGGGTGAAACGCGGCAGCCAATTGCGCACAGCGGGGTCCCCGCAGACAGCCGCGAATTGAGCGACCAAATTATTATTATTTATTGATTTTGTTGAAAGGATTATTGCCCCCCGGAAAAGCGATTTGCCAAACGACTATAACAACCTTTCTCTCTCTCTCTCTCTCTCTCACTCTCTGTGATTGCTTTGTTTCATTTCTGATTAGCCAAATCCCTGACTGTTGCTGTCAGAGTGAGTTTGAGTCGATGTCGCTGTGGGTCACTCTGACTCACGGTGAGAGGAGTCTTGTCCCAGGTTCCTTCTCGTTCTTCGCTCCCACGCGTCTCCCGCCCGCTTCTGCTGCTCCACCCGCTGCTCCGTGCGCATCCGGACACGTCTGTCCATCCGGATGCAACAACAACTGGTCACCCTTCAAGCGGGAGAGCTTCCGGGTCAATCTGGTCCATCTCATGCCCCGAGGCAAGGTGGTGTCACGGGGGCTGAGACTGGGTGGAATTTCAGGTGCCGCCGGGGGCCATAGTTTGGGTTCGGCCCCTGTACGAAGGGTTCCACCCTCACTCTGAAGCCCTTACAGCCCCCGTGGGCTTTGCCGTCGGCCGCGTACAGCTCACCACCAGGAGCTATTCGTCTTGTTCAGCTCGTCAATAGGCTCTGAGCTTCATTCTCTTTCAGCGCGCGTGGCAGTGTGTTTTGCTATTCAATAATAGGGGTAATCTTTTCATTTAAGTGCACGATTCTGCCATTCACCAGCACAATGGGCACTTAACTGCATTTGCCTTCGTCGTTTGTGGATCGGTACCTGTCAGGCCTGCTGAGTTAAGTGGACCTCTTATCTCCGAATGATCAGATTGTAATCAGCCCATAGCCTCCGCTCTCCTCTGAGCTGCTCTAATCTACAGGGAAACCGCGCGTGCCCTGGCCTTGTGTAGCCTCTTGCCGCCCATACAGCCCCTGAGCCTTAACACATCAGACATTAAAGAACACATGGCGCTGTTCGAAAAGAGGAGGCAGTTTCTCTCGCTTGGTGTCCTGGCAAACAATCCCCCAAATAAAATTGGTTGTTTGCTTCATGGCTGTTTTGTGGGACGGTTTGGGGACCTGAGGCGAGTTGGGGTGGAGGTGGGGGGGAGGGGGATGTGGTGGGATTGTCGGCCAGGGAACCGTTTCTCTTTCGAGACAGCGCCCAAGGATCTTTACGGCTACCACAGGTTTAAGTTAAAGTCTCATTCGAAGGACGGCACCTCTGACAACGCACTATGCGATGATACGAGTTTCAAGTCAACTCTACTCCTTTGTGCGGGGCAGAGTCTCGGAGCTCTCTGCCATAATTACTGAGTCACAAAGCTTCCTTGGTTGGATAATAAAAATAATCCTTGCATTTTGCAATTTGATAACGGTGTTAACACTGACGCTACTCTTCACTATTGGCATATCTTTAACCTTTCTACACTCCCACATTATCAAAGTCCCCGAGTGCCATCTCCATCCCATTGCTAATTCTGAAGTTAATTAAACGCGATACAATAGCACAGGAAAGGGTAAAAAAAAGGTTTCTTTCCCCCTAAAACAAACAGCCCAACACATGATACGCTCAAATGTCAGTGTAACTTAAGAGACGTCACCAAATCTCATCGTTTTTCGCTTTAAAAGCAAATCCGTGTTAATTAAACGTCCGTCACACATGTGGCATTTAGCTCACCGAGGAGCCTCTCTGGGTTTTCGGAGATTCACCATTAAATGTATTTGTTTCTGAGAGAAGAGACGGCACAATTAATCCGCTCAGTCTCTGCACTGAACCCAATGTGCAGATTTATGATAGGAATAAAAATTAATAATCCTGTCCTCTTTACAACCCTACCAACCAGGCCGTTCTGTCCTCTCAGCGACCACCGGCCCGTTTCGTCTCCTAAACCCCCCTCCCCGCCACTCCCACCCCACGCTCTATCCACCCTACCATCACCGGCTGAGCTTTCATCCAGTCCGCCCCCACCACCCCATCACTCCCCGTCCTATGGCACTCCATCCTACAGAATCCCTCTGACTCGCTCCCTCACTCTCTCTCTCTCTCCCCCCCCTCGTTCAAAGCCCATCAATTCCTGATAGAAATGTAATTTGTCGTTGCTGTTGCCTCCTCTTATCAATCAATTTGCACCCCACCCGAGGGGGTTAGACATTAGAACCCCACTCTTTCTCCACCCCCCACCCACCCACCCACCCACCCCTCTCCCCCAACACCCGCCCCACCCCGCAGCGAACAGGGAGTGTGTTTATTGCGCACAGAATGCAGGTGCTTTTTCGGATGCGTTTGACGAACGTGAGTTGTGAAAGCTCGTGTAATTACTGCGTGTTCCCGACCCACTGACAGCAAATGCTCAGCGGAGGATTCAACAGATCAGCCGACTAAAATGCAATGGTTTAGCCTCATAATTGGGTGCGCTATTTATATCTCGCGGCATCTCAGAATCCCCCCCCCACCTCCCTTTTCCCTCCCCCTCCACCCTCCCCCACCCACCCACCAACCCACCCCCATCACAACAAAATATTCAGTTAAGAGCTTCGGAAAGTGTTATTATCTTTCCTGGATAAACCATCGTCTTATGATTCAGACAGCGTTATTAATATTGTAGGAAACTGTTACAGTGCTTTTCTGGGGATGGATTTTAAATAGTTTTTTTATATCATTAGGAAGGATTATGTCGCTTTGTCTAAGTCATAGGATGTGTGTGAGCGACATCAGGATGTGTGCGAGGCACAGCACATCTCGCCCCCGCCTCTCCGCCTTGCTTTCAGCCGCTGCGCCCCGAAATCTCTAGAACCCCTTGCCTCAACGCTCTGCCTCCCCCCACCCCCCTCCCCCCTCCCCGTCCCCCACCCTTCGCCCGTTTTCAGATCGCACCTGAAGACTTTCCTCCTCGACCGTGCTTGCGGTCACCTTCCCCTTTCCTCCCCGGCTCGGGGGTCAAACCCAGTCGCGGTGAGGGCTGGAAACGTAGAAACGTCGGAACAGGAGGAGGCCGTTCAGCCCTTCGAGCCTGTTTCGCCATTCCGTAAGATCACGCTTGATCTGTGCCTCAGGTCCAATTACCCGCCCTTGCCCTGTGTGTCCCTCAATCCCCCGACCTGACAAATATCTACCCGCAGAGAAGTCGCTCTGTACGGAAAGGCAAGCTGTTGTTGTCGTCGCCGTCGTTGCAGACTCGAACTCCGCTCCCCGCTCCCTTCGAGAGTCGTTCGTCCACTCCTCCGATCAGATCCCAGGCGTTAACTTTCCATTAAACCGATCGAACATGACAGTGACGGAACAGCCCGCTCATTGCTGACGAGATTGATGCAGTGGGTCACACAACAGCTTAATAGAAAGTCTGGCAACCGACACTGTAAAAGGAATCAGATTCAATAGCAGTTTTGTTCAGCCTTAAAACGTTCTTGAATGTTTACAGCTTGCACGCCGTGATAAATGTTCCAATAATAGTCATAACCTTCTCGTTCTCCTCGAGTCTCCATAGAGTATCCCACTAATAATTCAACGGCACAAAACTCCAGCCACTTGAAGGCGGCGGTCGTGTTTTGACTCCGAATTATTATTGCTCTTTTGGAAGGGTTGGGGGGTTGGGGAGTGGAGTGGGGTGGGTAGGGGAGTGGGGGGAGAAGTGGGGAGGTGGGGGTAAGGGTCGATGGAACGATTTACTCTGACGTGATGCGGTCAGTTCGTTCGGCGTCCCCGCTCACGTTCCAAGTCGGTTGCGTGAAGCCCGGCTGGCGTTTTGGAGGGGCTCGAAGCGCGTTCGGTTTCATTGGCTTTTCGAACCGGAGGCGAGGTGGTGGGGGAGGAGAGGTGGGAGGTGGGGGGGGAAAGGGGAAAGGGGAAAGATAATAAAATATGGAATAAAGTAGTCAGAAATCCTCTGGCGAGTTGCCCCAAGTTCTGCTCGCGATGGCAACAGGGTGCTGGAGATACGGGAGGTCACCGGAGATGCGGGCGAAGAGGCAGCTTTTTACGGTGAGGAGATAAAGGTCCATTAGGATACAATAGACCTTG